>NC_134705.1:92536238-92886238 GCF_043290135.1 Rhipicephalus microplus | reverse complement strand
AGGTTGAAGCCAAGTCCAGTTTCCTCTAATTTGGCTTCTAATCCTTGTAGGTACATCATGAATAATAAGGGTGACAGGGATCACCCCTGCCTAAGCCCCCGTTTTACCTCTGCAGGCTTGATATTTGTTTTTCCCACTTTATAATTACCTTGTTACCTTTATAGATATCCTTTAAAAGGTTAGTCACTACCTCTTCGACGCCTAGTGTGTCCAGTATCACCCACAATTCCTCTTGAACCACGCTATCGTACGCTCCCTTGATATCCAAAAATGCTAGCCACAGGGGCCTGTGTTCCTTTTCTGCTATTTCGATGCACTGCGTCAGTGAGAACAGATAGTCTTCCAACCTCCTGTGTTTCCGAAACCCAATCTGTAGTTCCCCCAGCCCCCCTCATCCTCTATTCATGCCTGCAGTCTTTCCTTTATAATTTTTATCGCCAGCCTGTAGACCACTGATGTCACTGATATATGACGGTAGTTGTTTATGTCAGCTTTGTCCCCCTTTCCTTTGTAGATCATGCTCATCCTGCTAAGTTTTCATCCATCGGGAACTTCCCCATCAATTATTATTTTGCTCACTGCCTCTATCAAAGCCTGCTTGGACTTCGGACTTAATGTCTTTATCAGCATAAATAGAATGCCATCTGGGCCTGTTGATGTACTACTAGGAACCTTTTTCTCAGCCCTTTCCCCCTTTTATTGTGAAAATGGGGCCATTGCGCCACTTGATTCATCCTTGTCTATTGTGGTGCGTCAAGCACTTTTTTGTTGAAATTTTTCTGTCACCCTTGCTCTTATATATTCAATAGCTTCGTCCCCTTCTAGCCCAGCACCTTGAGCTGTAGTTACAAACCTCTGCTCTAGGCTCGTCTCATTTCTTAGGGAGTTTAGATTGTTCCGAGATTTCGCAGCTGCCTTTCCATCTTTTTTATGTTCTTCTGCCAGCCACTGGGCTCCCTTTCTTCTAATCTTTTCATTGATCAGAAGGGTTGCATCCCTTCTACAGCTTAGAAAGATTTCCCATTTTCTTTCAACATCATCGGTCGGTTCACCCCGCTGCTTAGCATGTCTGTGTTCCCTAGAGGCTTTCTGACGTTTTTATATGGTTCCCTTAACTTCCTCATCCAACCAACCTTTGGGTTTGTGTCTACTTTTCCGGGGTGACTTGTCACGTGCCTTATCAAGCTCTAGCTCAAACAGTTTAATTAGATTCATGTATGTACACACTGTTTTATTATCCTCAGTGATTACTTTTTCAGTTTGTTTAGGGGCTATTTCAATTCGCCTTTCTGAATAAAATTTTTCCTGTAGTTGCTCATCTTGTCTTCTTCCCACTTTCACTGCTCTTCCAAAACCTAGCTTGATACGTTTGTGATCACTACCCAGACTTCTGGAGCCGCCTTCATGTATGTGCATTCTCTTAAGCTTATCATACATCCTAAGTGACATCAGTGCGTAATCTATTGTCGACTGCGGCCTTCCTACCTCCCATGTTATTTGCCCTTCACACTGCTCGGTACTGTTGTAAATGATCAAATCAAGCCTTTCACACATATTCATGATCATTTTGCCCGTCGGGTTGGTATACCCATCTATATCTTCTATGTGTGCATTCATATCTTCTGGTATAATTATCTCGCACTCTCCTCCTAACTCTTGAATGTCCTTTGATATACACTATAGCATTACGTACCTGGTTTTCCTCTCTGGCCTTTGCTCCCTTCCACAAGTACACGAAACCAAGGAGTTTCATTTGCCCTGCCACTTTCCCTTTTAGCCATAAATGTTCCTTGCACTGCTGCTTGACCCTTTGCCAGTCTGTACTTTTATGAATGAATGCCCCAATACCACCCCCCTTTCTGCTGCCTTCTGCTCTATTACAATATTTCCATGCGTAGTCCGCATTGTTAGGAGGTTGTTCCATGTCCCTGAGATGTGTTTATACAAAACCGTACACCATCGGCCTCTCCTCCCTTAGCTGTTCTTGTATCTCTTCCCACTTCAGCCTGTTCCTACCACGCTGTATGTTAATATACCCTATGTCTGAATTGGCTCGGCACTCATGGCTACGTCTATTTCTGCCCCGGACTCTACCTATCTTTGATACTGGTGCCACTTTGGAATCGTATTTGTCCATACCACCTGTCAAAGAGTCTTCCTGGTTGTTTTCCTCGTTACTAGCTATCCTGCACCCCGAAGGGTCCTCTTGCCCCCCATAAAAGCTACTGCGCGTCCTGCAAGTCGCCAACCCATCTCATGACGTAGCCGCCCATCGAAGTGAATTCTGTCTCGTTGAAACCCGCCCCACCTATGCACCTCTCTGTTTATTTCCACCACCTCAAAGCCTTTCTCTCGACTCATCCGTCATATCTCTTGGTTTGCGTTGACAACCGCTCTTTGCAGGTTGCTGTCACGCACCGGTACCTCCGGTATCGTGCATATAGTGCACGGTTTGAGTATGAAAACGTGGACAACATCCGTCTGGAGTGAGGGGGTCGAAGAGGCATTGTTTAGGGGTGTGATATAGTAGTTCACGTCACTGAGTTGTCGTGATACTTTGTATGGGCCATGGTAGTGTGGTAGTAGCTTCTCTTATAAGCCGACTTGGCGGTTTGGTGTCCAGAGAAGTACCAGAGACCCTAGCGGGAAGTGCACGATTTGGTGGCGACTGTCATAATAATCTTCTTGGTGCTCTTGCGACAAGTGCAGCCGATTATGGGCAAGCGGACGGGCTGCATGGGCTCGAGAAACAACATCGCTTGCGTACTCAGAAGACAAGGGGGCAGCCGAAGGAAGGAGGGTGTCAAATGGTAACGCTGGATATCGGCCAAATATCAAATAAAACGGCGAATGACTGACTGTGTCGTGCCGTGAAGAGTTATACGCAAAGGTAACAAAGGGGAGTGTTTTGTCCCAGTCACGGTGCTCTGGTGAAACGTACATTGACAGTATCTGCGTCAGCGTTCGGTTCAGACGCTCAGTCAATCCGTTTGTCTGTGGATGATAAGCGGTGGTCAGCTTGTGCTCAGCGGAGCAGGCGCGGAGAATGTCATCCACAACGCGTGAGAGGAAGTACCTCCCTCGATCAGTAAGCAGCTTCTCGTGGAGCGCCGTGATGAAGAATGACTTTATACAGGAGAAAGTCTGCGACGTCCATGGAACAGCTTGTTGGCAGTGCTTGAGTGATGGCAAAGTGTATGGCGCAATCTGAGGTGACTTCAAACCATTTATTCCCGGAGGTGTACGTAGGAAACAGGCCGAACAGGTCAAGGCCAACACGGAATAATCGTCCGTTGGTATGTCGATGGGCTGTAGGAGGACAGATGGTAGCACAGAGGGGCGCTTGCGACGTTGGAAGCGGTCGCAAGCAATGACGTAGCGAACCACAGAACGATACAGTCCGGGCCAGAAAAAGAGACGTCGCACACGATTGTAGGTATTAGAGACGCCTAGGTTACCAGATGCAGGTACGTCGTAGAGTTAGTTGTTCGAGAACGCTGGTACGCAGGTGATGGGAAAGCACGAGTAGTAATTCCGGGCCATCGGCGTTGAAGCTGCGACGGTACAAAATGTTATCGTGCAGTTCAAACAGGCGAACGGAAGGATCTGTTGGAGCAGAGGTCAGACATTCGATGATGGAAAGTAACGATGGGTCATGTCGTTGTTCGGTGGAGATATCACGCAAAGCATGGATGGAGAGCACGCAGGGGTCTAATTCAAGGTCTGTCAAGCCGGGTGTTTCAACCAGATGACGTGACGAACAGTCTGCGTCTGTGTGCAGGCGTCCTGACTGTAGTGCACGATGAACGAGTATTCTTGTAGACGCAGCGCCCACCGACCGAGACGTCCAGATAGGTCCTTTAGCGATGAGAGCCAACAGAGAGCGTGATGGTCAGTAACAACGGAAAGGTTCCGCCATACAGCTCAGGCCTGAATTTTGTCACGGCCCACACTAAAGCTAGGCATTCACGCTCAGTGATGAATAACTTCCGTTTGGCAAGTAAAAGAAGACGACTGGCGTAAGCAATCACGCGGTCCTTCCCGTGCTGTCATTGGCCGGGGACCGCTCCAATTTCATGGCCACTAGCATCGGTACGAAGCTCTGTAGGTGATGCAGGGTCGAAATAGGCCAGTATTGGTGGCGTAGTCAGCAGATGGATAAGAGCTGAAAAAGCGTCTGCTTGCTCTACGCCCCATGCGAAGGGAACGTCTTTCTTTAAGAGATCAGTAAGCGGTCGAGCGACGTCGGCGAAGTTGTGGACAAATTGACGAAAATAGAAACATAGGCTTACAAAACTTCGACGTCCTTGGTTGAACGTGGTTCAGGAAATTCTTGTACTGTTCGCACCTTGTCGGGATGTGGTTGAATACCAGTGGCACTGACAAGGTGGCCGAGTATGGTGATTTGGCGATGTCTGAAACGGCATTTCGCAGAATTGAGCTGGAGAGCGGCTCTTCAAGAAACATCCAGAGCGGCCGACAGACGTGCGATATTGCTGTCGAAGGTAGGTGAAAAGACGATGACATCATCTAAGTAACATAAGCAGATGGACCACTTATATCCTCGGAGAAGGAAGTCCGTCATGCGCTCGAAAGTTTCCGGCGCATTACATAGTCCTAACAGCATTATCTTGAACTGGTAGAGGCCGTCGAGCGTAACGATTGCGGTTTTTTTTCGCGATCCATGGGGTCGACGGAAATTTGCCAATAGCCCGACCGAAAGTCGATAGACGAGAAAGCAATCGAGGGCGTCATCAATCCGAGGCTAAGGGTATACATCTTTATGAATGACATTGTTCAAATGGCGATAGTCCACGCAAAAGCGCCAGCTGCCATTCTTCTCAACGAGGACGACTGGGGAGGCCCAAAGGCTGGATGATGGTTCTATGACGTCTTTAGTAATCATTTTGTCCACTTCATTCTAAATTACTTGGCGTTCCTTGTGAGATACGCGATATGGACGCCGCCGTATAGGAGTGGCATCACAAGTGTTGATCCGGTGAGTCATGGCAGTTGTTTAGCCGAGAGGGTGGTGGTCAAAGTCTAAAATGTTTCTATATGATGTTAGCAGACGGTGGAGCCCGGACTCTTGCGCTGGGATGAGATCGGCAGCAATCATCTTGTTAATGTCATCGGAAGGCAGAGTGTAATTGCGGCCAAGACAGGGGGATGTAGCATCGGTGTCCAAACCAGTAACGTTGCAGCCGTCAAGCGGACATAGGGTGGCCAAAGACTTGTCTTGCGGAATAACTTGAGTCAAAAGACTGACGTTGAGTAGTGCTATAACCACTGTGTTATCGACGACGGAGACAACAGTGTGAGCAGGGGTGACGTTTCGGGCCATCAGTACGTCGACTGTAGGAGTCAAGAAGTAGTCACCATCGGGCATATCACGTGAGCACGACAAAGTGACGTATGTAGCAGCTTTCGGAGGCAAGCGAACGTGATGACGAGAGCATAAACGTGAAGAATGGTCAGCTAGAAAATCGGCAAGCTGCGGCAGCTCAAGCTGAAGAGCACCAGTGGCACAATCAATGAGCGCAGAATGACGTGACAGGAAGTTTAAGCCAAGTATTAGGTCATGAGGACACATTTCAATGACAGCAAACTTAACTAATGTAGGATGACCAGCAATGGACACGCGGGCCGTGCACATCCCTTGATCGGCAGGGGTCCTGCCATCAGCCACTCGGAGTATGCGGGAAGCGGCAGGCGTGAGTACTTTATGTAGGCGTCGGCGAAAGTTCGCACTCATTACAGAAATGCGCACTCCAGTATCTATAAGGGCAGGAATGGTCACAACGTCAACGTCTAACAAACTGTCTCATCGGAAGCGTCAAGAGAGGAATTTCGGAGGAAGTCGATAATCCAGCGTCACCTCAAGGCGCTGCACCGTTTACTTTCCGTGTAGGCAGGAGCGGGGTTGAATGAAGACGACGGCCTGTGAGTCTACGGTCAGCGAGACGACTGGCGACGTCTTGGAGGCGAGCGCGACTGACGACCATGTGGTGACGGAGATCTGCTGTTGAGCATATTGTAATTCTTTGGTGAAGAAGGCTGCGCGGCAGCGGGCACTGTCCTGTCGGTAGTAAGGTTCCGACGACGGCCAAAGTGCGAGGACCAGCGGTAATTGTAGTAACCGACGACATGACCAATACGGTAAAAATGAAAGCAAATTGGTCGATTGTCGGCGGTTCTCCACGCAGCAGGGTCGCGAGATCGAGCCGTAAACTGCTGCTCGTGATAGGACGAGGGTGGGCGCCATGGAGCTCGCTGCGGCCTGGGCAAAGCGCACACCCAGGGAATACCTATCCTGGCGAGTTCTTGGTGGACGGTGGCTTGAACCATGTTAGCAGTGAGTGCGGTCGTGTCACTTGCTGAAGTGTGAGCCGGAGCAGGGGTAATGGCTTCAAGTTCGCGCCATACAACTCGGGTCACCTAATCTGATGAAATTAGATGTGGCAGCTGTGTTCTCACACAGTCTTCGCAAGACGACGTTGCAGCCGTATTCGGAAGGTGGGCAAACACGCTGTCAATCCGCCGGCTCTTCGCTTGCTCAAAGCGCCGGCATTCCTTTGTATTGGTGCCCACTGTGGAATAATTTTTGCAGATTAGGAGGTTGAATGCGTCATCCGCAATTACCTTAAGAATATGTCCAACCTTGTCAGCCTCCGTAATCTGGGCATTGGCTTTGTGACACAATGCTAACGCATCTTCTATATACGAGACGTACGACTGTGTCGAGGTCTGCGCCCGAGACGCGAGCATTTTGTTCGCGGCCCTTTTTCTTCCAATAGGCTCCCCGAACGGGTCCAACATTTTCTCCCTGCACATTCCCCAACTCCCAAGTTCTGCTTCATGGTTCTCATACCACGATTTGGCGGTTCCACTAAGATAAAACAACAGGTTCACCAGCATAAGAGTCGGGCCGCATCGGTATTGAGTACTCACACGTTCGTACTCTGCCAGCCAATCTTCAACGTTCAGTTCATCTGGATCGCCGGAACCACTAAACGTGCCAGGATCCCGCCGGGGTTCGAGAACGAAGGTTGTGGTCGCAGAAGGAGATGTAGTCGCCGCATTATCTCCAGCCGCAGGAACACCAGGAGCAGATGCAGACGCCATAATTTCCATCTCGTAGCAGAATGACCCTTCAAACGACGGCCCCTGCGAAGTTCCGTTGCGAGGCGGTTACCCAGGCCGTTGTTATGCCTGCGAGTCCACCGCGAACGGCCGTGCCTCTCAAAAAGGCAATCGGTGTCAAGGCCAGCCCGCAGTCCACCTGACGCGAACAACTCAACGGCGTAAACACGCGCGGCGCCTTTCTGGCACCCACGTGCAGTGAGTCAGCGCCCAGCAAGCGAGCCCGTCGAGTAAACAACGGGAGTCTTCATGTCTGGGGGTCTGACGCGGCCCAGCGGCGACCCCATTGGAGGAATCTGCCCTGACGACCAGCGGCGCCTCTGGTTGGACATTTGAGTTGGACCCGGTGCATATGAAAGAAGCCCTGCGGCGCGTCGCGATCGGCGGTCCTAGGTGAAAGCTGACATGTGTGTCAGAGTGGACCCGTTTGAGAGCAGACCTATGTGTTAGAGAGGAGAGCTCGGCTCTTCGAGTCTCTGTCGGCCCCAGTGCCGAATTTGTAACGCCTCGCCTCTATATATATGCTGTACATATACCTTGTTTAACTCACCGTCATCTCGTCCGCTCGTCTATCAGCTTTGCGCAGAAGCAGTCGCGAGCTGAGAAACCTACGCTACCAAAACGGCTGGTGACCTTCCCGGCGGAGTTCGAAGCAGTGGCGCCTTCGGGACCGTGTTGGCGTCGCCGTCGTTTGCAACAGTGGTGGCAGCGGTGGGATCGGCCGGCGTCAGCGACATCGATGCGGTGAGTGCCTGATGTTTTCCCCTCAGTTCACCAGATTACTCTAGCCCAGGTTGTAGTAGTTTAGAGAAGGGCTGTGTGAAGCATTGAAGTGAGCTTTGATCGTTTCAAGCCAAGTCGAAGCGCTTTGAAACCAAAGTTAATGCGGAGGGGGTAAACACGTGAGTGTGAAAATTGCTTGTGCGTCTTGCTAGTAGGCTTATAGTGGGTACGGAAAGTAGATTCTTAACAGGGGCAAACAGCAAGAGGCTAGTGTGAACGATGGAGAACCTCAAAGTCAAGGAACTCATTGAAATTTGTGAGGAACTCGGCATTACTTTGGGCCGTGCGAAACGAAAGCAACTGATCCTTGAGATCATGAAGCATGAGGGAGTGTCGGCTGAGGAAGTCGATGAGGCCTGGGTGGATATCAAAGCACGCCGCGAGGAGGCTGAAAGGCGAGAAGCTCGCGAACGTGAGGAGGCTGAAAGGCGAGAAGCTCGTGAAGAGGCTGAAAGGCGCGAAGCTCGCGAAGAAGCTGAAAGGCGCGAAGCTCGCGAAGAAGCTGAAAGGCGCGAACGTCGCGAACGTGAAGAAACTGAAAGGCGCGAACGTCGCGAACGTGAAGAAACTGAAAGGCGCGAACGTCGCGAGCACGAGGAGGCCGAGAGACAGGAGCGCCTCGAGTTGAAACGAATAGAATTGGCAATCCTACAGTGTTCGCAGGCGCCTAGCGTAGCTTCTCCGACGATTCAGGTCAGTGGTTTTAGAATTCGGGACCAACTGCCACCGTTCGTAGTAGGCGAGGACATGGCGAAGTATCTCGTCAAGTTTGAACACGTCTGTGAGCGAAACGCTTTGGAGCGGTCTCTTTGGGCGTAGAACCTCTTAGCTCTTCTTCCCGGCGAAGTGTCCGACGCGATAACTTGCTTGTCGAGGGAAGCGTTTGAGAGCTATGACGAGGTTAAGGAAGTGCTCTTGAGACGTTATAAGTTGTCACCCGTGTCTTTCAGGCAAAGGTTCCGGTATGCTAAAAAGGGGAAAGAGTCACACGTTGACTTCGCGTTTCGTCTTAAAGCCGATTTAATTGAATGGTTCAAGGGCGAAGGTGTTTATGACGACCGCGATAAAGTGGTGGAATGCGTTGCATTGGAGCAATTCTACCGCTGCATCGAGGAGGATGTCAAACTTTGGCTGCAGGACAAACTTGGGGAAGTACAGCTAAACAAGGCAGCAGAGTTAGTTGAGGAGTATTATACTCGCCGAAAGTTGCATAGCAGGGCAGTGCGCGTGGAAAAGGGTGAAAGCAAAGAGGGCTTTTTAAAGAAACCTGATCAACAGAAACCCGCTCCGCACTGTAATTTCAAGAAGGACCCGTCTCTTACGAAGGACACTGTAGGGGAAGGACAAACGGAAGCGGAGAAATCAAGTGAGGTTTCTACCACACGGGCATTTGAATCGGAAAACAAACGGAAGCCGCTAATCTGCTACAACTTCAAAAAGGAAGGACACATCGCGAGAAACTGCCAGGAAAAGTTTGCCTTCGCAACGATTCGAGAATCAGAAAAGAACATGCGGTTGTTGGAGCCGTATCTCCAAGAAATTAGGGTGAATGAGAAAACGTGCCGAGCACTTAGAGACTCAGCGACAACCATGGACGTTGTCCATCCTTCATTGGTGTCTCCGGATGGCTTTACAGGAGAACGCGCGTGGATCAGGCAAGTCGCCGAGGAGCAGAGTGCTTGCCTACCAATAGCTACGGTTGTCATTGAAGGCCCGTTCGGTAAGCTTCGCACCGAAGCGGCTGTGTCTGCCCCGCTAAACAATCGTTTTCCTTATCTTTTCTCTAACAACTCAGAGCAGCTTCTCAAAGAACAGGGCAAATCATTCTTCCCCAACTTAGCGTACATGGCCCTCACGCGATCGCAAGTGCGGAAGCTTTCGCGGAAGCTTGATCTTGTTCAATGCGGTGAACTCTCAAGTGACCTTGTCGGTGGGTCGACGGAACCCCAGAAAGGAAATTTTCCGCGTGAGTCATGTGAGCAGTCACGCGAGCGGCCCGTCGGCGAAGCGACCGGCGCGGTATCCGTAGGGGGAGACGACATGGTGCCATTGAGTCAGAGCGAGAGGGTTGCAACGCTCTCGCCTGTAGCGGAAAGTTGGAGCGAGCTGTCGAGGGATGATCGAGAGACGCCCATTCAAGAGCAGCGCGAGGACCTCTCGATTAAAGCGCCAGTGGAAAGCCACATAAAAGCTGCACAAGTGTTGTCGAAAGAGTACTACGACAAATCGGCAAAGAAGCGCGCTTTTGAACTAGGAAATCAGGTAGTGCTGCTGCGGCCGTTCAATAGAAACAACCTTGAAATTCATTGGGAAGGGCCCGCCAAAGTAATATCGAAGCTTCCCGATACGAATTACGAAGTGAAATTAGGAAGGCGGCCGAACAAAATTTATCACAGTAACTTGAAAGCAGTCGTAAATTTACTTTTAAGTGCTTCAGAGGAAGAGGGAGCGGAAGTTTTGAGTTCTAGTGAGGTAATCAAAGGGGGATCGAAAGTAATCTAAGAGCAGATAAACCTAGAGCCTAGGTTAAGTGAAGTCCGGAAGGATGACCTGAGAAAGATTGTTTCCGAGTTTGGAGACGTGTTTTCGGACCGCCCCGGAAACACGAGGGTGATCGAACACGATATCGAGCTAAGCGGTGAGGAGTCAATCCGTAGCAAGCCGTATCGTTGTTCCCCTGTGCAACGTCGCAAGTGTGAGCCGCTCTTGGTGCCGCATAGGTATCGTCGCCTAAAAGTGGCCGGTTACTGAGGTGAAGCATGTTGCTCCACAGCGCAACTTTGACGTTCGCTATCAAAAAAAAAAAGGGAAAGCTAAACGCTAATGCAGGTGCATTGAGCAGTGCGTTCTAGCTAGTACCTTCTCAACCTTTCGGTTTCTCGCTGGCGATTCGGGGCAAACTTTTCACCTCATCACGACCGGGGCTGAGCGCTCTCGTCCAGAGTGAACTCAAGGAGCCAACTTTATGTTGTATTGTAATTCGTTACGTTGTTGTACGTGGGAAAAAAATTGAGTCGTCATTTTAAGAGTCTTGTGTCCTACATGTGCCTCTTGATGTAGAGGGAACTATATTCAGATGGACACGTAGCTAGGTATATGTTGAACTATACTTTGTCTGGTGTTCTGTCGGGTGACCGAGGGCTCTTGCTCGTGTCGTGTGTTGTCTGTTGTCGATCCGTTCTTGACAAGTTGCAGAACCATCGACAAGTGCTGAAATCGAAGATGGTCAGAAGAGACGAGTGAGCTGGCCGGCAAGTTGTGGCGACAAGCCAGTGGAGCTGGGATCCGTCGTCAAGAATGGAATGTGTTCGCGGAACAGTCTGGAGCTAAATTCTCCCCATGGCCCTGGAGGCGAACCTGGAGGGACCTGGCGAACGAGCGCGCCTGACATACGAGCCTTGTGGAAGCAGCTCGTCTTTTCGGCGCATCATCTGGCGGCGGGGTGCTGTTATGCCTGCGAGTCCACAGCGAACGGCCGTGCCTCTCAAAAAGGCAATCGGTGTCAAGGCCAGCCCGCAGTCCGCCTGACGCGAACAACTCAACGGCGTAAACACGCGCGGCGCCTTTCTGGCGCCCACGCGCAGTGAGTCAGCGCCCAGCAAGCGAGCCCATCGAGTAAACAACGGGCGTCTTCATGTCTGGGGGTCTGACGCGGCCCAGCGGCGACACAATTGGAGGAATCTGCCCTGACGACCAGCGGCGCCTCTGGTTGGACATTTGAGTTGGACCCGGTGCATATAAAAGAAGCCCTGCGGCGCGTCGTGATCGGCGGTCCTAGGTGAAAGCTGACATGTGTGTCAGAGCGGACCCGTTTGAGAGCAGACCTATGTGTTAGAGAGGAGAGCTCGGCTCTTCGAGTCTCTGTCGGCCCCAGTGCCGAATTTGTAACGCCTCGCCTCTATATATATGCTGTACATAAACCTTGTTTAACTCACCGTCGTCTCGTCCGCTCGTCTATCAGCTCTGCGCAGAAGCAGTCACGAGCTGAGAAACCTACGCTACCAAAACGGCTGGTGACCTTCCCGGCGGAGTTCGAAGCAGTGGCGCCTTCGGGACCGTGTTGGCGTCGCCATCTTTCGCAACACCGTCCACCAAATGTGACGGGGCGAGATCTAGGTTTATTGAATAGCGTCCACAGAGAATCGGCAGCCGAACAAGATGGCCGAGTTGCCTCTCGCACAAGCGTCTAAGGCACAGGCGTCTTCGTCCTCTTTTGAAAGTGCTCGATGGTGCACCGTAACTATATCATCATCATCATCTTCATCATCATCATTATCATCAGCCTGACTACGTCCACTGCAGGACAAAGGCCTCTCCCATGTTCCGCCAGTTAACCCGGTCCTGTGCTTGCTGCTGCCAATTTATACCCGCAAACTTCTTAATCTCACCTGCCCACCTAACCTTCTGTCTCCCCCTAACCCGCTTGCCTTCTCTGGGAATCCAGTTAGTTAACCTTAACAACCAGCGGTTATCCTGTCTACGCGCTCCATGCCCTGCCCATGTCCATTTCTTCTCCTTGATTTCAGCTATGATATCCTTAACCCCCGTTTCTTCCCTAATCCACTCTACTCTCTTCTTGTCTCTTAAGGTTACACCTACCATTTTTTTTCATTGCTCGCTACGTCGTCCTCAATTTAAGCTGAACCCTCTTTGTGAGTCTGAAGGTTTCTGCTCCGTAGCTAAGTACCGGCAATTGATTGATTGGTTTGTGGGGTTTAACGTCCCAAAACCACCATATGATTATGAGAGACGCCGTAGTGGAGGGCTCCGGAAATTTCGACCACCTGGGGTTCTTTAACGTGCACCCAAATCTGAGTACACGGGCCTACAACATTTCCGCCTCCATCGGAAATGCAGCCGCCGCAGCCGGGATTTGAACCCGCGACCTGCGGGTCAGCAGCCGAGTACCTTAGCCACTAGACCACCGCGGCGGGGCTAAGTACCGGCAAGATACAGCTGTTATATACCTTCCTCTTGAGCGATAGTGGCAATCTGCCTGTCATAATTTGAGAGTGCTTGCCAAATGTGCTCTACCCTATTCTTATTCTTCTAGTTACTTCAATCTCGTGATTCGGCTCCGCGGTTGTTACCTGCCCTAAGTAGACATAGTCTTTTACAACTTGAAGTGCACTATTACCTATCTCGAAGCACTGCTCTTTTCCGAGGTTGTTGTACGTTACTTTCGTTTTCTGCAGATTCATTTTAAGGCCCACATTTCCGCTCTCCTTGTCTAACTCCGTAATCATGAGTTGCAATTCGTCCCCTGAGTTACTCAGCAATGCAATGTCATCGGCGAAGCGCAGGTTACTAAGGTACTCTCCATTAACTCTTATCCCTAACTGTTCCCATTCTAGGCTTCTGAAAACCTGCTGTAAGCACGCGGTAAATAGCATTAGGGAGATTGTGTCCCCCTGCCTTACACCCTTCTTGATTGGTATTCTGTTGCTTTCTTTATGAAGCACTATGGTAGCAGTTGATGCCCTGTAGATTTCTTCCAGGATGTTTATATATACTTCATCGACGCCCTAATTCAGCAGGGTCTGCATGACGGCTGATATTTCTACTGAATCAAACGCCTTCTCGTAATCTATGAAGGCTATGTATAGTGGTTGGTTATATTTTGAGCATTTCTTTTTTACCTGATTGATAGTATGAATGTGGTCGATTGTTGAATAGCCTGTTCGAAATCCTGCATGTTCCTTTGGTTGATTGAATTCTAATGTTTTCTTTACTCTGTTAGCAATTACCTTTGTAAATAGCTTGTACACTACAGAGAGCAAGCTAATCGGCCTGTAATTCAAGTCCTTGTCATCTCCTTTTTTATGTATTAAGATGATGTTAGCGTTCTTCCAAGACTCTGGTACTCTTCCCGTCAGGAGACACCTCTTAAACAGGGTGGCTAGTTTTTCTAACAATCTGTCCCCCATCTTTCAGCAGATCTGATGTTACCTGATCCTCACCAGCAGTTTTGCCTCTTTGCATGCTCTCCAAAGCTTTTCTGACTTCTTCTATCATTACTAGTGGGGTGTCATCTGGGTTACTGCTAGTTCCTATAGTATTAAAGTCGTGGTTGTCCCAGCTACTGTACAGATCCCTGTAAAACTCCTCCGCTATTTTAACTATCCTATCCATATTGGTAGTTATTTTGCCTTCTTTGTCCTTTAGTGCATACATCCGATTTCTGCCTATCCCAAGTTTTCTCTTCACTGCTTTGAGGCTTCCTCCGTTTTTCAGAGCGTGTTCAGTTCTCTCCATGTCATACCTTCTTACATCGGATACCTTACGCCTATTAATCAACTTCGAAAGCTCTGCCAGTTCTATTTTGTCTGTTGTACTTGAGACTTTCATCATTTCACGCTTCTTAATGAGATTCTTTGTTTGCTGGGAAAGCTTGCCAGTGTCCTGTGTAACTACCCTGCCTCCAACTTCCACTTCACACTCCGCATTGATACTCGTCAGATTATCATTCATTGTATCTATGCTAAGGTTGGTTTCCTCACTAAAAGCCGAGTACCTGTTCTGAAGCGAGACTCTGAATTCCTGTACTTTCCCTCTCAGTGCTAGCTCATTGATTGGCTTCTTGCGTATCAGTTTCTGTCGTTCCTTCCTCAAGTCTAGGCGGATTCGATACCATACCATTCTATGGTCACTACGTGGTACCTTGCCAACCACTTCCACATCCTGCACGATGCCTGGGTGTGCACTCATTATAAAGTCTATTTCGTTCTTATTTTCGCCATTAGGACTCCTCCATGTCCACTTGCGGTTTCCTCGTTTTCGGTTGAAGGTATTCAAAATTCGTAAATTATTCCGTTCTGCGAATTCTACTAGTAGCTCTCCTCTGGCGTTTCTTGTACCGATGCCATAATCTCCTACTGCCTGGTCTCCAGCCTGCTTCTTCCCTACCTCTGCATTAAAGTCGCCCATCACTATAGTATACGGTGTTTTTACCTTACTCATTGCCGATTTCACGTCTTCATAGAAGCTTTCAACTGAAGCGTCATCATGGCTGGATGTAGGCGCGTAAGCCTGTACCACCTTCATCTTGTATCTCTTATTCAGTTTAATTACGATACCTACGATCCTTTCATTATTGCTATAGTATTCTACTATGTTGCCAGCTATGTTTCTGTGAATTAGGAGCCCTACTCCCAGTTCTCTCCTGTCAGCCAAGCCCCGATAGCAAAGAACGTGCCCATTCTGTAGCACCGTATAGGCCTCATCTCTCCTCCTAACCTCACTGAGCCCTATTATATCCCATTTAACACCCTCTAGCTCCTCGAATAGTACAGCTCGACTTCCCTCACTAGATAAGGTTCTAGCGTTAAACGTTGCCAAGTTCAGGTTCCAATGGCGGCCTTTCCGGATCCAGAGATTCTTAGCACCCTCTGCTGCGTTGCAGATCTGACCGCCGCCGTGGTCAGTTGCTTCGCAGCTGCTGGGGACTGAGGGCCGTGAGTTATTTGAGGTTTGCATGTGGCAGGTAGTGGCCAGATACTGCACCAGGGTGGCCAATCCTTCTCTGGTGAGGGAGTGCATTCCCGGCGGTGGTTACCGGTGAGGCCGCACCCCAAGCCTCGTAATGCAGTTCCATCGCCGCACAGGTTTTTTTTATCCGGTTGGGAAGTGCGCGGCACCGTGATTTGAGACACGGACCTTTTGCATGCGAGGCGGATGCTGTAACCACTACGCCATCGCTGCAGAAGAGTCGGTAAGCGCAGTCACCGACTCTTCTCTATCAATTGGACGTGTCATCATCATTTGTATAACTTCCTCATCTGTAGATATCATCATCAGTGTGTGCCAGCTCGAGCTCGCCTCGAATAAGGCTCTTCCTCATAATATATACGTAATTACAACACGACCGAATGCATGTTGCTTGCCGTTGCCTGGAGTTGGACTATTTTTTGTGTCTCAGATATTGTTTAATTAGATACGTTTAATTAATTAACTTTTCAAGAAACGAAGGTAGGTAAAATTTTCAATGAGAGAGTTGGAGATTCGTTTGTAAAACGTCCGATTAGACAGTTTTGAACTTAATATCTGTTAGGCTTTAGTGTTTTTCTGCTAATCGCAAATGCCCGTAAAATACAAAGAAATACCCCGTGACAAAACCACTCGCGCGTCAGTTCGCACGATTATTCTAGTGCTCCCTAACGTTCCGCGTACGAACGACAGGCTTCCCTCGCACTGGTTCATGACAGGGATAAGCAGTCACAGTGGTTATCGTTTTTGTGGCCGATAACAAAACATGTGTGTGTGTGTGTGTGTGTGTGTGTGTGTGTGTGTGTGTGTGTGTGTGTGTGTGTGTGTGTGTGTGTGTGTGTGTGTGTGTGTGTGTGTGTGTGTATGTGTGTGTGTGTGTGTGTGTGTGTGTGTGTGTGTGTGTGTGTGTGTGTGTGTGTGTGTGTGTGTGTGTGTGTGTGTGTGTGTGTGTGTGTGTGTGTGTGTGTGTGTGTGTGTGTGTGTGTGTGTGTGTGTGTGTGTGTGTGTGTGTGTGTGTGTGTGTGTGTGTGTGTGTGTGTGTGTGTGTGTTCTAGTAACCTGCCCATTTGAAGAAACATCGTTTGATATTTTTAACAAGTGCACTTAGCAGTCTATTGCAGCTCCACGGCCAGCTGTGTTGTCCTTCATCGGTTCTATTCGGGGTGCTAGCGATAAGCCGGGCGGCCTATTGAAAGAGCGTTCTTCTTGGACTGTTCTTCTTGGACTTCAAAATTGGCTGGGCATCTCTCCATGGGCGCTAATGGTTCGAATACAATTGATATCACATGATCATGTTACTTCTACAGATTTTCCAGTTCAAAACACAATTTTTCTGCAGCAATTTTTTTATGAATGAAGCATCCCTTAGAGTTGAAACATATGTTCATATTAGGTGGAAATCTTTTTGATTACCTGCTCGGGACTAAAACAACACGATCAGCGCAGAACGAGTAAAATGGGGAAACGAACAAGAGCACTGTTGTTTGTGTCCTTTTTTTGTTGTGCTCCATCTGTTGCATTGTTTCGTTTCCGAGATGTACCAACCCGCCCAAGCTCCACTCCTGCTTTGATCACCTGCTTTGTTGTTGTTGTTGTTGTTGTTGTTGTTGTTGTTGTTGTTGTTGTTGTTGTTGTTGTTGTTGTTGTTGTTGTTGTTGTTGTTGTTGTTGTTGTTGTTGTTGTTGTTGTTGTTGTTTCCTGGATGGGCGGGAGTGGTAGGAGTTGTGAGGAGGTTTATGAGTCGTTAAAGACAGCGACGAGACAGCGTGAACAACCGTCCAGCGATCGGCACAGCAACGAACCGAAGCACGAGCCGAGAGAGCCGGGCGTTGGCGATGCTGCTCGCTGCAGGCACATCTTCTTCTTCACAATCGCCCCCGCTGAAAAAGGAGCCATCCTGGCGACTTCAGAAGTTTCAGGCAGAGGCTCATGGTACGGTTTCAGTCGGTAAACATGGACGATGTCACGTGAACGCCGGCGCATGTCGTCCGATCGGGAAACTGGTTCAATTAGAAAATTAACCGGAGATGTTTTCTCCAAAACGGTGTAAGGCCCCTCGTACCGGGGGACAAGTTTCGAGGAGAGTCCCGGTGTTTGGTGTGGGATGGCAAGCCACACAAGAGACCCTGGGGCATAGCTGGGATCCGGAAGAGAGGTGCTACGGGTTTCTTTCTGGCGTTGTTGCTCTTCCGAGGTGAACGCACGGGCGAGCTGGCGGCACTCTTCGGCTTGTCTAGCAGCATCGGAGATAGGTAGACACTCGGAAGCATCAGGACGGTAAGGAAGTAGGGTATCAATTGTATGGGAAGGCTCGCGTCCGTAAAGAAGAAAGAAAGGTGAGAATCCCGTGGTGGTTTGTATTGCGGTGTTATACGCGAACGTGACGTATGGGAGAACACGGTATGGTCTTTGACGCAGTGGCTGGTGTAGGCCGGTGTCAACATGATGTTTGACTTGTGATGTGCGGCCCAGTTGAGGTTGCGACACATGGAACGAACTCCTGAACTCATGCAGAAGATCCAGCAGGTCGGCATGTTCGGTGGGAGTGAGAGTGTCGGCGATGGCGCTGGAAAACGTATCATTGGATGACTCCCCGAGTGCCGACAGTGCTTTTGGGTGGTCGCAGTAGTCGTCCGGGACATCAAACAGAAACGAAGGGTCGAGATCCTGCACGCGGCCGAGACATTCCCCCGCAAGCAATGTGACAGGTGTGGAAAGCGGATTGCTTACGAACATGTTGCTTCTTCCGGCGGCAAGGTCAATTGTTGCGAAAGGCAGCGGCAAAGCTCGACGACATTTGAAGATATCGGAAGGCATAAAAAGAACTGTAGCGTCAGTGTAGGCGTTGCATGAAACGGGAACAAGGGCGCAATTTTCAGGCGGAATATCGGTATCTTCATGAACGAGCAACTTCGGCGGCTGATGAGAAGCGTCCAGTAATGGGACATCACACAAGGGTGAAAACTCAACTTCGGCGCGTGCGCAGTCTATGACGGCATTGTGGCGGGATAGGAAGTCCCACCCGAGGATGACGTCATGCGAACAGACAGGAAGAACAATAAACTCCACGATCTAAAGAATGCCTTCGATCGAGATTCTTGCAGTACAGGCTGCGAGAGGCGTTACCTGCTGTGCGCTTGCGGTGTGAAGCGACAGTCCGGAAAGCGGCGTCGTTACTTTGCGTAATAAACGGCAGAGATTAGCGGCAATAACAGAAACAGCGGCGCCAGTGTCCACAAGGGCGAAAGTACAATAACCTTCAACAGTTACTGCGACCACGTTAGCAGGAGAGGAGCGAGGGCTTAGACAGTTCGAAAACGGCGCAGTTCTTGCCTCTTGAACTGCGTTGCTTATTTTTCCTGGTCGGAGGGTCCGGGCCGGCGACGCATGGGGGAGGGCGATCGCCGACGAGGAGAGGGTGCGCGTTGCGGCTGGAAGTCAAGGTGGTCAGTAGGCGCATAGCGAGGTGGCGAGACGGGCCCGTATTGGACAAAGGGTTGGCTGCCGGGATGCGACGACCGGGCATAGTTGCCGAACGTCTGAGGTCGACGGCGGCAGTAGCGAGCAACGTGTCCGGGAGTGAAGAAAGCGTAGCAAATCAGTCGGTTATCGGGCGTCCTCCAGGGATTGGCGACTGGTGCTGCCGCCCAAGGTGCGGTATAAGCAGCCGGGTGTGCGGGCTGTGAGCGCGTGGTGTAGGGTGGTTGCGGGAGCCTACGTACAGCGTCTGCATATGTGAGTGGCGCGGCTACGGGCTGCATCTCTTGCGAAAAGGCGACAGGAGGAGCCACAGGCTGCGCTGCATACGTTAGGGGCGCGGCCACAGGCTGAACGGCTGGTGGATAGGCGACAGGAGCGCCTACCGGCTGTGCGCCACCCGGGCAGGGACCACGGCTAGGTAGAGGTGGCTCGTAGTGCACAAGAGGAACAGCTTGTGCAACCTCTTCCGATATAGCAGTGCGAAGCGGGGCAGGTAGACGGGTGGTGGTCTCGTGAGTAAAGGGCACTAGGGAAAGTTGGCGGGCGACTTCCTCCCGGACGAAGGCTCGGACTTGCTGAAGCAATGGTGAATTGTCCGGCATGAAGTCGAAACTGGACAGCGACTCACCACCTGGCTTAGGCTGCCTAGTCAGAGTGCGTTGCTTTTTCAACTCGTCGTAGCTCTGACACAAGCTGACGACTTCAGAAACTGTGCTTGGATTCCTTGCCAAGAGCATTTGAAATGCGCCGTCGTCGATGCCCTTCATGATGTTTTTCACCTTGTCAGATTCGGGCATGGTGTCATTCACACGTCGACAAAGGTCGACGGCGTCCTCAATATAGCTGGTAAAGGTCTCGCCAGTCTGCTGAGAACGGACGCGCAGGCGCTGTTCTGCCCTCTGCTTGCGGACAGCCGGCCGACTGAACACTTCAGCACATGACGTCTTGAAGACGCTCCATGTGGGATGTTGTGTTTGTGGTTATTAAACCACAATTCGGTGATGCCAGTGAGATAAAATATCACGTGGCCCAGCTTGTCGGCTTCATCCTATTTATTGTTGGCGCTCACCAGTTCGTAGTGCTCGAGCCAGTCTTCGACGTCGGTCCCATCTGCACCGCTGAAGACCTTCGGCTCCCGTAGCGTAGGATGGCCAGGGCAGTTGAACTGGAGCGGAGGCGTCGATGTAGTGGCGTTGGCAGTCATGACAGGTGGTAGCGTGCGGCTTCGCAGCTCCAGGGTGTAGCGACGGGGATTAACAGCACCTTCCACCAAATGTGAGGAGGTTTATGAGTCGTTAAAGACAGCGACGAGACAGCGTGAACAACCGTCCAGCGATCGGCACAGCAACGAACCGAAGCACGAGCCGAGAGAGCCGGGCGTTGGCGATGCTGCTCGCTGCAGGCACATCTTTTTCAGAGAGTAATAGCTTGAGAGGACGGGAAGCGAAAAGTCGACCTAATGAAAGTTTTTTTTTTCATTTTGTGCCTTGATGCAGGTTCCATAATGAGCCCCTTCTCGGTAATCACCCTGTTTAGTATGGGTGCGGCTTCAGCAGCGGCAGCTGTCACGTTGCAGTGTCTCGGTGAGTGTCACATTCTTGTAAGAGCACCATCGTTGTTTGGTTTTTCATTTGTTCTTCACGTGCATTTTGTCACAAGATCAAAAACAAAGTGCGAAACAAAGCTGTCAATCGTCGCGTACATTTTTTCACAACATCTAAAACAAAGTGGCAAACGAAGTTGTCATTTGTCAATTGTTCGTGCCTGTTCCTGCACGCTGCTGAGCTTTTCGGTAGCCACTCTTAGGAGCTATAGTATACGTTATATACTTCCGAGTAGAGTAGGCGGAAACGTCCAGTTACTTCGTGAATTAGCATCATCTGGTTAGTGTCGAAGCATACTAGTTGCCTTGTAACAAAGACCTGCATGTCTCAGAGTTAACGTTTTTGGAAGAGACTGTCTACCACTCGCAATTTTTTATTGGGGCTATAGTGATAAGATTGTGACATCAGTGACAACGAGCATGTTTTGGATCTGTAAAAATAAACTATATCTTTAATTTAGCTCTGAAACTCGTACAAGCATGGCGACTAGTGTCGCCAATCTGCGATGTGGTTCATTTTGTTGATAGAGGCTATTCGCATGCGAATATCAAATTTACGAACCTAATCCAATTTGAATACGACTCGAGTTGTATTTAAATTGTTTTCGAATAGTAAGACAACAGCAGAGCCCAGTAATTTTACAAATTTTCATTCGAAACAAACATGGTCTGCCACGCTCGATCAAGGGTTATAGTGCTAGGTTGCTGGCCCTAAGGTCGTTGGTTCGATCCCAGCCGTGGAGGTCGCATTTAGGAGGAGGCGATATTGTGGAAGCCTTTAAATTGTGCAATGTCCGTGTACGTAAAAAAAACACTAGATGGTCAAAATTCAAGAAGCCCTCCTCAGTGACATCCTTCATGTTCATATCGTGGTTTTGGACCTAGAGCTCCAAACATTGTAATATAGAAATAAGTATTCGCAATTTTAACAAAAAATTACAAGCACTTTTACTTCACAAAAGATAGCATAATTGTGAAAATTGAGGTAAGCTCACCTATTGCAGTGCTTAAAGCCTGCGGTAACGTGAAGTTAAAACACCAGAGCAACTACCGTACTCTAGGTGGTACTTTGCCTGTAGCTTCTAAATAAAATTTATGCATGAGAATCTATTACTGAACCAAGCGCAAAATTTACGACATCTATATGCTTTTTTCATTGCTGTTGCCTCATCAAGGGCGAGGCCCCCAGAACGATTTCCAGCTCTTCTATAGTAGAGTACCAAGCACTTTGAATCGTTAACCACTCTTTCTGAATACACCTATAGCAAAATATGTGACGAAGCAGGTGAACATGTAACTTATCACATGTGCTTTCCCACAAAAAGCAGTTAACCGTCATTGCAGAATACTGTACCGGCAAGATGAATTGACAGAAGAACTCACTTGTTATTTCTTCACACGAGTGAAAAATTACACTTCTGAATGTGAGGGTAGCTGTATAGTCATTTTACTTCGATTAATACTACATGAAAACTGGAACGTATGACCCCTAACATTCTGACTGTTTTGTTCCTTTGCGGTTTTCCCGTCGGTGCTCACTGCTGAATATTCGAAAATTATTCTATTATTGAAAGAATATTCTGAATTATACTTGACTCGGTATTCGAATCGAATAGCACATTGAATTCAAATACCGAGTCAAGCACAATGCTGCTCGAAATATTTTTTCTAATGTTTCGAATATTCGCGTGTCCTAGTAGAAAAGAAAACTGTCACAGCGTAATTTTGTTTTTCTCCGCAAACACGGGTGTATAGCCTTAAATTATATTTTATGCAGTTCTGGCAGCATTTCTTTGCGTCAAACAGGAACTTTAGCTTCTTTTTTTTCTAGCTTGTTATTACCCATTTAAGAAATGAAAGCTAACTCAGCCTGAAAAACAGCGTGTGGTCATGGTTCTACACATGCACCGTTACAACCAAGTGTTGCAACCGCTGTTCCGGGCATTCCTACACCATTTGATAATGACAGCGCGGGCATTTAAATAGTCTGTTCTAAGTACTTTTAGTCATTTTCCACTGAGACCACTGCGAGTTATAGTACATCAGGTGGTACCCTTTATACCGCGGCACGAAACAAAACGCCCCACCGCGGTGGTCTAGTGGCTAAGGTACTTGGCTGCTGAGTCGCAGGTCGCGATATCGAATCCCGGCTGCGGCGGCTGCATTTTCGATGGAGGCGGAAATGTTGCAGGTCCGTGTGCTCAGATTTGGGTGCACGTTAAAGAACCCCAGGTGGTCGAAATTTCCGGAGGCCTCCATTACGGCGTCTCTCGTAATCGTATGGTGGTTTTGGGACGTTAAACCCAATAAATCAAGCAGTTACAGAACAAAACAAACAGTTTGAGGGTCCTTAATCTTCGCCTTTCAGAGTTGAACGCGATAGCAAAAACATGTTCATAGTGCGTTTACTAAATTCAAAGTGGCTCTTGTCCGTGAAGCTTTCGTATACGGCAGCATTCTGTGTAATGGGTTGCATGCTTTAAACAACGAGCAATTGTGCGCGTGAAATGTTTTCGGGCAGCAGAGGAAGTCATTTTCACTGTTTTAACAAGCAGATGCACGGCAGTGAAGCAGACCACCCGCTTGCCACGCAAATGACCCGGTTTCGATACCCACCCCCAATGCAGATTTTTTTTACTTTTTTCTTTTCATCTTTCTCCATTTTTCGGTCATGCACAAGATGATGATCGTATGCTCACAACTAACGACACTGACACCGACGCTGACAACGGAATTTCTGCGTAACGAGCTCTTAAGCGCCATCGCGTTAAGGCTGGTAACGCATGTTAGAATCTCTTTAACAGAGATGCTATTTAGGCTATCGGCCACTTTTGCGGCACCCTTCGAAATTCCTCGGTTGGTGGGCACCATATAAATGGGGCTAGCTCGACTACCAAGTGAAACAGTTGCGAGCGTTAAACGAAAGCTATGCTCAGTGAAATTTAGAACGTGCCACACGTGAAAAAGAAAAAAATGTGATACAGAAAATAGAATGATAAAAAAGAGGAAATGGGTAAGAGAGTAAGAGTCAGACAAAAAGTTGAAAAAGAAACAAGAAATATCAGGAACGAAGACCGAAAAAATGAAAAAAACGGAGGAAGATATACGAAGAAATCGGGAAAAACAGAAATCAATGCAGAAATACAGAGACAGAAATAAAGAATTTCAAAGAAACAAACAAAAACAGAAATTAGCAGACAGAGAAAGCGAACGAAAGAAAGTAGAAATGAATAAATTTGACAGAAAGTGATGTCAGACAGAAGAAAAATGGGGTAAATAGAGAGAATTAGGAAGAAATGAATACCTAAAAATAAAGATACAAGAAACGTTGCAAACGAGATAGAAAGTAAAAAATAAAGCCAGACAAGAAACGCCCCACAGCTGCGCTCTTCCTTCGAACATAGCAACACTAGTGCGAAAGTACATAACTTTTGCGTATTTACTTTGCCTTAATTGACAATTCATATGCAGAATAATCTATATACTTAACTTCGTTTCAAACGTACGGTGTGAAGCCCCTTCGAAAATATGATCTCTGAACAAATAAAAGGTTCACTTCAAACATGCTGTCTTGTTAATTGGCGCAAAGGAAGAACATCGCGCAATATAAAAAAATGCTGCAACGTAAATTGGGGAAGCTTCGACCAAGTCGCCCAAGAAGTGTAAAAGTAAGACTGGAAGGTTCTAAGGACCACTCTGGTTGTTTCTAGGCCTTAGCTAATGGGTGCAGATTGATTCCAGGTTGCTTCAAGGTCGTTGCTGGGCTTTATCGAGATGACGCTTGGTTGTTACTGCGTTGATTCTTTGCGCACAGAGGTTCGAGTCAAGCCATGAAAAGTCACAGACGCAGGATGGATGTCCAGAGGCGTAAACGTGCTCAAACCAAGCATTGGCGTTTCTCATAGACATTGTCGGTGACCTGCCATCGCTTCGCAATCTTCTTGTAGTTGCCAATACCTTTCCTGTTGCCTAGTATTATGTTGTTTCATGAACTCGACAACTTCGGCACACCACCATCGCTTCACAGTAATTTTTGGAGCTAACTCTTTGTATTCTTCATTTTTAGTGGACGAGCAAGAATTAGTGCGATCTGCCCCGCTTATTGTGGCTTTTTGTGGCAAAATATTAAGCGTTAACGCCTACATTTTTGGTAGTCTCACTCTCTACAATAGTGCTATTGAACGTACCAGAATGTCTGCTGTCAGTAGCGATATGATGGATAAATAAAAAAGCCTAATGATTTTGGTGTCGTCGACATTACGTTTGTAATTATCCTGTTATGTGCATTTTATACATTTTATACATTTTATTCGTTCCAGAAGCTGACCAACGGGCGAAGAGTTCCTGAATATTGCCGCCTGCAGCACTGCCACCATAGTTTGACCCATAACATGTTCACTCCATACAGGCCTGGCATCAATTATGCCCACCGAAATGTTAGCGTCTCTAATAAATCGATTTTCTTGTTCACTAAAGCGTTGGCACAGGCTTTTTGTTTCCCTAACTTATACCTCTTTGACATCCATAATGCATGAAACGTTGCTTGCATATACAACAAATGTGCATATACAACGAGGACTGTATACAATGGTGAGCGCAGGATATTCGTGCGAAGTGTTTGACAGGTAAATCAGGCTTTCGATTTACAATAGTGGCGCCGTTATTTCTTCACCTAAGCGTTAACACAGCGTTGGTTGACCGATTCTGCGCTGCATCCCTTTGCCGAGGTATAAAGGATAGAAGTGAAAATTTATAGGCTCGTCTTTGATTGTTAGACACAACATTAGTGGCAACAAATGGACAATGATGCCTAGGGGCTCGCGTGCGGGCTTCGCGAACACATCCATATCCCACATCTAAGACTAGAATGCATTTCTCAAAAACTTAAATGCCTAATGGTCATTTTTATTTCTTTACGGGAGGTCCTGTGAAACGTTTTTTGCTTCAAGCAGCTTTTTGCTCTCACCTTGTACTTAGAGGCTGCGGCTTAGTAACGCTTTTTATGACAGCTTTTTCTGCAACTCCCCTATCATTGTATTTTTGAGGCAGAAACACAAAGCACATTATTATTATTATTATTATTATTATTATTATTATTATTATTATTATTATTATTATTATTATTATTATTATTATTATTATTATTATTATTATTATTATTATTATTATTATTATTATTATTATTATTATTATTATTATTATTAGCAACAGCTTCAGCTCTACTGCTATTATCGTATGGTTTACGGTATAGGAAGCATGTATTGCCCGAAAGCAAAACCGTATCTCCTGTCAGCCTTGTTTTCACACTCACAGTACACACAAATTCATTTTTATTTCCTTTTATTCGCGTACCGAGTGAAACAATGGTACAAGTTGTTTGGAATACATTTATAGGAAGAGTGCGAAGAAAAAGTGTATGCTACGCGGCCATCACTTGGACTACCCAGTGAGTGTCGTTTTTTTGTGAGCGACGCCGGCTTTCTCGAGCTGTTTGAAACTTAGAGCCCACTCGAGCAGCGTCCAGTGTTGTCCATAGTACCATGTTTGAGTCCCCCGCACCCAACGGCGATAAAATTGTCATTAGAGCATGTCTTTAAATTAACCGACAACTGCCCATAGCATAAAACAAGATGACTGCACGGATGGTAAGATTGTCCCTCATAGTGACTCAAACCAACCCAATTTTTATCGTGAGAATTCGATTTATATTTTTATTTCATTTTTATTTCTTCATTAAAAAGCGCGAGAATAGTCGGTGGCGCCACCTGGTGGCAGAAGCTTTAAATATCTTAACTGCCCTACCACGTGACTGTAAACTAGTGTACGCGGTCAACATTTTTTTCTGTTGGTATTGCAATAGTGTTTGCTTTTTATAGTAAAAGATATTACTGCATAAAATGTACTTATAGGCCTGCGTTAGCAGTGCGCAATAAAGTGGCGCTGCCTTCTCACGACGTAGCGATCCCGTGCTCGTCAGCGCGTCTTGAGCAACTTTTTTCATGTGCTCATGAAACAGTTCACGCAGTTTCCAGGTCACTAAGATTTTGGAGTGACATAGTTTTTTTTTTACCAACTCTTGTCACAGAAATGAAACACAGTGACATTTTCAGTGACTTGGCTTAGCTCGTGTGTCGAGAGAGTAACGATGATGAGACAATCCACGACAAAGGTGCGTCAACCTTGGGCGCAGGCGCACGCTACGCGGTACAAAAACAAGGAAGCTGTATACACCTTTTCACAGGAAGGAAAAAACACCGCCATGATGGGCTGTGCGCGGGAGTATAAAGGCTAAGGGCGCAACGTTGCCAGTGCATTTTCGAGGGGACGCGCCAATTTGCACAGCCCAAGGAGGGCTATGGCGGCGCTTAGGGAGGCGTTTATGAAAAGGTGAATAAAGTCATATTGCCTCATTGTAATGGCTTGTTAGTTTCAAAAATAACTGTAGACCTCAAAAAAACGTAGTTAAGCATAGTTATAAGAAATTCTGCGTAGGCAGAACAATGACCACATGCCCAAGTCACTAGGAGGGCTACCGGCATCACTATCAATTCTCAGCGTTGGCGTTCAAAGCATTTCGAACCGAAAGATACTGCTTATAAAATAACTACGTTCTTTTGGGAGTAACTACTGCAGCTGTAAACACTGCGATGGGTAAGCTTTCGGTCGCGCCGGAAAAATCTGGGTCGAAAAAAATCAGTTGTCGGTCCTTTTAAGCTTTAAGAAAATTAGCAGATCCTACGTACCGTGTGAATCAATGATATGCGAAAGATCTGTGTAGAAGTTTGCTCTGTGGCACTTTTAAATGAGCACAATGTACCCAGGTGGTTGGATGTACTCGGTAAACATATTTAGACTTTTTAATGGAAGTCCAACAGAAGTGATCATAAGTTTTCACCAGCGTAAATTAGATTCTACGTCGTGGTACAAAACAGGCCACGAGAAATTGCAAAGAAAACTGCTGTAGTAGACTCCAACATGCTTTCTACGAAACATTGTTGTGTATCATATATCAACTGAAAAAAGAGCACTTTCTTTCGGGGTTCATTGAGGATCCTTTCGGACATTCGTAAGTTTCGGCGAAATAGGCCGAATTCCGCACTAGCTTGTTGCAGTCGGCAGCCATAGGGTTGTAGTAGCCAGCTTCCGTGCACGTCATGTAGCAAATAGTCAAGAAGAATACCTTCCCACTTGTCAGTTCAGAACTGAGGGCGAGGTCTGGCTCACCGCGAAGCGTTGCTTCTTTGAAGGATGAGTAGGTGATCTCCAGAGCTGGTATTTCCGGAAAGATGTTTTCTTCCGGTGCACCGAGGCAACTGACCTTGTCGTCATAGGCACGGCGACTGTTATTTGGCAGAATGGACTCTACGAGAGATCCGTCATCCGTCCACCGAAGTCCTTCTCCGTCGATGGACTTGACCAGCTGCATAGCCATAAGGAAACCGAGGCCTCCGTAAAACATGGAGAGCGTACCATTACTGTAATACGATGGAGGAGCCACGGTGGCGGTGGCCACCTTGACGCTGTTCAATGCGTAGTCGTAGTCAACGTACAGTGGTAAGTAGTTGCCTAGTAGGCGCGATGCTTCTTCGAAAGCTTTAGTGGCCCTTGGCTTAAGCATTACCTCGTGGGCTTGGATCCAAAACTCGGCGACGGATTTTCCGTTCCCGAACACGTCAGCGTATATTCTCTCGAGGTTCTTTTGCACCAGAAGAGACTTCGGTGGCCACATTCGTTTACTGACGAGTGCCAACTTATTCGCAATTTGGAGTTTGCTGTCCGCGCCAAACCAGGCTGAGCTCTTGACTTTCTTCACTGCCATTGCGACAAGTCCGTCGAAGCGCGCATCGATGCTATTGCGCAGTTCAGCAGAGAAGTGGGCAACGACGCCTAAGGAAAGGAGGAGTACCTTGAATGATGCCTCCACGTGGTGAGCACAGTATATGGGACGTTCGACGTCCGCCTTGCGCTCGCTTCCAAAGCGAGTAGCCAGGAGGCTGAGGTTACTGAGAGGGAAGTATAGCTGTATGAATTCCCACATTAAAAGGTACTTCATATTTACGTCACCATATTTCTCAACCAGTCTAGCTAGTATCCCAAGCAGAGGAGCATGACTTAGAAGGAGCTCGTCTTCCGGTGTCAGCTGCGGATGCAGCAACAGGCCCGCTTCAAAACTCTTAAACCAGCCACCTTTGATAGTAGATTGGTTGTTAGCGACCATGGCGTCGAATTCGCCGAAAGAAAACGAGGCAGCCTGCTTCCTCTGCTCAAAAACGGAGTTGAACTGTTCCAGGACGTCCGTCTCCATGTCCCGTATTTCGGCGATAAGCGCGTCGCTCAGTCCAGGAGTGCTGCTGTTGCGTTGCGGAAAGACAGCGGCTACATACGCCTTTATGTACTGGTTGTAAAAGCCCATTACCTTGCGATGTTGGGCGAGAAATATTGGAGCGTAGGTTCCAGGCTTGACCACTACGCGTCGCTTCACTCTGAACGATGTGCGGCCACTGAATACGTCTACAGAAAGCCATAAGGGCGACTGCCACTTGTAGGCAAGCCACAAAGCGAAACTAGCCGTCGAGACACTAGCATTAGAAAATCCTCGCCACTTAGGTGGCAGATGGTGTTCGAATTCCACTATCAGCGGAATCTTTGTGGCGTTTGTCGATGACTGAGTGCCGCTCACGCACATGTCGTACATCGCCAACGGCTTTTTGCCCTCGTTTAGCGTGAGCGAGCCTCGACGCAAGGTTTCTCTGAACTTGGCGTACCACGAGTAGCGTAGGTCGTCCATGACGGAGCGGATGTTATCGCGAAAGGGCGTATGCTTAGGGACCCAACGGGAGCAGACGTAAGCTGAGAAGTCATGGCAAGGATCGACGCTCGTGTTAAGGATATCCTTCAGCATATTGGCGTGTACGAGGCAGTCCTCTGTGACGCAGGTCTCGGCGACAACGGCTCTATGGGAGTGTATGAGAACACAAGCCCCTAAAAAGAGTAATAAAATGAAGGTGCCTCCGAGGAAGCCCAGCCATAACGCTGCCCGGCCAACAGATGCTCTCGCTGTTGCCGTGACCTTTTCCGTTGTTCTATCCTGCGAACAAAAAAGACAAAGCAGACAAGAGTGTGAAAATGCCTCCGAGTGTGTTGACATCACGCAAAACAAATTCAGTTTCGACACAAGTCCGAAGCAGTCAGTGCCGTAGCAACCAATTGCAATGTTGTACCAAGTAAGGCTACCACCTAACACTACTGGCTGACATCCCACGTAACTCTAAAAACTGGTGTCATAGAATACGGTAGCTCTAAGAAGAAAAGACAGAGATGCGTTTTTTGTGCAGCCTGTAGCCTGCACACGAAGCGCTGAGATCGCGGCACGTAGAAGGTCGTGCGAGTGGCGTAGCAGCCGTAAACAGCTTATATAGCACTCGTGACCATGCCCTTGTGATCATAATGCACAGGTGCTGCTCAATTGATGCAGCCGGTATTAATTCATACGGCTCCGCCGTGGTGGTCTAGTGGCTTAGGTACTCGGCTGCTGACCCTGTGGGGATCTGAGGCGCGCCTGCGACCATTTCGCCGGCATTCCGCCACACGGCCACACCCTTTCGCTTTCCTGCTCTGTTAACACCACGTGGCGATAGATGGCGCCACGTGCGGGCACGGCGCGCGCCACTGCGCGCGCCGATGGAGCGGGCTCTTCTCCGTTGGTCGGCGCCGGGTAAGCACGTGTTTTCTTTCGTCCGCGGCCCCTTTGGGAATCGCCGGACTGTAGCCTGCCTGGGGTGGCCTTGGGCACCACGGCAGGCGTGTTTACTTGAGTGCTAGCTTCGGTAGCGTACGCTAAGCCCACAGCGGTGCCTAGTGCTTGAAGTGGTCGTACCACAACGAGCCGCACTTGCCGTAGGCCCAGCGCGTACGAGGTTTGCCCTAACACTCGCGACTGGGCCCAGTGGCCATCGTGAGAGTGTGCAGCATAGCCGCGAGGGACCTTTTCCCGACCGGCGTGTCAAAGCTCGCCATTGCCAGCTGCGACGTGCTCGCGGTTTTCCCCTTATTGTGAACGTCCGCGTGCGGGTGCCTTTGCTACCCGCGTCCCGGGAGCGGACGTTGTAATGTTGTTCGGGGTGCCGCCAGAGGCAATAAAGTGTTGTGTACTTTTGCATTAGAACACTGTCTATTTGCCGCGCCGCGCTAAGCGCCTTATTAGTTGAGCGCGCGCGGAGCGGTGCGCTACACGCGAGTAAACGGAGTAGCGGCCCTGTGGCTCGCTAAGCGTGAACCCGCGGTGATCGTCCGCTGCAGTAGGAGCTGGGTCACCCATAACCCGCAGGTCGCGGGTTCAAATCCCGGCTGAAGCGGCTGCATTTCCGATGGAAGCGGAAATGTTGTAGGCCCGTGTGCTCAGATTTGGGTGCACGTTGAAGAACCCCAGGTAGTCAAAATTTCCGGAGCCCTCCACTACGGCATCTCTCATAATCGTATGGTGGTTTTGGGACATTAAACCCCACATATCAATCAATCAATCAGAATACACCCAACCACTACACATAGGTTACGAGAAGGCATTTGATTGAGCAGGGATATAAGCAATCATGTAGACACTTGAAAATCAGTATGTCGACAAAACATATATAAACAATTTGGAAGAAATTTACAGAGGATCAACTGCCACCATAGTGCTCCGTAAAGAAACCTACAGAATACCAATAGAAAAGGGTGTAACACAATGGAGTGCGATATCTTCAGTCCTATTTACCACGTGCTTAAACAAGGTTTTCAGAGGCCTGGTATGGGAAGAATTGTGGATAAGAGTTATAATAGCACCTTAGTAACCTGCGCTTCGCCGGTGGCATTGCATTGCCGAGTAACTCCGGGGACGAATCACAATTTACGACTACGGAATTAGACAAAGAGAACAGAAATCTAGGTCTTAAAAGCGTACGTCTACTTGAAGTAACAAAGAGAATAAATATGGGGTGGAGCAAATTCGGCAAGCATTATCAAATCATGGCTGGTAGATTACTGACAGATTGTCATTATCGCTCAGGAGGAAAATATATATCAGCTGCATCTTGCCGGTACTTGCTTACGGCGCAGAAACCTTGAGGCGCACAAAAAGGGTTCAGTTTGAATTGAGGACGACGCGGCGAGATATAAAAAACTGAGAGGTGTAAGCTTAAGAGACAAGATGGGAGCAGAGTGGCTTAGAAAACAAACCGGCGTTAAGGATATCATAGTTACAATCAAGACGAATAATTTTACATGGGCCGAGCACGTAAAGGTAGGCAGGATAAGCGCTGCTCCTTAAGGGTAACTGACTGGATTTCCAGAGAAGGCAAGCGGGTGAGAAGGAGACAAGGAGTTAGGTCGGCAGTTTAGATGAAGACGTTTGTTAGTATAAACAGGCAGCAGAGGACCAAGTTGACTGGCAGAACATGGGAGAGGCCTTTATCGTACAATGGGAGTAGCCACGCTGATGATGATGATGTTACCTGTACATTACCTCTAATGTTGAAAACATGAACAGTAAAGCGGTGGTGTTCCTCCTACTACTTTAGCTCTAAGTGTAGGTGGCTTGCGGCCACAGATAGATAGATAGATAGATAGATAGATAGATAGATAGATAGATAGATAGATAGATAGATAGATAGATAGATAGATAGATAGATAGATAGATAGATAGATAGATAGATAGATAGATAGATAGATAGATAGATAGATAGATAGATAGATAGATAGATAGATAGATAGATAGATAGAGCTTTTACCATTATTCTATCCGTGGTAGTCGCGCCCGTTCTATGCGAGATAAGGAGCGCACGTGGCTGGGAGTCTTTTGAAGGCGAAGACAGGCCGCCAGAGTTGATAACGCTTTCCGGGCCTGCAGTAGCGTTCGTGTTTGTAGTACTGCGTGCGGAAGATGGAGGCTTTCCTTTCATCACCGTTGCTGTACTCAAATGCGTCGGCCTGTGAGGTGGGGGATCTCTTTCCGTGGATAACATCGGCCTGTAGAGGCCGATGTCAATGGGCTGCGATCCCGGTCTGCTTCCCGCAGTGCTGCTTAAGGCTCCAGCTGCCATTTTTCGCGCTTCCGGACTGGCGGCTCTCGCCCTCGCATCGTCCTTCGGGGCTGTGTCACGATCGCACGACGAAGTGCGGACGATCCCCTGTGCTGCTGGTGAGGCAGTTGCTTTGATAGGTGAAAGCTTAGTCGAGGACTTCGGCATCTTCGCCATGACTTTGGGTGATCCCTGGTGTCTGTCGGCGATTTCACCCTGCTATGTCCTCTTTGCTCTCGGGTTGGCCACAGCAAGACCTGAATTGACGTGGTTGCCGCCGTATCTCTGACAATGCTCGTTAACTCGAGTCAAAACAGCGTCAACTATGATGTCAGCGAGATATTTCCCTCTCGAGATTCAAACAATATCGCTGTCCTCAATCGCACTCACCTATGATACATGAGAATCTCGAGAAAACGAGAGATCAAATTGATGATGATAATAATGATAATGAAGCCTTTCCTAAGGCTCATTCCCATTCGAAGAGAATGGCCAAAAATTTATTATACGATTTGTTTAACACTTCAAGTATTAAGTATTGACAAAGAAAAAATACACGTACTTGCAGACGAAAACACTGCAATCATAGTTTTTTTAACCATTTAGATCAGACAGTAATGTCAAAGTATCCATGTGGTATCTTCTCTCGATTTCATTCGCCAGCTCCTTTGCCACCTGGACTCAACACGGCTGGTATGAAACAGAATGCTGTGAAAGAAATGGTTGCTGTGGGTTATACTCGGCCTACATTGCTGAGGCCTCAGCCATCCGAACAGTGACGACCGGCAGACCTAATGGCAATTATTCTTGCGCTGCGTAAACTCCCATCCCACATTTCTTTAGTGGTGGTGCTAACAGATTTCTTGTCCATGTGCACTGCGCTAGTAGCATCTCACCTCTCCAGCTGCCTCGCAGATCTTTATTCGTACATGACAAATTGTGTGTGGAACGTCCGTCTGGTTTGGGTTCCAGGCCACAATGAATTAGAACTAAATGAAGCGGTGGACACCTTAGCAGCAGCATCTGTTAAAGGACCTGTCTTAAATATTGTAATACCATTCCGCAATAACACGTTCGCACGATTCAGAAAACATTGTCCGCACGAGGAAGGCACTAAATCTTTTGTACTTAAAGCGATACAAGGTTCCAGCACCTTAGGTATCCGTGAAACAGCTTATGCTGCAGCACAAGACAATTCGAAGGTGCAATAACAAAATTGTGATGCAGAATATCGTCATCAAATTTCTACTTACACAGGCCTGGATTTGTTATAGCACCCGATGTGTCTTTTGTAATGAAGCAGAAACGCTCGAGCACTTCTTCTTGGAGTGTCGAAGATGTCAAAACCTAATACAAAAATTTCTAAAACCGCCTTTTCAAAAAAGGGGCCTTGAGCTTTCTACATCGTCATTGCTCTCCCTGAGGTCGTCGGCACTAGCGCATTGTGACAGGGTCATTTACGAGGGTATGTTTAATTATTTAAAATAACCAAAGAGAATGTCAAGTCAAATATATCAATACATCTATAACAATGTTTCATCTATCATTTCACCTTATGTATATCAGTTATTTAGTTCATATCTTTAAGTAGCCTTGCATTGAAGGACACCAACATTACCACGAATATTTTTGTCCCTATTTAAATTATCTTCTTCACACTTTTTTCTTCCCTCTCTGTTTTTTTTTTGCTCTTTCTCTTATTATTGTTAGTTTTATTTCACGTTATTTTGTTTCACAAATTCTACAGCAGCACGCCTCGTGGCCGATCCCTCGTGGTGGGTAGTACCGTTCTTTCGGAAATCATCATCATCATCGTGAAATGCGTGGACGCAACTGACTAAGCTTGAGCTCTGCTGCTGAGGTCAGAGCGATATGCACACTGACTGGGCACATCGGCCAGAGTGAGCCTTGATTATCCTGACAAGTTGCCAGAAGACAAACCAATCGTCATAGTTCTGCGTTCACTGTTACACACACTTCGAGTGTTCATCGGCAGGCTGAAGTACCACGCGTTGAATCTGTACAACAGGTGCATGTTCTATGTCCAGTGCTTGCAAGCCTTCGGTAAGATGTTGTGTGCCTGGGTTCAAGGATGCGTTCCCGCTGACGCGAGTTGCTGGGACGCTAGGATTTCGTCAAACTTGGACTCCGTTTTGTAGCACGGAAATTCTCCGGGTAGTGCCAGCGCCTCCTAGAATTTGCAAGGCCCCTTCACTCCCTTCGTTTCCTTGTCTGACGTCAGCACACCAAGCCCGACGAACTGGTGGGCATTGTGAGGACCGGTTGGGGAATGCAGGCTCAGTGACTCCCTTCGTTAGGGCGAGCCTGTTAGAACTTGTTTGACCCTGACAAAGCGAGGTGCTACGCTGCACAAGAATTTTGAAATAGTGCTGGTGAACGTTCTTCGGAGATATGTGCAAGTTTTGGCCCTGGATGTGTTATTTGGAGTCCAAGCAGTGAAGTTTGTTTGCGTGAAATTACCAGGAAGTCCACAGGATGGGTCGCTGCTGCTTGCCGAACTGTCGTGGAAATTATGACGGTGGACCAAAGGTCCGCTTGTTCTCCTTCCCTAAAGACGACCGCAGGATAAAATGGAAACGCGCTATTCGTCGCGAGGACGTCGACATCGACACTCTGCTTGATCCGAAGGTAAGAATTTGAAATTTTTACCGATAAACCTTCACATAAAGCGAATTTTGTGTCGTAGATCTGTGCTAGTGCAGTGCATTACGGAGCAGCGTCCCTCTTGATCCCAATCCTTGCTAATTATAACGTTCTAGAATGTAATCAGGCAGAAAAACATATATGAAATGTTGCTAAAATAATGCTACGTAGCTGACTTATCAGCGGTCAGAAGACGACAACGAGGAAGTGGTCTGTCAGTTGTGCGTGCTGTCTTCCATCTGAGTCGACGCCATACGCATCAGTTTGAATATAGATTTTAAATAGACACGCCTCCTCTCATTTTTACGTAACATCTTTGTGGTGAAGGTGTGGGGTATCGATCCCCGTACCTGTCATTTTTACGTAACACTATTTTAAAACATTCTTTTTGCTTTTGCATATCGCAGGTCTGCGAACTTCATTTCAAAGCAGAGTATTTGAGGACTACCACCACTTACACGGATAGCAACGGAAAGACTATAGAAGTTCCGATGAGCCTTACTCGACTAACCGAAGATGCAGTGCCAACGATGTTTCCGAACAGCCCCGCTTACCTATCCGACTGTGCTTGATCAATCGTGCTAGAAAAGCTGACCTCGAAAGAGAACATTGCCCAGTTTCATGCAGCACGGCACCAAAGTCAGCTTCTTCTCAGTGTGGTGAAGCACCTTTGAATTGACAATGAAGATTTAGGCATTTGTTGCAAAGGACACCATCCAGAAACAGCATCTTGTGAGCAGCCACCAACACCTTCCTAAAAAACTACGTCCAAATGAAAACCGACAAGTTAACGGCGGCAAAGAAGGGCGCAACACTGAAGAGGAAACTGAAAACGCTCAGTTAAGCTACCTTCAACGTCTTGAATATTAACGTTAGAATAAATAAATGATGTAGACTCCATGAAATATATTGCATCGTAGTTTTTTTTTATTCAAAGAAATCGAAATGCGCCATACCATAATCTGGCACACTTTTAACGCTACGGCTTTCGGGCACAATAACCAAAGCTTCTTAGTCTTAGTTTGACATAACGTGCCCTCAAATTTATACCTGCACGCTTGGCAGAAAAGTAAATATATGTGATTAGCACTCTGCGACTTGTGGAAGGCAACCCCACACATCTAGTGCATGGAAGTGAGTACAGCCTGGACGGCTAGCAGACAAACATTTTCGCGAGGCGTGGCCCACTCGGGCAAGGTGCGTGACATCACGGAGGGAGTGCGCAGGCCTTAACCTGTTCTAGGTGGCTTTGGTAGTGCACACCATGCTAGCAAGTTGGGAAAACGAAAGCAGACTGATATACAGGAGCTTTTTTCCAACTATTTACAACATAAGAAGTTTAGAGCTTCGCGAGTCACTAGCCTGGTGGATGGACCATTAACCCATGGTCCAGAACTGCTTGCACTTTGCATCGTCGTTTTAAACTCTCAGTCGTGTCCCTGCTTCTGGAGTGAATACACTGCACCGCCCCCAATGGCAGCAGCCCCAATGGCACACACCAGTCGCCGATGAGCCATTGCACTCACCGACACGATGTTCTTCCGATCAGGGACACTCAAGGAAGGCGAGTCGCTATCAAGGGGGCAAGCTGGCAGACGGGAAGTTTACTGCCGTCTCTCCCCAGGAGGTCAACAAAAGATTAAGTGACTTAATCGCTTTTGTCAAGACCTACGAAACCAGTCGGTCGTGTAGCCTGCCCAAACAAGCCCAATGACAGCAGGAAAGTTGGGTCGCTGTCCGTAGAAGCTTGCCCAATTCTTGTTCATTTGTGGTGCTTGCTTCATAGAAAAGTACAGGGGTGTCAAGTTCTGGGAACGCATCCCGGGTATGCTTCTCATGATCAGCGTTTCATCATTGACTGAGACACAACAAAGCACCATGTCCTGACAATATACAGAGGAATGTGATATGCCTGAAGCCCTGCGTCCACTACTATCAAACGCAGCAGTCTGGGTTAGGGTTCCGTGTATTGTTTTGTATGTTTCCATATTTCTATATTTATGTTTTTTCATTCCTCAGTTTTCTTCCCCCAGCTTAAGATTGCGAACCGGACACTCGTCGGGCGCTCGTCGCATGCTCGTAGGATAGCGAACCGCACATTGGTCTTGTTCACCTTCTGATCAGCTCACACCCACTGGGAGGCATTGGCCAAGAAATAAATGTTATTGTGAATCATCATAAAATCATGAAATAATAGTGATTATAGAAAAACATTACAAATTTTGCATCAAAATTTGATGCTCACTTTCCTTCCTCTTCTTCATCCTTCTCTTCATCTGGCAATAACAGGCACTAACCAACTGCAGCGAGCTGGCGAACGATATTGTTAGAGCTACCAAATGCTTTCAGAGGTTGGATGAAAACAGATTGGATGTATCAAGTCATGCAGAGGATACTTTCCGCAAGTTGTTAATGTTGTATCTTCCTGGTACTTCAAAGTTGAGTGCTTTCAAACGGTTGTTATGAAAGCGCGGTGAGCACTGAAAAATACCACTTGGTGTCATCTTATGAGCCATCTTCAGTTTGACTGAGTAGGGATCCGTCTTTTTAGGCCTCTATAGGCGACCTAATGATATGAGTTTTGAAGAAGCCACTCAGAACACTGACCTAGCAGAGGACCTTCTCAGGGAGAAAACGTTGCACAGGTGGTTTTTATAATGTTATGTGCCTATTCTTTTTGACATTGGTTAAAGCTTGAAACGCCTACGACGACATTATCAAGCTTAAATTTATTTTCCAATCGTGCGAAAGAGTTCAAGGAGTGTTGCTGCTTTCAACTTTTGTTAACCGACCTGCAGTTTCAGGAAGCCTCAGGAAGCTTGACTCTATGAAAGTACAAAGTTAGTCGGGGATTTAGAGGAGGCCGACACCAAACGTTTCTTTCCGCTACACCGGAAGGGGCTCTTTCCCTGGTGCCATGTCCACTCGTAGCCGAGGGTTTTGCCAACGACCCGACCAACGGACGACATGGTTTTCCCCAAACGCGTGATGGCCTGGATCGGGCCACCAACTTCGTTCATCTGCAAGAGGCCAGAAGATGCCTGCTCCTGGACCAAGGTAATAATTGCTCAGTGGTTAACATATTCAAGACACGTTTACAATACTAGTGGGAAAAACTAAAACATAAAACACACTAGACCCTTTAAAAGCTTAAGAGCACAATACAAAAACAGACGCGTGTGTACAGATAAAAAAAAACCGCGAAATAGACTGAAGGCGAGGCTGCAATAGACGCAGCAAAACATGACTAGCGAACAGGCATGGCTGTAGTCTACCCTGATTCAAAAGAACCGCCTATAAAAATACCGCCTAATATGTACTGATCGGCAGGTTGGTAAGTCATGATGATTTTCAAAGGACCAGCGCACAAAAGCCCGCAAAACACGCACTCATGAAAAGACGCAAATACAATCGTTGTACTGCAACTGAACTGGTAAGTCATAGTACAGCGCTTATGTTTACGTCGTTTCATGTGTGTGTGTTTTTTGTCCTTTTGTGCACTGCTTGATCTTCTTAAAACAAAACCTCGACAGTGGTTTTCTCCACCTCTTCTCTATGTGCTTCCACAGACAGCGGAGTAGAGCCTCATCTTCCCGAGGACTGCTCGGGCTGCTAATAGACAAGCGTCATCTCCAGGCAAAAAATGACGTCACGTGTTCCATGACGCCTCTGAGAAGCCACCTATGGACACGCCCACGCAACGCGATACATCTACGTTCTGCCGTAGCCTTCCAGAACCACACCCTTCGTGTAACCGCGTATCCGCAAACGCGGATATGCCAGAGGCCGTGGTCCCGTTGTCCTGTAGTCGATAACAGCAAGAATTAATGTAGGCTCCACCCACAAGACGGCACTGCCCTTATTTAAAGACGATAGTCTTTCTAGGGGACCTTCGACGCAAAAGTTTTTTGGTCTGTCTGTCTGTACATTTGTCTGTTTATCCACTCTTACCGGCATCGGGTACTTGAAACGGCCGGCCCCATCCCCAGCACCCACCAATGTTGCTCAAGGTTGGCCGTTATGCTTGTGCAATCGTCAATTAAAACGCAATTATTGCGCATGCCTGGGGCACCACAACAACGCGTATATATTCTGCATGTGCGTCTTTTACTAGAAAAAGCCTACATAAGTAATTTTAAGGACCATAGCGCTTACTACGCTGCGCTGACCATGCAACGCTGGCACGGAAAAGCGAGTGTTTCCAACGCTTTGCTGAGACAAGATGGTGGTGGCACCTACCCGTCGCCTCGCGTCCTACACCTTATCACCTCTGAGACAGGCGCGCATGGCCACGCGCTTTGTTTTCCGATAGAAACTGCCAGATGGCGCTCATGTCTCACGTGAGACGCGACTTCATTCGCTCGTTCGCCTCCGCTGCACGCTCGAGGCACTCTAACGCAGCGCCTTCGGAATACCCTTCACCGATTTTTTTGCGCAGAACATAAAATTATTATTTTGTTCACTCTCTCCATACGCAAGACTATCGTCTTTCGACGACTTTGCAGATTATATGCAGATACGGGGCCAATTTTTTTTTCATGTTGTCACTGTGTTGCTACTTGACGCTATGGAAACAACGCAACACTTTAAATCGTTACAAAGTAGCCCCGCCGCGGTGGTCTAGTGGCTAAAGTACTCGGCTACTCACCCGCAGGTCGCGGGATCGAATCCCGGCTGCGGCGGCTGCATTTACGATGGAGGCGAAAATGTCGTCAATCCGTGTGCTCAGATTTGGGTGCACGTTAAAGAACCCCAGGTGGTCAAAATTTTCGGAGCCCTCCACTACGGCGTCTCTCATAATCATATCGTGGTTTAAGAACGTTAAACCCCACAAATCAATCAATCGTTGCAAAATACTACTGCCGCTTTGGTGCAGGTCAAACGCAGTGCTATCACAAACTTCAACTGCATCATATAACGAGTGGAGAGGATAATGATATGTACGTGTTGATTAGACTTCAATTTTTCATTGCTTCATCCTAACTATTCCGTCTAGCAAGGGCAGCTCTAGTTGGATGCGCATAACACAAATGAATGGTGGTGCACTTCACTTTTTATTCGGCTAGAGCTTGTCACCGGCTATGGTTGCCTGTGGTAGTCGAGTGGTGACGCCACCGTATACCACGAAACAGACACACTCCTAAGCTCATGGCGGTGTAAGAGCGACACGGAACATACATACAAATAAACGCATTCTGCGCCATCTTTGTACTTTATAGGCACTGCCACAAGCTATCAATACTAACCAACCAGTTTACTCGTGTGTTTTTTGCATTGCGTTCTTACCGGCATGCCAGGTATGGCCCCTGCATGACTTAAAATGTGTACTACTGAAAAAAAATGAAACGGAGGCATAAGGGAGAGACGGATATTGCAAACATGGTCATTTTGGAACATTGATGAATTCGAAATTCGTCCGATTACATATATGTTCTGAAACACGCACACAAAAGGGCAGATGTAAAAAGAACTGCCATGCTATCCAAAAACACAGATGCATTACTGAGAGACAAATGATGTACGTGTCGCAAGCACATGCCTCAAGATACAAAAGCAAAATATTTGAAATGATAACCCCCTAATAAAGAAAGCCGTTCAGTACGAATGTTCATCCACACCTTGCAATTACGAAGTGCGATATACATGTATATGTGAAGAATGTCGAATATTTATCAAGTTGCACGGACGGCTGTTACCCGCACATAGAGCCAAGCTTCCTAATATGAGATTCAGTACGAGTTTAGTTTGACACTGTGACGGAACAGCGCACAGGATAGTTCCAAAAGCAGCTTCCATTCACACTGGCACTAATGTGAGGTTAAATAAATGACGGAGCACATTTCACTGAATGAAGCTGCTCGGGCAGATGAATGCAGAGACACCTTAACTTAGCTACACATCACCATATATAGTCTCGGTGAGCACCCCACCTCCTTAAAGGTGCTACTTCATACAATTCACTGCTGTAATTACTAATTAGCTGCGTATCCATGCTCTACCTCTACGGCGGTTACATTGCAAAGTTATGGAAATACAAAAAAAATCATTTCTGTCACGACATCGGCGTCGTACTGCCGTTGGTTCACGCACAATCATTTATTTATCTTACACAAAAGTGCTGGCTCATATCATGTTTCCAGAACATCGACTTTCGCTCATTGCTAGCTGCCTGCAAGAAACGTCACGCTACGTTAAACTTAGGACTAAAAAGGTGTTGCATAAGTTTACGAAAATGGCGTAGTAGGCTAGTTGTTATTACACCTTAGAAAGGCTACAGCACACACAGGCAGCTACAAATTCAACAAGAAACAGGACGAATCACTGATTACAAGGCTCTGAAAGCACCATAAATTCAACTTACAACACCCAAGATTGTTCACACTGCCTATAATCTGCATTCGAATAATATTCCTTTTTGGGTCGAAGCTCCTTATGAACTAGGGCAATCCATCCCTCCGGAGTAGCCAGCACAGCATATTCAAATACAGACAGACAGACAGACATACGTACGTACGTACATACATACATACATACATACATACATACATACATACATACATACATACATACATACATACATACATACATACATACATACATACATACATACATACATACATACATACATACATACATACATACATACATACATACATACATACATACATACATACATACATACATACATACATACATACATACATACATACATACATACATACATACATACATACATACATACATACAGACAGACAGACAGACAGACAGACAGACAGGCAGGCAGGCAGGCAGGCAGGCAGGCAGATCGACAGACAGACAGACAGACAGACAGACAGACAGACAGACAGACAGGCAGGCAGACAGACGGACGGGCGGACGGACGGACGGACGGACAGACAGACAGACAGACAGACAGACAGACAGACAGACAGACAGACAGACAGACAGATGAATGGACGGGTGCTTCACTCCCCTCATTATCATCATTCACTCCGTGGATATACTCTGGCTTCTTAAACCATAGAGGAGAGAGAACTCATGCGATTTTTTTAGTCATGATCGATTGCGTAAGCTTCTATCAACTCCCGAGTCAGCTTGTCTTTCTCTTTCCTAATCACCAAATGCCCACCTAAAAGTGATTCAGGGGCACAATTTTTCACTCTAAAAACAAGTTCCCTAAAACAAGAGTCTTTCTAACAAGGTTACCATACTCCCTCACCTTTCTGTCATGTTTTTTATTGACTCTGTTTTCGTCTGTGTAAGCTGTAATTTTTCTAAGCTATTAACACGACTCCTTTTTCTGCGATAGAGAGAGACTGACTTATTTCATAAAGGAATTGGGAATAGCCTACGATAAAATACCATTTAGATTGAACTGTCTCTGTTATCAAAACTTTTTGTTTTTCACGAGCTTTTGTTTTTGTCCCCACAAAGGTTTGAACGTCTCATAAGCAATAATTGTTTTACCAAACTGGTTAGTTCTTCACTTATGGAGTCGCACGAACATTACTAGCTTCAAGCTTGCTTCAACCTGCAAGGAAGCACCCCTGCTGGATCATCATGTTTGTTTCAGTGTGTTCTAAGTGCTCCCCTGCCTACCCGTGCAAAATAAACCCGTTAGTAAATCCTTAGTAAATGTTGATGCACCGTGAGTGCTTCTGACGACACAGTAAAACAATAAAGTACAAAACAGATGGCACAGTGAAGAAGCCTGCCCCATTTATATCTTGTGCCAGTTTTCTGTTGCTCATTGTTTCTTGCGTTCTCGTAGGAAATGAAAGTTGGTGAAGCTCCGAATACCCAACTATACTCGCTTTTTGTATGGCCTAGCCCGAATCAGGTTTTAGTGCAAGCTGTACTGACACAAGGAGAGTGTGCACTAGCGTGAGATGTTCTCGCGAAACGTTCCCACGATGGAAGTAAGTTACGCGTGCAACGGCTTATTAGCTCAGCAAACGAGAACTCGTTGCCAACTACTCAACATCACACAGTAGCACAATAAGAACAAGTTGATATGATCAGAACTAAATTAACACATATCTTTCAATTTGGCAAGCGTTCTTTTTTGTTAGTCAATCACTTTGCTTAATAAGAGGCCCACTATGGTCCTATTCATGACATCTATCTTGCACACAGTTACACTGCATGTTAAATACAAGTAAGAGCCATATTTTCCGCATGCGTCCATCATTCCTTTGCGAAACTTGGAAGGTTCTCGTCGCGGTGTTGTCAGGTGAGTTACGGTTGCCGCTTCGTCGCTTACACAAGTATTGCACACGTGCTTTCTTTGCACGAGACAGCTGCTTTGTGTTCTGAGGCTCGAAACTGTATGCCACATACGTCACGCTACCTGCGTGTCACGAGGTTTCACATCTGTGCCACTGTTTCCACTCTTTCAGAGTTGCAGCACAGTCCACGTCATAAACTTTCCCCACCCACGCCAACACTAGACCGCTTCTAATGCAAGCCGTCCTCACGCGAAGATGACATAAACTTGCACGACTGACATCCACATCTACGTGTTTAGAGCAGTGCACAAGCGAACAGCTTTTCGTCGACAAATGAGCCGTTTTTCGTGATTCCCGCGAGCAGCAGAGTAGAAACGGATGCGTAGACCTCGGTCAAACATGGCAGCGTCTTCGTCTGTACTCTTGTAGTCAGAAAATCAGCTTTATTTCATTGTGAGTGTCTCGTTGTTAGGATTTCTCAAGACGTTGGTGTCGTTCATCAATCGGCAGTCACGACTGCGACGTTCGTGAAATCAACGTGACGCTTGGTAGGGGCGAGGAAGAGTACAACGCCAAGGCCGGATAATTGTGTCAGGCCACCATGTCGTCACGTATCCGTTGCTTTCGTCTCATTATTACCGCACTTCAAAACGATGGCCTCGTGGCGTCTGTTCGTGGACACCACAATGTGGAAAAGGTTTTGTTTGTGTCTCACCAGACTTGACTTTTTAAAGTGGAGTGGTCATTACGATGAAGTGGGACGGTACTTAGTGGCTTCCTGGTCATCGCTGCTTCTTTGCTACCATGCCCTGCGTTCCAGGAGGCGTGAGCAGTGGGTTCCCCTTGCAGCGAGTGGAATTTACGACTCCAGCTTCAGTTTAAACCAAGAGGTAGGTTCATTCTAAAGGGCCCTAAGCAGTAACTGTTTAAATTACGGCTCTGAAGCGTTCCCCGAAACCTAGTATGACATGATTGACCGACAAAAGGTTAATTACTACTTTTGAACAGAAAGAACGAACTTGATACTCTTCAACTAACCGCCCAAACTTCAACGTCGGAAATATTGATCTATGCTTTGTAATCGAGGTGTGTTTGGCTGAGCAAATGTATTCATCCCAAATATGCACCAAATAATCCCGCGTAATACATCATGACCAAACGCATAAGCCAACGATCTAACAGACATTAATGCCAAGGACAATAATTCTTGGCAAATTGTCTGTTAGATCTCATTAACATTGTGTCAAAATACGGGAAAACGAGCCCTTAGGTATACACTTCTTTCCCTAATTCATTAACGAGGGTTTCGTACTGGCAGACTTAGTGCCTTAGGTTGTATACGAGGGACTATGGGTCAGCAGCCAACTCGTAATAAGTTCACTTGCTCCGTGACGCCACACAGGCTCCTAAAAAGTGTGCCACACTCACTGCCATGGCTACTGAGGGCGCTGACTAACACTCCAACGTTCAAATTCACACATATACCCACTCAAGTGGCTGAGAGGATAGCCGCCGTGGTAGCTCAGTGGTAGAGCATGGAACGCGTTATTCGAAGGTCGCAGGTTCGGTTCCCGCCCACGGCAAGTTATTTTTTCACCCACTTTTTTTCACATTTACATTACCATTCGATCTAATAACTTCCTTTATAATTTCTATGGTATTATTGTCTCTTATATTTTAATAGTACTGTGCCAAACACAGAAAAATGAGCCCTTAAGTATACATTTCTGTCCTTAATATATATACAGGATGGTATATATTTAACACGTCATCGTTAAAGAGCTCATGTCGGGGAAATTCTGGTGTCAACATCGGCGTCAATGGTTGCGAGCGAAAAATAAGCGTTTTCCGTGAGTGAGGAATCAAGATCGATAAAAATAAAAAAATGATAGAACCTAAGCTTCCACTGAGCATCGACCATGGGCATCTTGCATGATAAACAGGTGTTCTACAACAAAGCCACACATTGCTTCGAACTGCTCGGCAAATAATAATAATATTATTATTATTATTATTATTATTATTATTATTATTATTATTATTATTATTATTATTATTATTATTATTATTATTATTATTATTAAAATATACAGGTGAGGAACAGACGTGAATATAAACTTACCGGGGTGAAATATCTAAAACGAGTGGTTGTTCTATATTTCTTGGTCCTGTGCGTTTTGTGTGTTATGCAGTCTTCGGAAAAAGAACCACTGAAGATATGCAATATTCTCGTTGCTAGTTAACAAACTCTAGTGCAGACGTAGTCAGTAGACAGAGGGCAAAATAATAGATGTTCGTCACTGTTGTGAGTGCGTGTATGTTTTTGTACATGCGTGTGTGTGTCCGTGCGTTTGCGTTTGTGCGTGCTAGACCACTTTCAATTCGTACAAACACATCCCATTGATAACATTTGGTTTTCTCCGTCGGTGGACACAAAGGGCTTTAGAAAATAGCCCACTGATTTTTTCCAGTTTCCTTCCCCTATTTGGCAAAATATATTCAGATAGATGTTGTTTTGAGCTACATAAAAATTATGAACAATTTCCTTGTACTTTACGCGCGTTCCTTTTATGTGTAAAAGAAAGAGAGACTCTCCTTACCCTTGAAAAAACTTGAACACATGGTTTCTGTTTTGACGTTAGGAGCTGTTAAATGAGGTGACAGTAAGTTTTTGGGGGTACAAAGCTTGCAACCTTGAAACCATATTTACTTTACCTTCTAGAACTAACTTGCTAAATTATGCAGACTGTCCTTGCACACGCTGCTGTGGACGACGCACATGATGAGTTATGCGCTCTAATAGGACCCCTTAAACGTCTGTATAACGAATTTAATAACCCGCATACGCCTCCGCGATTGCTTAACGGATGATAGTTGATATTTGAAGAGTTGATATGAGATTATAAACACGCGAAAAGATCACGTGACCTTAAGGAGTCTTTCGCGTGTTAAGTAACTTTATAGCGCACGTGGGAACGCCGCCAGTCTTCGATAAAAACTGGCGGGAGTTCACAAAAGCATCTCTTGGCAGCAACTCAATTTTTTGTTTTATTTTTTTTGCTTCTCAATCAGCATTAACGCTGTTTGCCGCGAGTGTGATCTGAAAACGCATGTTCGTAATTTGAGTAATGTTTATTTCCACAATGCCGTCAGACATGTTATTTTACTAGCGTGTGCGTGTTTGTGCAAGTCTACAATATTCAGTTACATCTCAGACGCTGTCATTGTGTAGCCATAGATGGTGACCCAAAATAAATGGATTGCAAGGCCCCTATTAACCTCGATCGTCCTCGCACGTGTTAGCGCATTAAGCCGTGACAATCCACAGCCACCCTGCTTACAGTCACAGCAGCGACGATACCGCCAAGCGATGCGCAAGCACCCCCACCAAGTTGTTTATCGGTCGAGGATCAAGGTTGTTGACAGAGGTCGCACATGTGTTAGCGTCTCTGATCAGTTCGTGCCATTAGAAGTTGGCCCACAAACTTCTCACACTCGCCTTCCCGTGGCTCACCGGGGGTCACCGCCGGGGGCCACGTCGCGTAAGGTCACGACAAGGGTCGCGCCGGTGGTGCTTCTCTGCAGTATTTAGTTACACGCATCGGACCACGCTGCATCGGCACCTCCTTGTTGTGATTACACGCGAGGCTGGAATTTAAAACGTCCACGTTTCGGCCGTTTCGTGTCTTACGCCAACACGCATGACCGTCTCTCGTTATCAACACCCCCTTTCTCGAATGTATACGCTTTCTTTGCGAGATTAACGTCTAATCGTCCTGTTTTGCCTGCTGGGGCCGCCCGTATGTCAATGCCAAGATTCATTGAGCGTAAAGCGTTCGCCTCCGCGCCATTCCTCTGTTACTCTTCAACACGCCCCGCCGATGAAAGCGCCTATTATTATACCATCTCTTGCCAACTTGGCAGTCGGGACATTGCTTCACCAGAGTTTTTCCACTCCCGAGCTGTCTTCTTTCGTCCTCGAAGCTCGAAGAGTGTCTGTCAAAGCTCCTTCGTCGATTCTTCGATGAGATAATACGTATGTAGCGATCGTTCTACTTCGAACGGCTGACATATTAAGACATCACAACAGTCGCTTTGTTTTCGCTTATGTCTAGTGGTGTTCAAAGGTTTTCGGTTCTGCGTGCATAGGAAGGAAAAAAGGAAGGAAGGAAGAACGACAAGAGAGAAGGCAGGGAGTTTAACCAGGCATGAGGTCGGTTTTCTATCCTACACTGGGAAACACTGAAAAGGGAGTATAAAGATGAGACTGAGAGACAGGGAAAACAAGAGAAAGAGAAAAAATATTTCAGTCAATTAGCTGACGCGTATGCAGCGGTGGCACTACACGAAAGTTAAAGGCGTTCATAGGCACGTAGCCCTCAAAAAGCGCAAGAGTGCTTTGACTGCCTTTTGAGCTGACGAAAGACGAAGACGGTGCTCCAGCAGCATCTGCACGGAGAGAGGTCAATCGTCGAATCGTCGGAACGCGTTTTTGTCTCTCAGAAACAAATCTGGGGCGACGGCATGCACAGCAGATGGTCGATGCTTTCTTCGGTGCCGCAGATGTCGCATTACGCACCGTCGGTCACTTTAATGGCGATTCTATGTGCTTTTGTGAAGGCAAACCCCCGCCAAAGCCGACAGAGAAGCGAAGCGTCACGTCGACGAAGTCCGCATGGAGGTCATAGTACCAGTTGAGGGCTGAATTGGTGTAGTCTGGTTTGTCTTTTGCTTGGGGTGTTCCACTCCAGCAGACAGACATACGTGCCGGGTGACGTACATAGCCATGGTTAGGTTGTGACAGCTGTATAAAAAGAAGGAAAGAAAGAAGGAAGGAAAGAAAGAAGAAAAGAAAGAAGGAAAGAAAGAAAGAGAGAAAGAAGGAAAGAAGGAAAGAAAGGAAGAAAGAAAGAAGGAACGAAAGAAGGAACGAAAGAAGGAAAGATAGATAGATAGATAGATAGATAGATAGATAGATAGATAGATAGATAGATAGATAGATCGATAGATAGATAGATAGATAGATAGATAGATAGATAGATAGATAGATAGATAGATAGATAGATAGATAGATAGATAGATAGATAGATAGATAGATAGATAGATAGATAGATAGATAGATAGATAGATAGATAGATAGATAGATAGATAGATAGATAGATAGATAGATAGATAGATAGATAGATAGATAGATAGGAAGAAAGAAAGAAAGAAAGAAAGATAGAAAGGAAGAAAGAAACAAGAAAGAAAGAAAGAAAGAAAGAAAGAAAGAAAGAAAGAAAGAAAGAAAGAAAGAAAGAAAGAAAGAAAGGAAGAAAGAAAGAAAGAAAGAAGGAGACTCTATCGTATGGAGAGTCAAACTACGAGTCATTTCCGTCCTTGGAAGTGAAGTGGCGTGTAATAGACACAACAAAATACGACGCTATATATAGAATGCATCGAACAGACAGCATTCAGCCACAACTGAACGACGAAACAAAAATGAAGTAAAAATACCTCAATGCCTAAAAAATTATTTAACACTGATTGCTGCATAAACATGACACTCAACGATTTTTTTTGTTTTTGTAATTACCCTCTGCTGCGCCAAAATACTTGGCGTGGTGACGACGTAGTTTATTTTTTAACCTTTATACTCTCATCTTGGTATCCACTACCATGATCCCGTGGACGCCAAGGGCTATCCCACGGTCGTCCGCGTTCACCTATGAGAAATGAAAGTGTTTTCACTTTTGAATGTTCGCAACCGAGAGAGAGAGATTTCTCTCTGTGTCAATAACTCAGCCACGAACTTGTGTATTTTGCAACGCTGGGGGATTTTCGAAGCACGTGATAAAGGCTGACCTGTGGCCAACTTCTTCAGATTGAAGGTCTTATAATGATACCGAAAGGTAAAAAGAGATGTAAAGAGACGCTTGTAGTTGTAAAAGAGTATATCTGCTTAGGACAGGTAGTAACCGCAGAGTCGGACACATTCGGCAAGCCTTCTATGGAGTGGATCATATTCGGCATGAAAATGCCACTAAAGGGTGGTTGTCTATTTTCCCTTTCATATATAGCCTCACTGTTTAAAGCATTTACATTAAGTGTCCACTAACTAGCCAGACTTGGTGCTCCGCCAGCTACAGAGTCTCGACGAGATAAGGGGTTCCCTTTCAGATTCGTTCCTTTCTTCCGCCAGTCCCCCAAGCGTGTGACAATGCGTGGTTACATGACCAGCACGTGCGACCAAGGGCCGAGGTAAACGCGACAGCTTTGACCGCAGGCTGTTTTACCGGCCTCAGCCCGTCGCGATAGGCAAGCGACGGCGGCAGAAAACTTTCCCACAAACTCTTTTGATAATTTTTTTTATATTGCCTAATTACTTGCACCATAGCGGATGCTATTGATTCCTTTTTCGAATGAGGAAGGAGAACTCGGTGTTGTAAATCGTTGAGCCAAGGGTGGGATTTTCTTTATGCGCCGGAACTTTCAAGTGCGCAGCACTCATGAATGAACATAGTTTCAGCGAGACTATGAATAAGTTTAGATTGATAAAGTGTTCTAAAAGAACTCTAATATCGTTCATTTTACCATGATAATTCATTATTACACCACAAAATCAAGGCCAGAGTACCGCATTGAAGTTTCGCGCTGAAATCTGCCCGCATGACGTTTCGAATTTCAAAGTGTATATACTTGTCTTGTATTGCCGACATCGCCTCGACAGTATATCCTGAAACTCGGTATGTTAAATTTCCATCAGAAGACCTTTTACTTCATTTTTACTTATCAGGAGCTACACACGGGCTTCGGCAAACACGATCAAAATTTATGACGTCACGGCGTTTAGTGCAGGATTTTCGAGTTGGCGTCGCCAGCTGCATCTTTTTTTTTCCGCGTTTTCTCGCTTACCAGACATTTCATCGCCGCGACCGTGGTGATTTTGAATTGTGAAAGGGTAACTTACCAATACCATAGAACATCATTCACCTCTTCCGGGCCTCTTTAACGATAACGCTACAGAAAACGAGTTAGTGATGAAATCTTGAAAGGTACAGCAGATGCTAAATGTACCAGTGTAATTTTAAGTGTATCGTAATTTATTGTCTTGCAAGTGTGAATGGTTTGACAAGCGTAAAAGGGGTGAAGAGTAAACTTGAGATTGACAAAAACCAGATTTACGCACTTAGGGACAAGGAAGAAAAAGTAATGAAAAATACGCATGCAATAGGTATAAGAAGAAGTTTTACAGAGATCTGTACAGTAGCCGGGACAAAAACAAACATAATGTAAGAACTAGCAGTAACTTAAATGACATCCCGCCACTAATGACAGAAGTCAGTAAAACCTTGAAAAGAATGTCATGAGACAAACCTGCTGGTAAAGATCAGGTAACATTAGATCTGCTGAAAGACGGACGACATATATTGTAGGAAAAACTAGCCACCCTGTTTATGAAGTGTGTCCTGATGGAGACTGTACCACAAACTTGGAAGAATGCTAACATCACCTTAATCCATATGAAAGGGGACGACAAGGCCTTGAATTTGAATAATTACAGGCCGATCGGCTTGCTCTACGTCGTATACAAGCGATTTACAAAAGTAATTTCCCACATAATTAAGACTACATTAGGATTCAATCAACCCAAGGAACAAGTAGGATTTCGGACAAGCTACTCAACAATGAAGCACATTCATACTATCAATCAGGTAATAGATAAATGCTCAGAATACAGCCAACCACAATACATAGCCTTCACAAATTACGAGAAGGCATTTGATTCAGTAAAATATCAGCAGCCATGCAGACACTGCAGAATCAAGGCGTCGACGAAGCATATATAAACATCCTGGAAGAAATCTACCATAGTGCTTCATAAAGCAAGCAGTAGAATACCATTCAAGAAAAGTATAAGGCAGGGGTATACGATCTCCCTAATGCTATTTACCACGCGCTTACAGGAGGTTTTCAGAGGCCTAGAATGGGAGCAGTTAGGGATAAGAGTTAATAATGAGCACCTTAGTAACCTGCGCTTCACCGATGACATTGCATTGCTGAGTAACTCAGGGGACGAATTGCAACTCATGATTACGGAGTCAGACAAGGAGCGCATAAAAGTAGGTCTTAAAATTAATTCGCAGGAAACGAAAGTAATGTACAACAACCTTGGAAGAGAACAGCGCTTCGAGATAGGTAGCAGTGCATCTGAAGTTGTGAAAGTGTGCGTCTACTTCAAGTAACTAAAAGAATGAGTAAGGGGTGGAGCACTTTTGGCAAGCATTGCCAAATCATGACATATAAACATAGCAGACGCCGTAGTGTAGGGCTCCGAAAATTTCGACTACCTGGGGTCTTCAACGTGCACCTAAATCCAAGCACACGGGCCTCAAGCATTTTCACCACTATCAAAAATGCGGCCGCCGCGATCAGGATTAGATTAAGCGACCTGCGGGTCACCAGCCGAATGCTTTAGCTAGCCACTAGACCATCATGGCGGGTATATTCCACGGAAGAGCAGCAACACTTGGTGCAGGTTTGAAAACTTTACTGAAACGAACAACGTTAGAGCATGAACAACGTTAGAGCATTATTTAGCAGTATTTCTGGAACTACACCAAGACGTAAAAAAGGTACTCTTTTTTTTTTTCGCAGTACCTTCCCTTTCAGGACATACCGTATAGGCCGTACTGTTCTGCGAAGCACTACCAGGAGAAACGTCTTTCCTTTTCTCGCTCTTATTGGCTGGCGCAGCAGGCATAACTGATTGCACTGCAATTGAACGGGATATAGATTTGTACATACGTATGGGCGATTGAGCGATGCATCTTCTAATCACATTGTTCTCGTGTCGATCGGTGACTTCTCGATATTATTTTCTCAAGGAATGTGAGAATTCCCTTCGGGCCACTGTTGGCACTGTACTAATCAGCATGTCGCCTCCCCAGTAGTTGAAAACTGATTGATGAATTAATAATTAATTAATTAATTAATATCATAAATATATAATTGATTGATTTATTTATTGATTGATTGATTCATTGATTGATTGATTGATTCATTCATTCATTGATTGGTTGATTGATTGATTGATTGATTGATTGATTGATTGATTGATTGATCGATTGATCGATCGATCGATCGATTGATTGATTGAGCGGGCGGGTGCGTGAGTGAGTAACAAGCTTGGAAATACATTGTCGATGTGTCAAGAGATGAAGGCTTCGGGGCGTCATCAAACTTAATCCTTGCTCAGTGCTCTTAGAAAGGTAGGGGAAAAGACAAGACAGTACTTTATTTTGTCAGGTGTGCCGATCCGAGAGGCAACGCGAAGCCAAGTAAAGTGACGAAAGTCTACATCGCTTACGATCTCAGATTCAATGCAAAACCACGTCATGTACAGAAAGCTATAGGGAGAGGGGGGGGGGGGGGGGGAATCATCGCATTGACTGAAAAAAAGCAAGACGCTTGCGCTGCTATTCACACCGTTACAGTGGTGTGAATAGCAGTGCTGTAACAGTGTGAATAGCATGAGGTTACACCGTCAGTGCAAGTGTAAGTCTCCTCCCGCTTAGCCTTCCCTTAAGATCACTTTACCATTTTAGGTTCTGTGAGCTTAGAAAAGCGGAATACCGGTTAAAATACGTTTGTGCTCTTCAATAGGTGACCCTTACGCGGCGGTCCCTCAAACTGTGTTTAGCAAGATTTATTTTAACAGACATCTCAACACAACATTATCTTGTTAGACATACGTTTTGACGATGACAAAGCAGACCTCATTTACATTTACATTAATATGAATTCACGCTGAAGTAACAAGTTTAGAAAAAGTGTTCAACGACTTGCTGCTCTATACTATTGGACGATGGAAAGGTCTCCCAGTCATTGTAAAAAAAAAAGGTATAACGACCGAGAGTGGTCCAAGTACTGTTTTCGGAGCCAAAGCGTGCGTTAAGGAAAAGTGAGGAGCGGTTTAGACTACTCGGTAGTCTGCTATGGGAGAGCAGGAATCCGTCCCATGGGCCTCACACTTGGTGAGGCCGCGTTGACAAAAATCACGCCATGAACTGTGCTGAGCAATAGTTGTTAACGATTTAGAGTACTTGGCATTCTACTACGGGAGAGTACAAAACCGTCCCGCGGGCCAAACACCTGATGAGGCTCGGTTAGCCAACCAGTTGGATATTCTGTAGACACTGTGTGTTCAGAAAAAGTGGGTAACGCTTTAGAGTACTAGGTACTCTACTATGCGAGGGTCTAAAGCCGTCCCATGGGCCTCACCTACTCTACACTACAGTGATGTTGACAATCACAAGAATCGGGGAAAAAAGACCACTTGTAGCCACGCGGCTGCGAACGATGACAAAGAAAAAAAAGCAGCTCAGTTTTCCCGCACCTATGTGCGCTTTTGACGCTGGTTTTTCGCGTGTAAATTGAACGACCAACAAATAATTTACCAGAGCTTGTGACACCAGCTCGCCCGAAAACAACATTTTTTTTACAAAAAGGCAAAGTTTTTATTTTCAAGAGCTTTCAGCATTTGCACGGCCGCTCATTGCATTAGCAGCAAGAAAATACTTGTGCTTCGAACAAAAACAAATCAATAAAGCCTCTCTAAAAGTATAAGGTAGGCACACGGCGATTTTGCGGATTTATTTTAATAAATGCGAAGCATTTTTTCGCGTGCTGCACACACTTTGAGCGTCTATCTGCGTATCTGTCTATCTATCTATTTAGCAGCCTTAGCCTGGGTGCTCTAGCGTTTGCCACACTAACCTGGGGTAAGCCAAATTTAGTATGGGAGGCTGAGATAGTTTGAAAAATACGACTCGCTGGTTATGACGGGAATAACGTCACAATCCCGTCGCGTACGTCGTAAAGCCCTTTCCGCCATATGTGTACTACTAGTATGCCGGTATGTGCCACTGTTGATAGACAGTTTATATGTCTACCTAGGAACTGTGAGAACAGAAATGGGTAACTATAACGCCTGAGTGTTAAAGGGGCTCTGAAACACCTTGTTTCGAGTAATCATGGAATAATTCACTGAAAAAAAGTATTGCCTCACAAATTCAGTGCTGCAAAAAATTTAAGAATCCGTCCATTACGAGCGGACTTACAAAGATTTGTCACACGCTGCAATAGCATTCTCACTGCTATCATCTCGACAAAAGCGCTAGAAGCTAAGCAGGGAGGGATGGGAGGGGCAAACAAAAAATTTCACGCACGCCCTGTGACCTTGAGCATTTTTTTTTTCTGCGAATACGTGGCGTGGACAAGTGCCTCCCGCAGGGATCTTTGTAACGACCGAGCGCGCCATGTTCAAATCAGCCAATGGCTGATAGATGGGCTTACTACGAGTGATTTTTGGGCTTATTGCGTGATTCGTCGAGAGAATAGAAATCAATTTTCAGCTGACTTTCATAATTCTGTGTGGATTCCAGGCCGCAATCTGTGCTATATTATTTGGCTCGCATGTTGTCGGGAGCCTCCACTACCGATCGGCTGCATTTTCTTACTATGCTCAAAAAGTGTTTCAGGGCCTCTTCAAGGAAAATTTGACATCGGCAGCGTTCACCCTACGAACGCAAAAAATAAATACCAGGGTCTCAGCGGGAATCCAACACCAGCAGTTTGCGTGGCATTCAAATATTCTACCTGGTTTGGGAACTACCTTTGAAATAGACCCTAATGTTCGTCACACGTCAATTGTGGTTGCAGTGCTGGCTGTCCAATTTTATAAACAATACATCTGTACTCCTATGGTACATCCGTCACGTTTGGTTAGCGTCAATAGCAGTTAGGCGCCATCCGCTGAAGTTGACTTATCTAGCAGCGTCCAGGGGCACCACCCTCGCGAGAACCAGCGCGTCATACCAGCTTCGTTACGCAACTGTAAAGAATTGGTTCTATAAAACATACGTGGCTGTTTAACAAGCCTCTGTGCGTAAATTTGTACACATTTTTAGCGTCACTTCACAACGTTTCCCTCGATAAATAAAAATTACAATACAGTGACCTTCTATCCGCATGCTTTCCCTAATACCGACTCCCGGGATCTGCCGCATTATATTTATTTATTCATTTGCCTTTTTGTATGTAGATTTATTTAAATGAAATTATTTTGTTTATTTATTCGCTTATGCTGCAGACCAGTGCTCTAAGGCAGGAGCGCTAAGATCACATGTCAATTACGCACATAAAGTCTGTCAAAAGCAAAGAACGAACCCTTCCGGGCCATGCATTTCAACGTTCAATCGTCGATAGAAAATAGCTATGTTTCTAACAACATTAGGTGTGGTTTTACGTCCCGAAATCACTCTGTGATTATGATAGACACCATACTGGCGGGTTCCAGAAATTTTGATTATCTCGTATTGTTTAGCGTGCAGTGTCTAACAAGGCACAGGACACGAGCCTCTAGCATTTTTTCTCTATCAACCACAGTGACCGAGATCGAATCTGCGACCTTCAGGAGGCAGTAGCCGAACACCACCACCACATAACCACCGCGACAAACCTGCTAGCAATGTTTGTACATGTCAGTTCTACATTGCAAGAACTACAAGTAGAGGAAGGCTAAAGACAAACTTGAACTATATATCTAAGTGGGTACAACACGCCGGAACATTTAAGCTCTCGCTGTGGAGGGGGCACAGGAGACGCTGCATTCCACCGATATGCGAATGGTATTTTCTTGTTTAACAAGAGCCTGTTCCCTTGTCGCCTAAGTAGAGTTGGCACAAAAACTAGCAAGCTCCAGAAATTTCTCGCATGTCAAACCAGAATCCTTTTGAAACCGCATAGCTCCCAACTTGTCAATGCAATGATCTACACATTTCGTCAAGTCGCTCTGCATGAGATAATATTAAAGATCATTGATATCAATAGAACTTTAGAAAACAATATCCCTGCGTTGTTTGTCATTAAAGAGTTTTACCACGTATAGTAATCACTTACCACGAACGAATTGTTGATCCGCAAAAGGTTCAAGCACTTTTTCGAAAAAAAAATTGCTACGTAATTGTGCCAGATGAAGTTTTCGGACATTAAAAGCTTAAAAACTCGCCGGAAAGAAAGAGCGGTGGTGCTAGAGCTGAGAATTATGATATGTGGGGTTTAACGTCTCGAAACCACCATATGATTATGAGAGACGCTGCAGTGGGAGGCTCCGGAAATTTCGACCACCTGGGGTTCTTTAACGTGCACCCAAATCTGAGCACACGGGCCTACAACATTTCCGCCTACATCGGAAATGCAGTCGCCGTAGCCTAGAGCTGAGAAACTGGCCGATGTGCGATACATGCATTGCATTCCGCACAATCTCAGAACTCCGACAAAGAGATGGGTGGAAGCGGTTTTTACGCGTGTCTGTAGAAGTTACGCCAACAGGTTAATTGAGAAAGCAATAAAACAAACGCATATCATATTAACCATGGAAAAAATTACAGCTTATCCACGAGGTGAATGACAACGAGTGGGGCGAAGCGGGTGGACGGACGAAAAGATGCTCGGACGGACGCATGGATGGTTGGATGAACGCATGGACGGATGCATGCATGGGCGGGAGGACGGACAATTGAACATACGGAAGCGCGGACGGACTGATGGATTCTTCGCCCAACTCCATCATTCACTTCGTAGGTATGCTGTGACACCGTTTTTATTCACATGCAATGCAATGCAACTGGCTGCTACGACGACTACGACGGCTACTACTACACGGGACATTCGACCCACGTCGTAAGGAGCTTCGCCCCTAAAACTTTTTGTAACCTGTATTCCCTATGTTGTCTATGCCACTCCGCTTTTGTGTAAAAAGGTATTGTTCAGGCCGGCGGATGTATTAACCAGAGACTAAAAGATTATTATGATATAAAAAAATTGGCAGATCCCACGTATACTGGGAATAGATGATATGCGAAGCACGAATGAGAAAGGTTGATATGTCACTTCAAGATCAGCACAACGTTACGAGGTGGAGGTAAATGATGCCGTACATGACTTCCGTGTCAGGTTTGTCATGTAGGGATGTGTCGTTTACCTTCATCATTTATTCACGACACGTAATACCAAATTCATTATATGTAGAGCTAGCGAAACGGCCGTGAGCACGCTGTGAGCGTGGTATGTTGTCATGTTCTCACATGTCACGCCTGTCAGGATTATCATGTTTTCATCAGTCATACATTTTGTCATTCATTGACGTCAAGTATTACCAAATTTGGTATATGTGAAACTACTAAAACGGTCATGAGTGCATCATGAGTGTACCACGTAGTCATGTTGTTACATGGCACGCATGTCGTGATTATCATGTTTGGATGTGTCATTTACCTATGTCGTCCGTTCGCATTGTGTAATAGCGAGTTTAGTACACGTGAAGCAAGCGAAACGGCCGCGAGTGCATCATGATCGTAGCATGTAGTCACGTTGTTACATGACACGCATGCTATGTTTATCATGTTAACACCAGTATCATTCATACCTTCGTCACTCATTCACGTCTCATCATACCAAATTTGGTATAAGTCAAGCTAGCGAAACGGCAGCAAGAGCATCATGAGCGTGGCATGTCGTTATATTGTTACATGACACGCATCTCATGATTATCATGTTTGCACCAGTCACATACCTTCGTCATCCATTCACGTACCTTAATACCAAATGTGGTATATGTGACGCTAGCGAAACGGCCGCGAGCGCATCATGAGCGAGGCATGTAGTCATGTTGTTACATGATACGCACGTCATGATTTTCGTCTTCGATTCGGTCGCTTCTGTTCGCCATGCAATAACGTCACACCATACTAAATTTGCAACATGCCATGTGAACAAAACCACCGCAAGAGCTACAGGACCATGAAATGTAAATCATGACATTCATGACATACGTGCCATGATTTTCATGTTGGGAATACTCAAATATGTTCCTCATACAGTCACACTATGCCATACCAAGTTTGGTATCGATACCATTATCGAAACAGCCAGGAGAGCTAAAAGTCGTAGGCGGCTAGATAGATAGATAGATAGATAGATAGATAGATAGATAGATAGATAGATAGATAGATAGATAGATAGATAGATAGATAGATAGATAGATAGATAGATAGATAGATAGATAGATAGACAGACAGATAGACAGATAGATAGATAGATAGATAGATAGATAGATAGATAGATAGATAGATAGATAGATAGATAGATAGATAGATAGATAGATAGATAGATAGATAGACAGACAGATAGATAGATAGATAGATAGATAGATAGATAGATAGATAGATAGATAGATAGATAGATAGATAGATAGATAGATAGATAGATAGATAGATAGATAGATAGACAGATAGATAGATAGATAGATAGATAGATAGATAGATAGATAGATAGATAGATAGATAGATAGATAGATAGATAGATAGATAGATAGATAGATAGATAGATAGATAGATAGATAGATAGATAGATAGATAGATAGATAGATAGATAGATAGATAGATAGATAGATAGATAGATAGATAGATAGATAGATAGATAGATAGATAGATAGATAGATAGATAGATAGATAGATAGATAGATAGATAGATAGATAGATAGATAGATAGATAGATAGATAGATAGATAGATACGCTCAAAGTCGCCGAAGTTCGCTATGAAATGCTTCGCATTTAAGTGATTCGAGGTCAACTTGCAATTCATTGCAGAGGTTCTGGCTGCATTTCCTTCTTTGAAAACAGTCCCGCCGCGGTGGTCTGGCAGCTAAAGAACTCGGCTGTTGATCCGCAGGTCCCGGGATAAATCCTGGCTGCGGAAGCTGTATTTTCGATAGAGGCGAAAATGCTGTAGGCCCGTGTGCTCAGATTTGGGTGCACTTTAAAGAACCCCAGGTGATCGACATTTCCGGAGCCCACCACAACGGCGTCTCATAATCATACGGGGGTTTGGGACGTTAAAACACCCCATATCAACATACCGTTTTAAATGCGAAGCATTTCTTAGCGAACTTCGGCGACTTTGAGCGTATCTATCCATCTATCTATCTATTTAGCCACCTACAACTTTTATCTCTCCTGGCCGTTTCGATAATGGTATTGATGATACCAAACTTGGTATGGCATAACATGACTGTATGAAGAACATATCTGACTAGTCATGACATCAAAATCATGACATGTCATGAATTTCATGATTTACATTTAATGGTCCTACAGCTCTTGCGGTGGTTTTGTTCACATGGCATGTTGCAAAACCGGTTTGGTATGGCATGATTGCATAGCGAACACAAGCGACAGACCCTAACATAAAAATCATGACATGCTTGTCTTGTAACAACATGACTACATGCCACGCTCCTGATGTGCTCGCGGCCGTTTCGCTAGCTTCATATGTACCAAACTCGGCATTACGCGACGTCAACGGAAGACATAGGTAAATGACACATTCAAACATGATAATCACGACATGCGTGTTATGTAACACGACTACATGCCACACTGATTATGCGCTCGCGGCCGTTTCGCTAGCTTCATATATGCCAAATTCGGTATGACGTTACACCAATGGATGACGAAGTAATGTGACTGGTGCAAATATGATAATCATGACATGCGTGTCATGTGAGAATATGACTACATGCCATAGTCAAGGCGCCAATACATTTCGACGTGACGTGATGCGCGTGCTTACCGGCATTCATTACGTCGCGTGACGCCTGCGTTGTCACGCCAAGCGCTGTTCCTGCCATATACTCGCAGGCGCGCGCCGCGCTACGTTCCTTTGACGCATGCACGTTTCAGCGCGTCCGGCGTCCCTCCGTCAGGAAAAGAGGGAGACGCAGTGTTGTCTGGGTAACGCATCGGCACGAAATGCAGCATGTCGCATTTTGCGTCGGTTGCCGTCGGGCCGCGCCGACGGATGCTGGTCGTGCCTGGCGTCAGACTATAGAGTGCTCGCGTTTTTCTGACGTAGTGTTGCTGTGCCCAGCGTGCGCGCACGTCAACGCGACATTGGAGAATATAGGGCGCTTCATGATGCGCTCACGGCCGTTTCGCTAGCTCCACATATACCAAATTTGTTGTTACGTGACGTCAATGAATGACGAAATATATTACTGGTGCAAATATGATACTCCTGACACGCGTGTCATGTAAGAACATGACAACATATCACGCTCATAGCGTCCTCGCGGCCGTTTCGCTAGCTCCACATATACTAAATTTGGTATCACGCGACGTAAATAGATTACGAAGGTAAACGACACATCCAAAGAAGATAATCAGGACACGGAAGTCATTAACGGCATCCTTTACCTCCACCTCGTAACGTCGTGCTGATTTTAATGTCATATATCAACATTTGTCATTCATGATTCGCATATCATCGATTCCCACTGTACGTGGGATCTGCCATTTTTTTAAACACTTCTCTCTACTCAAGATGCACACTAAGAGGACAAGATCAATTGTTGATGCCTATATCAGATAGCAAAGTTAAAAGAAATATGCGTTAGACGACCTTCCCTCTCGCTTTCTCAGAAAGAGTTGCAAAGCCTTGCTTTGTGGCAGCAATTTTTTTATATATCACGGTGTCACCCTGTACACATGTTTGGTTCGAGCAAAAATGAAGTATCAGTTATATGTAGTGGTGTTACTCCACATTCTAGGTACCTAACGATATGGCTGTAGTGATTTTTAAGGCTTCTTAATCTCAGAAAGCGGGTGAAGCCCGCGGGACGGCTTTATGCTCTCCCATAGTAGAGTACCAAGTACTCTAAATTGTAAACCGCTTTTTCTAAACACACACAACTTTTAGATCGGACGGTGGCTAACGGGACGACTTCTTGCTCTCCCATAGTAGAGTACTAGGTACTCTAAATAAGTAACAACTTTTTCCAAACACACAGGCACAAGTTTAAGGACGCTACGCGATGCTTTCGCATTTCCTTACGGCTGTACCCACGAGATGGCTTTCAGCTCTCCCATAGAACAGTACTGTAAGTCGTTAACTAGTACAGTACTGTAAGTCGTACTGTAAGTTGTTAACCCCTTTTTCTAAACGCAAGAGTTTTTTAGTATACGTGCACACTGGCAGCGCAGCCACTGGGACAGCTCTTTGCTCTTCCACAGTAGAGTTCATCGTACTCTGAATTGTCGGACATTTCTTCTAAACTCATGAAAATAAAAGCCTGTATCACGTCAGTAGCATACCAAACGAACAGACTTTTGTAGCGTCAGCTACATTGGCCGAACAAGGGCGTTTTTGCGTTTTAGAACACCAGAGAGCCGTGGGGATCATATACCCCCCCCCCCTCCGCAGAAAGACCTCAGCAGAGAGCAGTCGGCTGACTGGAGACAGCTGCAGACTAATACCCCAATCCCAGTCTTCTGAGTAAAATTTATCCAGCAACATACGCCAACAAACGCCCGCTTTGCGGAGAACACCCCACACTTTACCACGTGACATGGGCCTATCAACACACACAGGTAGTGCCAAGAAACTATACGCCAACACCGGATCAGTAGGAGGCTGCGCTGTCCTGCTCTAAGCCTGAAGAACAACTCAAGCTAATCGACAGAGCTTGCCAGATAACAAGGACCACAGGGGCTTTTGACTGAGGGTTCCACCTTCACCGGCAAAAAATGTTTAAAATAAAATTTTGCATTCATTTGCGTGCACCAAGAGCCGGGCTGCGCATGCGCAAGGATACGGGGCCGCGTGCTCCACAATGTTCAGCGCATTCCAGAAGATTGACGTCATGCCCGTGGCAGACGCATTGTGATCGTACCCGTGGGTGTGCCGCGGTGCTTGCTCTCTCTGGTCGCGTCTGCCACGGCGCAACATACTTACAACGGGGTTTTTGCCAGTATGGTATATAGCCGTCAATTCAGACCCTGAATGATATGATCAATGCAGTATGGAGAGAAGTCAGGGTGCCAGAGCAGTGGAAGCTGGTCATCACGACCCTCATTCCTAAGCAAGGTAGGCCCCCTTACTTAGATAACATGAGGCCAATATCCTTGACATCATGTATCAGCAAGGTTGCATAGCATGTCATACTGCGCAGGATAAACAAGTACTTGGAGGATAACGACATCTATACACACAATATGATTAGATTCAGGGCAGGGCTATCTACACAAGACGCAATGAAGCTTATCAAGTATTAGGTCATCGACAACAAAGCCAGAGACGTAAGAGCCATTCTGTGCCTAGATCTAGCGAAAGCGTTTGACAACTACCACTCATTCACATTCGAAGCGATTTCCAAGCTTGGTCTGGGGAAGTCTTCTATGACTACGTATGGTCTTTCCTTACAGATCAGAAAGCCGTGATGAAGATTGCAGATATTGAGACCGCAGCAATCGAACTAAAAGCAAGGGACACGCTACTAGCGGCGGTGATTTCACCAATGCTGTTCAACATTGTCATGATTGGACTCTCAAGGAAATTATCGAGCATTGAAGGATTGAAGCACAGCATCTACGCAGATGAAATTACCATCAGGTGCACAGGGGTGAGTGGGGGAGACTGGAAACGCCCTGCAAAAGGCAATTGACCCCGTGGTGGAGTACCTCCATCCTTCTGAGCTCAAGAGCTCCTGGAGTAAGTTAGAACTTTTAAGGTATCGTACTACACGCCGGGGACCGAAGCCCAGGGGATGGAAGCTGTTAAACCAAATAGACATCCACCTCCATACAAATCAAGGAGATACCATCCAGAGGGTCGACTCCATCAAAGTCCTGGGCTTGTTGATAGCGTCTACGGGCGTTAACAGCAAGTCTCTAGCCAAGTTAAGTTGGAAAACAGACAGTGCAGTGCACCTCATACGCAGAGTGGCCAACAAAAGGAATGGGATAAAGGAAGACAACCTCATTCGGTTGATGCATGCATTTTTTCTTAGCCACTTCACGTACGAAGCAGCAATGCACAACTAGTCTGGAGCAGTATGCCCAGGAAAGTTATCAAGATGGTCCTGGGCCGACCCATACATACCAGCACCGAGCGTCTACTCGAGCTTGGCATTCACAACACGCTGGAATAAATAGCAGAAGCTCAAGACAGAGCATAGTTTGCAAGGTTATCTACAACAAGGTCGGGGAGAATAATCCTGCAGGAGCTGGGCCAGCCCCCAATAATGATTAGACTCAAGTACAATGATATTTCTGACAACATTAGAAAGAGTATCACGGTATCTCCTATACCATGAAACATGCATCGGGCACACAACATCGGAAGAGTAGCAAGGGCCAGAACTACTTCGTCAAGTATCAAACGAGAAACGAGGGGTCATTTTTGTTGACGCGGCTTCCTACACCAATGGGAAAAGCTTTTGTGGTAGTGGTGCTCGATGGGGCTGGCCATGTCGTCAACTCAGTTATGATCAGTACGATGGACCCAATCCTTGCGGAACGGGTGTCCATCGCCTTATCACTCCAGAAAGATTACATTGAAGTCGTCTACAGTGATTCCATGGCAGCACTACGAGCCTTCGCAAAGGGGTATGTCTCAGAACAAAGGCTGAGATTGCTACATGGCAAGGACATAACGCATAATCTTCTGAGTTGGTTCCCAAATCGCCTTGGACAAATCAACGACTACCGTCTCAATCTCAATGAAGCAGCTCACGAGGCAGCGCGAGACCTCTCCAACCACACCTCCCCGGGCATGCGTTCTATTGGTTAAGGGGATAACTGGGAAATTCTCGCAACTTAAAAGGAGCTCACTAATTATTTCTACCTATCCAGAAGGATCTTCTCTCTACCTCACAAAAATCTAACTCAGCCCCAAGCCCTTACATTATAGCTTTTGCAAACGCGTATATACCCTACTTTTAAAATGTCACACATCATGTACCCAGACCTATACCCATGTAATCTTTACCCACTTTGTGGGGAAATAGCTTCACTAGAACATATGCTCTGGCAGTGTACCGAATTCGGAAGAGGCAATCCGCAGTTCGTCTTTGGCAGATCAGCTCTGGGCTGTTCACCAAGCCTGCGAGGCGTCTGAGGAGCTCGGCATCTCAGTCCCCACGTGGGAGCGGCCCGCGGCACAGTGATCTGTGTTTTGGAGGACCAAATAAATGTTTATCCAATCCAGTCCAGTATAGCCATATAGAAGAAGTGCGAAATGGCTGTTCAGCGACGCAAAAGACCCGAGAAGCTTAGCTCATTAGATCCCGAAATAGTTGCCTGGCAATTAACGGTTGTGCGTAAGAAGAACAAACAGAAGAAAGCTAAACGTGCTGCGGATACACCGGAGCAAAGAGAGAAACCACTAGCAAAACTGTGTTGCCAGGAGGCCGGTTGGATGACTACACGTTGAAACAAGCGAAAACGCAGTGCGACTCGGACCTTCGAGACAAACTTCGTACACAATCCGCTTTGATATGTGTGCGAAGAGTGTGAAAGACCGTGGCACATAAAAGACCTGACGCCGGTAATTAGTGTCGTGCGTGAAACGTTCAGTTTAGCGGCGCCCCCTTAGTTCGCGCTAAGAATAGCCGAGCTAAGCTAATGATAGATTTTTTTACGTGAACTCAATTTTAACTTTGGACACTATCATTTTTACGAAATCGGTTCCGATCTTACTATTACGTTCTATTCGAGGTTAGTGAAGCGATATGAATGTCAAAAGTGCCTTTGGAGCATAGAATCACAGCACACAACATTGGAGTTGTTTTGTGTGAGCTTTTCATTGGCAAAAGGTATAACCATTCTGGGCTGTATTATATTCCTACCTTCTAACATCCCCCCCTCCTAACCGTTCTCGGTGGTTGTAAGTTCGAAGGGTTGGTCACGTGACCTTTTCGTCCACATGCGCCACAATTATTTTGAGAAACCTCTTCCTTGCCACAATTCAGAGCATACGTTCAACGAGGCAACCATACTTATTCCTAAACAAAAACTTTTGGCTGTAAATCTTGCAAATTAATGACGCGAGAACGAGCTATTCAACCCTCCATATTTAAAAACGTGTGTCACACATGGACTTAAATAATATCCCCAGCACTATTTCTACTTCTGACGTTATTATAACTTATTTCCAAATACTCCTAAGTATAATCAACATAATTGACGCTTACGGGCAGGGCTGGTCTAGTTATTATGGTGCTTCAGTGCTTACCTGAAGGTTGTGCGATCGAATACCGGTGGCGGCGGTCGCATTTTGATTGCGGCGAAATGCTTGAGCCCCGTGTACTTAGATTTAGGGGCCCATTTAGAAACCCCAGGTGGTTAAGTTACCTGAGCGCACCACTTCAGCATCTCTCATCGTTACAGCATAGTTTTGGGAAGCAAAGCCATTTGAAGTTATCGTAATCAACACTGAGTGTCTGTTCACACCAGCGACTCTTGCATGCGCCACGACCAAGTTACTCGCACAACGGCAAGTCACAAATCCTCACTTTGGTCAAAAAGGGACTGTTATTGGGGCCATTCGCTAGCTCACCACTTACTTTATGTCGCTTCACTGCAATCGCAAACATCTGTAGCAGACGCACCAAAAAGAGAACTGCCACTCATATTAGGAGGCAGTGTTGGTGCGAGCAGTCATTAGGCGGCTTCATAAAAGAAGAGTACACAGAGGTTTGCGTTAGCGTATGTCACCACTGCGCCTGCATTATACCCACATGCATCATACCCATGTTTGGGTACCCACGCTAAAGGGCCCCCAAAACAACCTCAGAAAATACAGAGAACGAGCGCGTTGTTCTCTCCCCTTGCTTCCCGTGTTTCGGCACAGTTTGTGCGCCAGCAGCTTCTTCATTTGACGTCACTAGGATATGAGCTCACGATTGGTCGATTCACGAGAGGGAGAGCTGCTGTGAATAGCCTCGCCTACCCTGCTTTGCTATGAAGTCGCACCCTCTCTCTAACCTTGTCTCGCAGGACGGTCATGCGCGATAAACGGACTTCCTATTCTGCGTTCGCGACCGCCGGGAAGCGGAGGCAGCTGCGTCTATAGTCGAGAAAATTTCAACTCAACGGTTCCTGCTGACATTCAACGTGTTTTACGAAGAAATAAGTGGCGAGAAGGAGATGGCACTTGTAGAAAGGGTAGTGAAGGCGACGGAGAAACTACTGCCTCGCCTTAGAACTCGGTGATGTTTAGGAGCCCTTTATTAAATGGCCCCTATACCAAACGGGCCCCTCAACCACCGCGAGTTCTAAGCTGAGAGAGTAGTTTCGTTCTCGCCTTCACTACCTTCCTACAATTGTGGTCATGCGTCCATATCCTGTCACCATTGAAATGTGACAATGTCGATTTGCAAGTCACCTCGATAAAAGATCAGATAGTCATATCAGAATCGGCTAATTACCGACGAGCTCACCATCGAGAGAGCATCAATTATTGCGAAATGGCGCGTACAATATTCACACTACCAGCGCATCTTCGCGGTCCGCATTAAATTGCGCTCGCCGGTCACTGGATTATCTTTGCAAAAAGCCATCAATATCTTCCACCTTCAAATATTTCTTACATACGGATCGCGTGGCATTCTCTGAAATGGGAAAAATTCGATCAATCTTATTTTTACTTTAACATATGGAGTTTTACGTCTCAAGACCGCGGTATTATTATAGCAGACGCCAAATTGCATGGTTTTGGAAATTTCATCTGATGTTCTTTTCTTTTAGCGCGGACCGGCGTGACCCAATACACAGGCCTTTACCATTCCGCCTCCCCCGAGGCTTCACTTAATCTTAGCGTGAGAACTCTTACTTCTTCAAATCATATTGTTACGCGACATAGGCAACGAGAGAGCATCAGGTAGACGACGAAGACGATGAATGCGATCGCGCTCGTGTTGTGGCTGTTGTGCCTCCATCTTTGCCACAGCAGCCTCTGACTCTCCCTGTATATTTTGTAAATATACTAATTTCATTCATTTTCTCACCCCCGTGACATTTGGTGGAGGTGCGGGGTTTTTCTACGTTTTCCAGATTTGTAGAAAGCAGAGCAAGGAACCACGTCCAGACGCCGTCAGCATATCAAACGCTGTGTATACGCGGGACACACGATCTGACCCTGAAGTGTAGATTGGCCCCCGTTGTTTGGCCTTTCGAAGCTGAGGCCCTCGTGCAATTAACCTTCACGTCATAATTATCAGTTGACTGCGCGTGTTGTTCGAAATTCCGAACATCCCGCGTGCATGCACCTGACCTTCAACTTTTGTTTTGTTTTGATTTTCTATTGCAACGGCAATTACACAATAACTGGGAGGACGCTTCAATCGTCGCCGTTGTGCGACCCAACGCACTCGCCTACTCACACAAGCAGCTGTAGCACGGAAAAGGTAGACGCTCTATTGCCCCCAAACGGCACTTGCCCAATAAAGGGAAACCGTCCAAGATTCAGCCGGTGTTACAAATGTGTTAAAGATGTATGTCACAGGCGTTGAAAGGAAGTAAGCGAAAATCCATGAGGCAAAGAGGTCAACAAGACACTTGTCTGGTTCATTACTCTGGTGGAATCAAATTTGTACAAGAGTGTGGGTCTAGGAGAAACAAGCCCGCCTTCACAGACACCGACGAAACAGCTAGGAGTATTCCGTTCATCACGAACGTTCAAGATCTTGATTCAGGGACGGCACACAGCTCTCCCATAGTAGATCACCTAGTGCTCTAAATTGTGAACTACTTTTTTTAAACACATCTTATTCAAGTCTTTCGGATGTATTGTATGTCACTGGTCTTCATTAAACCATCTTTGTTTGGCTGTGAGGTGGTAGCATAGTCTATTGCATCTTCACCATACCACTCTCATACACAGGCTTACTAAACATTAATATCTGGAGTCTTACGTACTAAAACCACAATGTCATTACAAGAGACACCGTAGTAGTGGGCTCCGGAAATTTCGGCCATGTGATGTCTTTAACGAGCACTTACATCGCACAGAACACGGGCCTACAGCATTTTGTATTCATCGAAATGTGGACGCCGTGGTTTACAAATAAGCCCTCGCTTAAGATGATACGGCGTGTTTAATCACTGCTCTTTATCAAAAGCTCTTGGTTAAGCTTTGACGCGGTAGCACAGTAACCACCTTATATAACCACAACGTATTGCGTGACAGTAGTGGGGTAACACACGCGCTATTTCCTGGGCCAAGTAATGCCTTCTTCCTCATTAGCAGAAGTTGTTCATAGTGTTTTTCACCCAATATTCGTAGCCCACACCCGTTCATGATGATGATACCTTTATGATAAGCCCACAGATTTCTGCGGCATATACCCGTCTGTTGGGCTGTCACCTTCAGTTTCAGTGGGCCAGTGGTCAGTAGCAGGAATCATTCAAATACCCGCCGCGGTAGTCTAGTGGCTAAGGTACTCGGCTGCTGACCCGCAGGTCGTGGGTTCGAATCTCAGCTGCCGCGGCTGCATTTTCGGTGGAGGCGGAAATGTTGTAGGCCCGTGTGCTCAGAAATTGGTGCATGTTAAAGAACTCCTGCAGGTGGTCGACATTTCCGGAGCCCTCCACTACGGCGTCTCATAATCATATGGTGGTTTTGGGACGTTAAACCCCAAAAATAATTATTGGGATTCATTCGATGCTTGTGGCGCCTAGCCGTTTGTGATGTCCCCAAACATTACCATGGATCCCGGAGCTGAAAGGCACGACCAACAACAGCTAGCTTCACCGGCTTAAATAAACTGTAGTATAATTGAGAAAGAAGCTTTTAGTCATTTTCATACAAAGTTGGCAAAGAGGAGTGATGGGAAAAGTTTACTAAACTGTAATTGCTTTCGATATCTAATAAACTTGCAGACGCGAATAAAACTATTCATGCAACTTGGTCACAGGGTTGACGATGCGTGAGGGAGAGTATCTGTTGAAGAAAAGAATGCTTTTGAAAATGATTGAAAGTCAGGGCGTGTTGGTACAGTAACAATATTGATGTGTTTTTCATCACAAAATGGATTATGATCAAGACGATGATAATAACAATACGTAGGGTTTTACCTGCCGGAACCACGACACGCTTGTAAAAGACACCGTAGTGGAGAACTCCGGAAACTTCTGCCATCTGGTGTCCTGTAACGTGCACAAGCATCGCACTTTATCCGGACATCTGCCCTTTTGGCTTCATTTAAATGTGACCGCCGCGGTCGGGATCGAATCCGCGACCTTCGAGTCAGCAGCCGAACAACACAAGCACTGCTTCCACCGCGGCACACCACGATGAAGACACGAAAACGACAGAAAGGTTATTGGAAAAGCGTTAGCTCTATAAACAAATATCTCGTTGATTAAGCCATAAAGCAATAATTGGGAAAACTTCACGTTAAAGGGCCCCTAAAGCACTTGAAGTTGAAAGAAAAGTGAGTGGTGTATTTTTCGCCTTTGCAACCCTTAATACCGGCAACACCTTCTCTTCAGAGCATACTATTGAAAAAGGACGTGTACAATGCCACCACTAAGCGCTGAGCTTATCAGGATATCACGCTTGTCGGCTTCGCGCTGTGATATATCCGCTTGCGCAATAGGAAACGCACACAGTAAAGCGAAAGCTGTTGATCAGGCGCGATAGTCACGCAATGCCAAAAAAAACAAAAACGGGCGGGCCACAACACGGCGAAGCAGGGTAGACGAGAGCTAATAATTGACGCTTCTCGTATATTGACCCATCTGGATTATGCATCCTATTTACGTCACATGTATCGCCGTTCTGACGTCACAAAGTGCGCCAGAAAGATAAGAAACCCCGAAAGCGAACAACGTGCTTGTATTTGGAAAGTATGTTGAGTGCCGTTTGTAGTTTTTATCTTCTTTTCACTAGCATGTTGAAACAGCAGGAGTTGACACCACTGCGGAACTCCTGCTACTCCTTGTGGCTTATAGCATATGAAATGAAGGAAAATAACGCCCTAAAATGGGGAACACAGGGTAACACTAGCTCCACAAACAAAAACAAAAACACCAGGATTGCGCGGAACGCATTACACAATCACAGGGAAAGATGAATGGACAGCCTATCACAGCTTTTTTAAACACTCTTTTGGTAACTGATACAAGTACACATGAAGGGTATCCACTACGACAATAATCAGCATAATGTTTGCGTAGTGGAGAGGCATTCACTTTGCCATTTTTCGGTGAAGCGTGTAACCTGCTACAAACTTGCAAAGTATTTTGTATAATTTTTGCTGCTGTGTCTGACGACGATGAAGAATTATGCCGGAAGTTTTTGTGATCGCGTTGGGGCAATCCTTGGACCACTCGTTACGCTATTCGCCCTATCTGACTCCTGGTTGGTCATTTGCTGTTCTAGAACCCTTTATTACTCATATTAACTAGATTCCTTTCACGGCATAAAGCCTGCGTAAAGCCAGTTGGCAACGTAGTTTCAAGCACCGGCTTGGCTCTGCGGTATAATACTGGGCTGTCATGCAAAAGATCCGGATCTAAATCAAATTATCTTCTTGGTGTAGGTACTTAGTTTATTTTTTTAACTTCACGCGATGGTAGTTACAGACACCAGCTACGGCGGCGGACAACTACGGAGCATGCCACCCTTGTTGTGATTTCATAACCGATTTCGCTATGAAACATACAAACTGTGTCCGCATGAGCACAGCAACTGCTCCATGAGTCTAGAGTGGACAAAGAAGTTTACAGGAGCATATGTACAGACACAAAGAGCTTTTTTTTTCTCTCGTTAAATTTCGTAGAGTGTGAAGTCAAATCATGTGTGCGTACTACAATTTTTTTGAGATTGTGACCACTACGCGGTCTGCTCATTGTTAAATGTTTCAAAAACGAGAATTTGGGAAGCTAACATGGCGGCCTTCAATGACGCATCCTGCCAGATTTTCCTTTTTTTTCCTTTTCATAAACTTCTAATATCATAATAAAGTTATTATCATAGGCATACGTTCTTAAGCAAAAGTTTACTCTCAAATAAAAGCAGTAACGATACATTTGTCCCTTCAACGTTTCCTTTTTTTTTTTGATGGCATGCACTTGCGTTGCTTTGTTCGATGTCTTTCAAGCTCTTTTATTACATTTTTCGCTTACAAATAACGTAACGTCTTCATACCATCCGAAAAAAAAACGAAAGACAGGTGATAAACAGCCTCACAATAAGGGCACGTCGATGCGTATTTGAGGACTGTACTTTCATCACCTTCTCAAAAAAGCATTAAGTCGCGTATCAGCGTCGAGTGCCAACTGATTTGTTATGTAAAGCAGAGATTTAATTCGGTGGGCAGCGCCAACACTCGTCTATAAGGTTAAAGCTCAACACTGATTCGTTTATTTTGGAAGTACCTGTAAGTGCAAAAAAAATCTTTTTTAGATTGTATGCTAGAACTTTGCCTCCCACCTCTTAGAAACTTATTTAAGTATTACTTAACGTCGTCTTTTTTTTCGGAGAAGATCATGCCAAAACAAAAAAAAGGCAATTCTCTGTCAACAACTGCAAAGCGTGCACGATTTATGCTCTGCTTAACCTCTCGTGAATACATGTGTCATTCGTCTCCGTCAGTACGTCATTCTTGCGAAAGCAGAGGTCTGAAGCAAAGTCTTTTTTTCTCTCTTTCACATTCTAAGCTCGTGCCTACGGCAGCATGCAGTGGGTGACTAGACAAGAGGGCACAATAAATAAATACTCTTACCTCCTTCCCTAACACGTGTCGTGAATGCTGATGTGAGAAAAGCAGAAAGCATGAAAACGCTAAGCCCTTACAATTCCTCTTGGAATTCTTCTTCGCCTTTTACCTGTTATAATTCGTCCTCTACATCAATCTGTGATCCGATGATCAAGAAAGAACTCTGCCCTTCCATGTCTACTGCGCATAATTCCTCAGTGAAACTTAAGCTGCCCAAATGTCAATTGAAATTCTGCACAGCACCGGGGGACTCTGACGACGGCGTTATTTTTTATTTCAAGTGAGCGCCAACTCATCCCGTTACTCAACTCTTCGTGGCATCCTTATTTTTACCCTCCTAGAAAGAAAAACACAAAAAAGGCTGAGGAAAAAAAGACCGCCTGACATTGTCCAGTGGAGTGATGGCTGTTTTTTGCGCTAGAGGCTTTCACCTTCAGTGAATATCTGTGCTTTTTATAGGCACTTTTTTTCTCATTCTACAGATAACATCAAGACTTCATTATCGTTGCACGGAACTACGTTGTAACAAACAGAGCTTGTGATTTTCGTCGCACCTTTTCATGTATTCCTTCCTTCGACCTCATTTCCGCCTCAGCACCTCCGATCGATGAGCTACAAAATCTACCGCACAAAGTGCCATCAGGAGTGCTGATGATCAAAGTAAACGCCAAGGAACTCGGCGCTGGGAAGGAGGATTGCTACCCATTGCACGTAACTGGGTTTTAACGGACATAGCACGTGATTCTACCGCGCCTTTTCATGTACCTCTCTCTTAGCCGGCTGTCCACCCCTGATTAATCAGCTATGATATCCGCTGCGCAGAACGGCTCTCAGGGGCACCGATGGTCAGATTAAGCACCACGAAAGGCGCTACTATAGGATGGTGGCCGTTCGCCGTTTAATATCAATGGCCACAGTCAGCTTTCATCGGTATGTGTGTGCACGTGTGTAAGGCTTTCGGAACAGGCGCCAATCTCTTCGACATCACCTTGGCGATCCGGCGCGTTGGGGTGCGCAGCGAGGGAACTTCGACGCGATCGGCAAGCAAGCAAGTCGCCGCGTTTTCGGTGAGAGGAATTTTTCGAGGAGGCGGCCACACTCTTCATCTTGAGCCGGAAGCTAAGGCTTGCGGCAGAGAGCGTCCGTCCCGGTGCCCCGGTGGGTTTTATGCAAACACCTCTCCGCATCTCTATATTTTGTGAAGCAATATCCAAGGCAACTACGTCGTTCTCTTCCTTCTTGTTGCTTTTCGGTCGGCTCTCAAGTTGGATGCTTTGACGTGAGCGTGTGTCTACCTTCGCCGACAGCGAGTAGAGGTGAGTGCGTCTCATATGACCTTGTTTGGGGACCCAAATCGTGTGACTAAACTTTGTACGTTTAGCTCGTACGTGGTTTTACGCTGCGTCGGTTTACATAAGTGTAAGTTTGTCATGACGCAAGTTTATAGCCGAAGGGAGGAGAGAATACCCGTCTGCGACGGTGTGGTATTCGTTAAGCATGTCTCTTGTCATCTAGCTGTCAACGAATGCACTAAAGCCAGCGTACGTAATATCCAAGTAGATTATTTGCAAAAAAAAACAAAAATCTTCTGCACTCAAGTGTTGTTAAGACTGCAAGTGTTGTTAAGACAAAACTTCAACAAATCTGGATGATGGGCATAATAGCGGGCCAATAGCAAAAAGCACTTACGAAAGAAAAGCCTTAAAAATTTGGCCCGAGGTCTATACAACGATACGACTTCGGATATGTGACCGACTTTACAGACCAAATTCATCAGGACGATCGTATTAGCATTAGGCGTACTAGTGCACTAGCTGATCAATTATTACAGCTAATGACCACCCACCCTAGAAACAGTGACAACCCAGAAGATGTCTGTCAATTCCTGCGTTCGTTTCTGGTGTGTATTTACGATGTTTCTCGTTCGTTTTGTACGCTGTCATAAGCGAAACTTTCGGGATTCCAACGTAGTCTGTGACATCAACACGGTTTGCTTGACCCTCACGGTTATAAACCAGAAACCGAATTCGCCAAGTTCTATCTTAAGCTCGATTTCCCATTGGCTGGCAGCCCGCAGAAATGACGTGCTCAGCGTCGGGATTGGTTGAACCTTTATTTTAGGAAAATTTTTAGAATGAGCGGTTCTTGTGACCTTGGGCCCAAGTCATGTCGCGGCAGCATGCATTTCAGATTTTGCACCACCTGAGCTATTAAGTGCATGTGACTCTATTCGTTTTTTTTTCCCTCGAGCTTCATTTAAGCATTGGTCCTTTTTTATAAAGACTTCATTTGTAATGCATCTGAGCTGAGCACTAACGACGACAAAAAAAAAATAGCGCTGAATGTTAGGAGACAGAAGACAACACCACAGCCAGGACGCTAACTTCAAACCTCCATGCTTCGAACATGTTAACTCCCGCCGACGCTTACTTCTACCGCCTGAGGAAAAGTAACACTTCGCATATGATGTGCACAAAAATCAATTTCTTAGAAATGGCAGTTGTAAGTGATAAGTGATATAGGGTGTAATAAAAAGCTCATTTTAGAGAAATTATTTGGGGGGGGGGCGAATCTAGAAATAGTATGTTGGAAGTTAATGCCTGTGCTGTGCGTGTCCTTTAGTTGTGTAACTAGTCATTCACGGATATTAAGACCTCATTTCAACAGTGCTGATATAGGCGTTAATTGGCCACCGTTTACCCTTGCGCTGAATGTAGGCGCAGGGACTTTTTCTGTTCTGTTCTTTGTTGTTTTTTAGGGGGGGGGGGGGGATGCGGATATTTAAAATCAAGAAGACTTTATAGAAAAGCCTGGGCACGAATGAAAGTTGGGCTTATTGGTTATTACCAGCGAAGAATATAGCGCTGGTAGAACAACCTAACATTAGGAACAAATCATAAGCTTCTACGAACACTATAGTTTTATGTCTGGAGCAGTGGCGCAAGAAAAATACGCAGGAACCAGGACGCCGTCCAGGGACACATCGCCTATGTCATGCTTCGTTTTTTTGTTGTTGTTGTTGTTCTTGTGTCATTGTTCAGCTTCTCAATAATTTCAGAACAAGGAAGGCTGGCTAAACAGCTGCCAGCCTTCATCTTTTTTTTTTAAATAGACTTTTTGATACATGCCGAGTTATCGACGATCTCTATTCGCTAACGCTATTCGCTGTTTGCCTGTTGGCTTCGGCAAACATGCATGTTAGACACCAATGTTGACTGAAGTTTTTTTTTTATGTAGAAGAAATTCTAACGTAAGATTTATTTTTTCAAAAACACTAAAGCGAGAAAAATTGTCTGCGTACAAGAAAGTACAATTCCGCCATCCTGAAAACACCCCTCTTACCGCGAGACGATGGTTCGTAAGCGAGAAAATGCGCCAAAATAAAACGTGGGTGGATACACCACCCTTCAGATTCTCGCAGCAAACACCATGACGTGTAAAATTTTGGCGGAGTCTAGTAGGTCCTACGTTGTTCATAACCGGTAAGATTGAAGTATATCGTCCCCTGTGGTAACCATAAACATACCGTACACGAAGTTTCAGAAAGCTTGATTGATTCGTCGAGCCAACACTGCGAAAATAGGAAAAATGCATCTTTAAATTCGTGACGTAACGCACGAATACTTCGGGGAATAATATAAAATTAAACTTCAACCACAATTTTTCCTTTAATAATGAACTTATAATGGTGAACCTTATGAAATCAGAGTTTTCAGAGCAGAGTTTATCCATCTAAACCAAGTCATTGTTCCACTTAGGTGCCCCTTTAACTCGGCCAACGCCTGCTCTTCGCACGTGATCGTAGTTTCAGGTTATATGCAAAAGAATGGACGTGCACTTTGCCATTGAAAAAATAAAGACACATCCGTATTTGCGCTTTTAGCGTGACGACCGCGTCTGTTACTTCCATAGAAACCAATGTATGGAAACGGCCGACCCTGTTTACGTGGTTCAGACGCATTGCACAGCGGTCGTCGTGTATGCAATTTCCGCGTCAATACGTTTCAGTGAATTATTGCTAAATTGAAATGCTGCGTCGTTTACGAGACTGTATACCTTCATTTCTCTCTTCTTAATTTTTTGTCGCGAAAAAAAAGTCGCGACTAGATGTTCCAAAGTGTTTATACGCATTTGATCTCGTTGATTTGCCACGTTGTGTGGGAATTAAGTCTATAGCGCTCTCGACCAGGGTAGGCGTACTTTCATGTCGCCTAAAAATAAAGAATTCCCACCATGCCATGTGCAAGCGTTGCACGTGACGTGGTGAGCTTGTCGATAAAAACCCTGCTGCTCAAATTTTATCCGCACTCCCCAGCCATGAACTATTTTACGGCTAGTTTGTCATATACAGAACCTTGATTGATATGTGGGGTTTAACGTCCCAAAACCACTATATGATTATGAGAGACGCCGTAGTGGAGGGCTCCGGAAATTTAGACCACCTGGGGTTCTTTAACGTGCACCCATACAGAACCTTGCTGTTTGGTACCTTTCATGACTTAGCGCACGTCACTAGGGTATATGCATGCGCACATAAATGATTGGGTCTGGCCGTTGGAGGTTTTATGGCCTTATTAATACACGCTGCTGTGAAATACAGTAAGTAAACGTTCGTTTGACAGCCCGAGGTGAACGGTGCACCCGTATGTGGTACGTTAAAACCATCGGTACGCTCGTCGGCATCGCAATATTATGTCAGCTTTGGCAGGCAAAAGCTGAGATTGTAATTTCAACTTCCTTGTGGTGTGGGAAATTGGGCGTTGCATCAAGCTGCATGCCAAGGAATATGAACGACCACCATATAAGATTAGTCAGGATCATTCGAAAACGTGCCCATCCATTCAGTAACCTAACCAGGAAGTGGAAGTCAAGACCAGTGCCCTCCCCATCTTCCCTCCGTCCCGGATTTTTTTCCCTTTCATTCTCATAGGACACAAAACAAAAAATCCCGGACCTTATGTCGAATCAAAAACGTGTCCACCCTCTCTCTCCTTGTTTCTTCCAAAACAAATTTCTTCCTGCACCACTGCATCTATTGAACAGTAAACCACAACTTTAGAGGATCAAAATTTTGACCAAATGTATGGTCAGGTGAGCTCGCGAACTATCGAAAGCATTCTTTTAAAAGCAGAAAGGTGGCCCGCGTGTCAACACCACATTTGTATTTTCGCGTACAACAAGGATACAAACCTGTCTATCCAGTCATCCGAGCTTCCGTCCATGTTTCCATCCGTCCGTCCATTCGTACATCCATCTGTCCGTCCGTCTGTTTGTTTGTTTGTCTATCTGTTTGTTAGTCTGTCTGATACTGTCGGTTACGCCTGACGCAGGACAGGATTAGACTAAGAGGAGCCTCGCCCCTAAAATGTAGTAAGAGCCAGTGCCCATTCTGTCATGCACTTACCTGTCGTGCCCTTACCAAAAGTAGGTCTGGAATGTTTTGAGCAACAATGTATCACAGTTATTCCCGCAAGATGATTTGTTAAGAAAAAACTGCAAGGCAGACCTTTTTTTTTTTTTTTGAAAAACGTTCTTTTCTATTGGCTTTGGGGAATATCAGGGGTTACGACGCTCGGCTGCTCACTTAATGGCCTTGTGCACGATCCCCGCCGCATTTCCGTGATGGCAGAGATATAGAGGTCGCTGTACTGTACGATGTCAGAGCATGTGAAATAACACCAGATGTGCGAAATTTTCGAAGCACTCCCCTGCGGCGTCTCTCATAATCATATGGTGGACTCGTGACGTAAAAGCCCGCATATCATTTGGACATCTTTGTGGATACGGGTCCGGATATCGCCAGCGCCTTCCTTAGGCGCAAGTCCTTCGCGCTGCTGATAAATTGTCACGTTTTTTGTACGCTGCCCACAAGTTAGATGATACGTCAGGAACACGTCGTCGCGAAATATCCACTTCAATGGCTTCGCGTCTAGAAAGACAGCGCAGCGCGGTTGCTCTATGCAGCCGGTTTTTCTGTCAGCGTACACACGTGTTTTCACCGAGCTCTCCGTGGTGATCGGTATCGGTCAGCAGCGTAACGCTCGCCGCTTGTTTACGCCAAAGTTGCCAAGAAGGTTACACTTGGCGCGTAAAACGATCGTCGGCCGTGTGAAAGTTTGTGTAACAAAAAAGTGGCTTTTTCCCGGAGACTTAAGGGTTACACGGCGTTTCTGCCTTCTTCAGAAAGTTTGAAATTGGCTGTCGAACCGGACGTGACTTTCCCGAACATCGCTACAACCTGCAACCCTATAGAGTGCGCAAGTTGGTATATTTTCACCTGTAACGTCGCGATAAACTGAAAGATATCGCTGATTTCCTATCAAGTTTACATACACCTCTGTAGACAATGTTTAGGGTGTCTTGCAGGTAATTTCTTTTCACTGATGTTTCCTTTTGCTCCACGTAGTCACCGTCATTGCTACAGACACACCTCACCTCTCCGACAAATATCCCTTGTTTGCAGCGCCATTGGTGATGACTAGTGTAATCTAGGCATTATTGGCTTTATGTTGGTTTTCTGTAAAGCATAGTCTTCAATTTTCTTGTTTAGATAGATACAGTCATGTTTAAGGAGATAATTTCGCTGGATGATTGGCGCATGGTAAATTTAACACTAAAGTGAAATTGATTGACTGATTGATTAATTGCTTGATCGATTGATATGTTGGGCTTAAAGTCCCAAAACCACCATATGAGTATGAAAGACGCCGTAGTGAACGGCTCCGAAAATTTCGACCACCTGCGGGGTTCTTTTAACATGAACCCGAATCGGAGCACGCAGGCCTACAGCATTTTCGCCTTCATCGAAAATGCAGCCGCCTCAGCCGAGATTCGATCCCACGACATGCGGGCCAGCAGCCGTGTGCCTTAGCCAGTAAACCACCGCGGCGGGGCACTAGAGTGAAATTGTTACAGTGATCGATAAATGCGTTTATTGCACTTACTCCGTGTTCCCATATAATAAATATGTCATCTACGTACCAAACATAGGGGGAAGGCTTTACTACGGATGACTCCAGCAGCTTTTATTCCAACTGTCGCATGAAAACGTTGGTGTATGCCGGTGCAAAAGCGGTTCCCATAGCCGGGCTGAAAGTTTGCTCGTGGTAGAATAAATGAAATTCGAAATGATTAAGCGTCACAAGTATTTTCAGTATCGAGATGTAAACTTCTGCATTACGTGATCGTTTCCTTTCTCTAAGTGACGTAGAGACTAGTTAAATCCCTTCAGTGGTGGGTCTATTCGTATATAAGGAGCCCACATTTAACGTTACCAGTATAGCCTGCTCCGAGAGCGTTTGTGTTTTGTTACAGGAATCTATTATGCGAGAGCAATGATGTTCATATTGCAACAAACGACGGTAAGGTAACTGAAAATGCTAAAAAAGTAGTAAAAGCCACGACTAAAAGACGTGGTGCCCCTGTGGTCTGCCTGACTGAACCACAAATGAAAAGCAAGCACCAAAGCGAGTACAGGCAAACGTAAACTTTGCTCTAATCTCGAATCACGCACACTAGCCAAAAAGTAACCATGCTGATTGTTGGCCTAGTTGGTACTTGCTTAATTACATGCTTTCGCCGAAAATAACACACACACACACGCACAAAGTAAAAAAACACTCAACGACAAGCATAAGCGGCACTTCCAACTAAATAGACCGAGTGAAAACCCAGACTTAAGTAACAACATACAGACATGCGCAGTCTTCACACAGCCTTACGCTATCCAGCTATTAAACTATCTCTTCTCCGATACGTGCAACATCACTGACAGTTCGCTGATACACCTTTCACCTTTTTTTTATGTAACAGTCTCCCATCAACTCGCGCGCAGTTTTATGTTTACTCTTACCTAGAATCTTGAACTCGTTAAAACGTGGTACACACCCACAGGCTTTACAATGCACAGGCCGATGCGCCAAGACATCGTTTATTAGATTTAATTCATGCTTCCTAACCAGTTCAATAATGCAGCGTCCGGTGGTCCCGATGTATGAGTTGCCACAAGAAAGGTAAATCTCATAAACCACGCCTTTGGGACAATTCCCGTACGTCATGCCATGTTTCTTGCCGCATCCGCTGACAGCTCATTTTCACTTTCCGAGCTGTTTCAGGGCACAGCTAAGTCAGTTTCACGGGCGCGGAAAAGGCGACAGGTACCCCATGCCAGCCTGCTACCTTTTTTCAGGTTGTGGGTGACCTTATGTACATAAGGAATCACTGCAGGTCTTGTATACGGTTTCAGTTCCTTGTTCCCCCGTGGCAGCTCAAGTACTTTCACTTTTTCTTTTCCGCAAAAGCGCTTCGGAGACAGCTGTGAATAACGAGTCAGAGAACTTCGCAGCTTGAAGTCACCAGATATGGTTCGCGAATGATGCCTGCATCATGTGCGTGCACGATTTTTCGAGAGTAGATCCCAGGCAGAGCGTAGCAATACCACGCTTGACTATTTTTGATTGGCAAGAGTCATAAGGCTTTACCCATTTCTTAGCGTGAAGAAAATATTGCCAGCACGTTTTCCCGCTGTGGAAAGTTAAACGGAGATCTAAAAATTGCAGGGTGTTTCTTTGCGGCAGTTCTTGTGTGAAAACAACACCTTTTACCATGAATCCTAAATATATTTAAAATATCATCGCAGCTCGACAAGGAGCCTTGTCTCTCAAAAAGAATTAAAAAGTCGTCCATATACCGAAAAACCTTAGCAACGTTCAAGGTGCTATCCAGATTAAAAGCTTCCTCTAGCAACCGGTCAACACTAGATAAAAATATATTGCCCAGCAGCGGCGCAATGCAGGATCCAATGCAAATGCCGCGTTTCTGCAGAAAAAGCTGCTTGTCGAAAGATATAAAAGTAATTCTTAAGTAGGCTTCTAACAGAGATAAAATTTTATCTACCGTTACACCAGCTGCATTTTGAAAGGGTATGACGCCACTTTCTTTTATGCAGGATTTCATCGCAAAGAAGAATGCATCATGTAGAATTGAGTAAAAAAGATCTTTCACATCTACTTGGAAGGCATTGCTAAGCGAGTGCAGTTCCTGGGAGATAATGAGAACTCGCTTTGCAATGACTTCTCAGTAGATGGAGAAGATCTTTGTGGAAGTAAGCATAAAACTGCGCGTGAGTTGATGGAAGCCTATTACATTAAAAAGAAAGGTGAAAGGTGCATCAGCGAACCGTCGGTGACGTTGTACATATTGGAGAAGAGATTTTTTGATAGCTTAAAGGCGTAAAGCTGTGTGAAAACTGCGCATGTCTGTACGTTTTTACTTCAGTCTGGAATTGCGCCCAGTCTACTTTAGTTGGAAGTGCCGCTTGTGCTTGTCGCTAAGTGTTTCTTAACTTTATGTGTGGGTTATTTGCGCCCAAAGCATGTCATTAGCCAAAAAGCAAATAAGTTACACAATGAATATGAAGAAATATTCTCTGGACACCTAGAGAAAAGACAATTTATAAAGGTCTTAAAATTACGGTTACATATGCTCTAGGCACCCTACGCTAATGAAAAAAAGGAAGAGCGTTTTAGAAAGCAGATTTTTGTGATTAATGAACCTTAAAAAACATTACGGAAATCAGCTTTCTTTATAAGCCAACCAAGTTAGTAGCATTAAACTATTTGTAGAAGAGAAGAACTTGCCCAATTTGTAGAACGTATATAGAGAAGATCAATTGCTGCTGATCAAGAAAAATTGCAAAGAGCAAGAATTAATAAATTCGGGCAAACAACCAGGGCCATAGAAAAGCATTTCTCGAAGTACCGAATGTCGCGTATAAGCACATTAGAAGTTTTATGCACATGTTCGTGCGTGCAAAAGTAAAGCCGCATTCCACAGGCCTTGCTGTTCTCCAAGATTCAAGACTTGCTAGCACCATCGTGATCACGTTATAGTTACAAGCACCGCAAGTGATTGCGACCTCTATGTTGAATTTAGTTTTACCTGCACTGACATAATTAAATGTTCATACTGTCACCAGAAATTCAATTAAGAAATGGGACAACCTGTCATTGTTAGATCACCGCTGGGCAACCTGTGGCCCACGGTGCAGTATTATGCGAGCTCAAGGACGACATGGCCGTTTCGACCTCAAAGGGCACCTGAAATCCTTGTAACGTATTTTGTATATTGGAATTTCACGATGTGAGTGCTCAACGTAAACATCAATTCAATATTTTTATTTCACTTTTGTTCGATATTGCTTAGTGCGCATTTAAAACACAAGAGAACTTCTCGTCACAATTTCGTGTTTTTTTTTTTTTCATCATTTCCTTAAAATGGAAGACATCGCTACAGAACTGCACCAACTAGGCAAGCCGCCATAACAACTTCTCTTGAAACGTATGTTACAACTACGCCTGATATTACCCCGAATGATGTGATAGTTCGGCTGCTACGGCACAAGGATGACATACTGGGCGAGTCAGTTGAATTCAATGTTACTTGAACGAAGAGCGCCAAGAAGAGACGAGATCAAGAGAGTACGTGTCCTCCCTTGGTTGGTCCCGCCTGTTATGTGCTGTTATACAACCACCATGCCCTTCAGTGGTGATCATACTTAGTAAAGTTGTTTGTCTACACAACAAACACATGACACAGAGGAAATAGGTAGAGATGAGACCGATGACTTCCACTTATAGGGCCACAATGCCTGCCTTCTCCTTTGGGAAGGAGATACATAGAAGAAAGAAATAGGATAAGAGGGGAAGAAAGCTTACAGAAAAATTAAATACAAACAAAACAAAACACACACATCCACACAAATCAATAGTCACATAGAAAAGTGTCTCTACACGTGACGCCAAATCAGTTTTATTCAAAAAAAGTTGGCACGACTCGATGAGCCTGGTCACGCATAGTAGCACATCCTCCCGGAACAGGCAATCGTGAAGTGTCGTGCACCTAAGTCTGGAAAGTTCATATTAGGTCGAGTGTTTCAATGCAGATAAACGTGGTTTCTCACAGGGTGCATTAAGCGGGATTTTCCGACTTCCCCGCGTCCTGATGACAGCAGAGGCATAGACGTCAATCGACAGATACCGGACGTTACTGAGGCCCTGTCTGGTATTTCCATAGCTCACTGGAGGGCTGGAAGGGCGTGGCTTACTCAAGACCAACTGACAAACGAGGCTTTTTGTGCGAGCGACAAAAGTGGCAGCATCTGCGGCACGCGGATTTTGGCTCATTATATTCATAATAATTTGAGGCCTGTGTATGGATCCTGGCTGAAGATCCGAGGAAAGCGAAGAATATCATGAAAATGAAGCACACTGCAACAGTTCGTTTCTCAGTCAATTCCCCTCAAAGGTTATGCGACATGGTAAGAGCAATACCATCATCATCATCGTCATCATGAGCAGAACATGAGAAATAAATCACTGGGTGTTCATAACATAAGTTGGAACCTTGTGACTTGTTTCCTCTTTTTCTGCTTGTACCAATTTATGACTTACCTCGGTAAAAAATTATGAACAACGTTAAGCATACTTTACCGGTGTAAGGATTTCGTTTTGGTGAAAATACATGTCGATTTCATTCGCTTAAATTGTTTAAGAAAGCTCTCTTACGCAAACATTGCAGATTACCCACGAAGAGGTAGCCAATCTCCCTCAGGGCACACAGGCATGGACACATTTATTTTTCAGCATAATGACCTTTAGGCTTATTGTTATTATTTTTTGTCAAATTCAGTAATCATGCGTTGCTCAATAATACAATATTATCAACCAATCGCAGATTTCTAAGGTGCAGACGAGCGCGATTGGAAGGTTGATCGCGTGAACGTCGACGAAAAACTACAACAGCACCACAGCCAAAGATAATTCTTCGAAGAGAGGAAGATATCAAGCGAGCTTCACTCACTCTTTTTGCTGTTTCTTAAGCTGCGATCACTGTCATCTGACGGAGACGTATTTTCTTTTTAGTTTTTTTTTTGTATGACATCGCAACCAATTTTCCTCAACTGGGCATTCAATTCAATATTGCGTGTCTTTCATTCTGCGGCTGGTTATGTCTTCAAGAAAATCTCGTGTCTCGAATTCTACAACATAATGCGGTGTTTCTCTAATGAGTTTCGTGGAGCCATCCTCCTCTCGTATTCAAAAACGCTGCTTGACTTGTGAATTCAATTTGGAATACCATCGCCTCAAGGCGGCGCGTTCGAAACGCGTCAGTGCTGCTTTGAAGGCGGTGGCAAGACAAATCATGGAGACTTTCTGAATACGAGAAAGAAGGGCCCCCACGCCATCACTTGCGGAAAACAAAAGTTTTTGGAGGCAAGTTTTGAGCTATTGGCAACACCATGGGCTACTCCAAATACTGCAGAAGCATTCTGAACAAGGTCGTTTAGGATGCCCCAATGTCTAAACTAAAAACTAAGCTTGCTACATAGGCCACAGCAGTGCTGCATTTCTCCTTTCACTTCTTGGTTTTAATGCGATAGCAAGAGCACTCGCCTCCCTCCCTCCACCTCCTCTCCCCGGTTTGTCGCAACACGGTGTGCACCATCACTTCCACAAGGTGTTTCCGACATATGGACGGCTCATCAGGACAGACTTAAAACGTTATTAAGCGTTCACCAGGTTTTCGCTTACAAGTGTTGCGGTAATAGTTACGTGATGCAGAACATTTTGGAGCTTGGATAAGCATGTTGGCTGTACATGAATTCTCCTCGGTAGCTTTTAGCGTGACTAAACTATACAAAAAAGATGACAGGTAACAGCGCTAAAATGGGGCTTCTGGTTTGTCCAGCCTAGCAGAAAAAGGAGACCTTCAGAGGTGTCTGCTTATATTGTTTAATGGTGGTGGCAGTCAGATTTTTTCAGAGACCTCAAACTTCTATAAGAAGAAATAACTTTGCTTTTCATCTTCTGAACTAAAGATGTTGCTTATCGTCAAGGTTGGCTTTAGCGTTGAACACACCAGCCGGTGCAACAGCGAAACTGCCTTCCTTGTCACTCACCAAAAAGTTGACTTCATTGTCTCTAAAGAATGATATATCACCTTCTTTATCACAGCAATGGTACCTTCTTGAACAAAAAGAAAAGCAGTGGCTCAGCCCAGTTATGCCTGGTTAGACGTAGCGTGAGCTACGACGCATGAACGGACGGACAGATGGAGAGACGAGCGGACGGATGGTCTATCGAGGGAGCACTGGCGAGTCGAGTGCCAGCCCACTAGTGAGGTGTCTCTTCAGGAGCTTCCAGGAATTCTCTGACACGCCCGCTGTACACCGTGTGACGTCACAGCTCCTCGGACATGCACATCACGGCTCTCGATGAGCAACGCGAAACTTCAACCTCAGCCACTGTAGCTTGCGCTGCAAAAACTCGGTGGAGGGCTCAGTCATCAGGCTGTCACTGAACAAACGCAAACTGAGGCTGTGCAACGATTGCAGTGACCTTTGTGCGCCCCGTAACTAGAACAGAATCGTTCCAGTACAAGCCCAACGCCAGCCAAGACGTACGATCCTCCCCACCGGGAGATTAGGGCTCGCCAGAGATTGCCCACTTTCCTCCTCTCCACGGGCCAAAGTACGCGTGAGAGGTGAGAGCCGCCACGCGCTTATTGCGCCATCTTGCTGACAATGCGCTGTCTTGCTAAAAACCCGACAGCCCCCCCCCCCAGATGCTCTAACAGCGATAAGTGGTAGATTTAAATAGCTTGTCGTTTGAACGTTCAAAAGGTATCCTTCGGTAGCTCAGTAATAAATAAAAAAAATTCCTCGGTAGCTCAGTGGTCAACGCCTCACATTCACGACGCGGTGGCCCCACGTTGGATCTCGCACGCCAGAGTCTTTTTTTCTGGATTTTTTTCTTTCTTCCGTTTTCATATATATATATATATATATATATATATATATATATATATATATATATATATATATATATATATATATATATATATATATATATATATATATATATATATATATATATATATATATATATATATATATATATATATATATACGGTGAATGACGCCGACGCCGGCGACAAAATCCAGCCGAGAGTGTCCATATAACTGCTATCGCAATAAAAATTCTCAAAAATTTACTCTCCCCGGTGCGCGCTCAGGCGCCCATATCTTGCGTTCCCGAGCGTGGACACTCCGATGCAGTGACACTCACGTACAGTGCTGGCCCGCTATCTCAGACACCGGCCGTCACTCACAGGTCAAGCACCCGCATGAGATAAAGGTACGATACACACGAGCAGGGACGCCTTATTTACTTGCAATCACAGCTGCGTTTACGTGATTTGCGCTGTCCTCTTCGAGCAGCTGGTCACTTAACGCCTAGTGTACCAGCCTAAAAAAAGGAATGCTTTGTGAGTGTGCAGGACATGGCAACAACGAACAAATGCACCCTTGATTCGCCTGAAAGCTTCACGATAGGGTTGACAGTTTATGTGGGTCTGAAGCCTGTCATGAAGTGGTTTGGTACAGCGTGTTCACCTGCGGACGAACAGAAAGGACGGACGCGTGTGGGGTGTTCCGGCAAAGTTTAGCCATGCCTAATGGAAATACAGGCAACAACTTGTGCAGTATTCGTTTATTCGAACATTCCTAAGCTAGAAGCTGGGGTTAAGATTTCATCTCCTGGGCGTCTGCAAATCCATGAGAGGAAAATTCTGAGCTATATTTTGTTTTCCTCGTTATTATTTACAAGGTATACTAACTAGATAACGAATGCAACCCTATTACAGGCGGTACGTGCAACGTCTGTCTTTTCTTCTGTTCTTGCTTCAGGTATGCGTACATCATGAACCGAACTCATCGCTTCCCAACTCATGGGCACCACGTTCACACAATTCCATAAAGGTAAGGAGCTACGAGCCGACGCAGGAATACAGTTACGCACTCGGTCGTTGTCCGTTTCTGGTACTATGATGCATGAACAAGAAGGACAAACTTTATCACGAATTTGCGTGCCCGTGGTGATTGCAACGTAGCGCGAAGACAAAATGTCCGCATGTCGTTAAATATAGAGAAGTCCGAAACCTAAGAGAACGCAAGCGCACGGGGGTATAGGTGTTTAAGGGGGCAGTTGAGATTATGTGTCCTCGGGTATCGCGGCCGCGGCAAGCACATAGCGTCAATGGCTTCTTGAATAGCAGCAACATTACAGGCTCCACAAGCTGCGTGCGCACGCATTTGTGTACATGTATAGCTTCGTTATTGCTACCGCTTGTGTATTTCAGCCTAAGGAGTTTATGTCGCTTATAAAAGAATGTAGGAGACTGCTTTAAGTGTGTGACCTTTGGCTATTGCCTAATTCCGAGAGGGCATGCGGCTCCGTGCTACCAGCCCACCGCAATTAGATAACTTCATTGAGTGGAACTGACTTGTACTTCCATTAAAGGAAGAAGTTCGGAGAAAGACGGAACATGTAGGGTGAAAAAAGTGTCAACGCAGGTTGTCATAGAGCCATCGGTATTACAAGTCAGCTTGTCGAAACTTCAGCGCCAGTGACATCCCGTGTAGACAAATTTTAGCCCATCCATTCACACTTTTTCGGCGTAGTGCTTTGGCGGGGACCTGTTGCACAAGGTCAAATTGGAACAGTTTCCATTCATCAGTGTTGTTCCGAATCGCGAGCATTTTCTGGGCATCCTAGAAGCTTGTTGTTTGAGATATCAATTCCCTACCAGCATTGTGCTAAAATTGGTCAGATGGCAATTATTGGCTTTCACAAACACATAAACGTCATCAATATATCATGAATACGTTATATCTTTCATGTGTGCATTAACGCAGGTCCATGTCCCTGCACGATGAGGTGACCTGCCAGCGCCGGAGTCCACAATGAGCGCACTCGAGGAAGCACTCAATGCCTCCGGGTTGCTCGTCACCACCGAATACCCCGACGTCAATGGCACGTTCCACGATTTCATCACTGGAAACGAAAGCGCCACAAACGCAACAACGACTGGGATCAACGACATCATCGCCGACGTCTTCCCCGCGTCACCATACTCTGTGGGCGAGATCGTAGTGCTTGCTTCCCTGTCCGCCATAGCCACCTTCCTTACCATCGTCGGTAACCTAATGGTCATGGTGTCGTTCAAAATGGACAAGCAGCTGCAGACAATCAGCAACTACTTCCTGCTCAGTCTGGCCATCGCTGACTTCTCCATCGGTGTAATATCGATGCCGCTCATGACCATGTACATCCTCTACGGCTACTGGCCCATAGGTGCGGTTGTGTGCGACACCTGGCTGGCCTTCGACTACATGAACAGCAATGCGTCCGTGCTCAATCTTCTCGTTATCTGTTTCGACCGGTACTTTTCGGTAACCAGGCCACTGACATACCGAGCTAACAGGACGCCCAAGAAAGCAGCCATCATGATTGTTATGGCTTGGATCATATCATTCCTGCTGTGGCCGCCGTGGATATTCGCCTGGCCATACATCGAAGGCCAACGAACAGTGCCGGATGAACATTGCTACATTCAGTTTCTGGAGACCAACGTCTACATCACTTTCGGAACGGCCATCGCCGCCTTCTACTTGCCTGTTTCGGTCATGTGTGCCCTATACTGGCGCATCTGGCTCGAGACGGAGAAACGCAAGAGAGACTTGGGCAGGTTACAGGAAGACCGCAAGAAGAGCGTTCTGAAGCGGAAGTCGACATCGAGCGTGGGTACCGTCGACTCGGAGGACATTCGATGCAGTGAATCCGACAGGTCTCGGTCGCAGCTGACTTCTACGCTGAGCCTCGCGACGTCCAAGAGCTCACTTACCGAGACGTCCAAGATGCAACAACTTCGTGACTTCCTAGTGTCCCTGCTTCACGTCGGAAACGGAAAGCAGCACGATGACGGTAGGAGTCACCGAAGCTCACACGGCACCCTGACACCACCCACGGCTGAGACGTCAGTGGAGTCTGTGTCCACGTCGTACCACGAAGAACATGCGGTAGAGTTCAACCCATCTGGATATCTTGGAAGTGGCGCAGAGAGTGCCGTGGTTGCCCTCCCTACCTCCGACCATAGCGACGAGAAGACCAAAGAGACGTCGCATTCTTCTGATTCGATATACACTATACCAGTCGAGCCAGTGACGCAGTCATCTCCAAACGAGGTATTGCCACAGGTATGTAGACAGAAGAGCATTGTCTGGTCTACTTTTCAAATTCTTTTGTGAGTGCTTTTGTGTGCAGATTCATTCACGTGTGGACCTTTACTGATTTCAATTGCCCGAATTGATATACTGGTGAGCGCAGAAAGCTGCAAATAAGTATAAAAAAACACACAAAAGGGGAATCACTCCTCTCCTTGAGCAAGAGGTTCTAACATTCCGAAAGCCTAAGGTCACGGGTTCATTTGCCGGGGATGGCCACCGCAATTCCAGGGTGTCCAAGTTTTGAGACAACCGCGCATCTAGACTGGATCACGTGAAAGAACCTAAGCTAGTCAGAATAACAGGATGGCGAAAGCAGAGTTAGCTAGCCAAAATTGATCCATCGTCCTCCATAACGGCGTACTACACAATCAAATCGTGCTTTCGTCAAGCAAACTGCGACATTTGTTCATGTATTTGACCTTTTATATCTGTTTTGGTACAACTCGGCAAGCGGGGCTCCCATTATGCTCACACCTGATTACTACGATTTAAATGCGCCATACCAAGCGCAGAGTGTTTCGGTTCTCTTTTGCTATTGTTTACTGCCGGGTTATCGCATACTGATTTCTCACTTTACGCTGTGTGTGCTTGTCGTGCTGCCACGCGTCTTGCTTGCGCATGCAGCATTTCAACGTGCAAGTACTCGATCACAACAAAGTCTGTTAAAGCTTCAAATAGTCAATTTCAGCCTATATTTTTAGTACAAATAATTGTGTGTGTGTGTGTGTGTGTGTGTGTGTGTGTGTGTGTGTGTGTGTGTGTGTGTGTGTGTGTGTGTGTGCGTGCGTATGCGTGTGTGTGTGTGTGTGCGTGTGTGCGTGTGCGTGTGCGTGTGCGTGTGTGCGTGTGCGTGTGCGTGTGCGTGTGCGTGTGCGTGTGTGTGTCTGTGTCTGTGTCTGTGTGTGTGTGTGCGTGTGTGTGGTGTGTGCGTGTGTGTGTGTGTGTGTGTGTGTGTGTGTGTGTGTGTGTGTGTGTGTGTGTGTGTGTGTGTGTGTGTGTGTGTGTGTGTGTGTGTACGCGCTTTCTGGTGTATTAAGCATGTATCCAAGGCTGGCCGTGAGGGCCCAAAACGCGCTATCAAAGGACGCTTCTTGTAAGCAACCATATTAATGTTCCTTCTCTCTCTCTCTCCTTACACTAGAGGAGTGATGTGTTGAGCTACTGCGTCAGTCTGATCACGTGAGTCTCTTATAGGTCGGTGTCGATCGCATCGCTGAAGAAGAGACCGAACAGCCCGAGCCCGTTGACGGAGTGCAGCTTTCGGAGGAACCGGCAACATCCGATGGCGTGGTGGCAGCCAAACAGCCTGCGGATCCTGGCGTGGAATCCATCAGAAAGCCACTAACCGTTAGCGCCGTCCAACGACATGTCAACGCCAAGCAGATACCCGCGAAGAAGGCCAAGCAGCAACAAGACAAGAAGCAAGACAAGAAAGCCGCCAAGACGCTTAGCGCCATCTTGTTGGCTTTCATCATCACTTGGACGCCGTACAACGTGCTGGTGCTGGTCAAGACAGTCTCTTCCGACCAAGACGCCATTCCTGTGCACCTGTGGAACTTCGCCTACTACTTCTGCTACATCAACAGCACGGTGAACCCCCTGTGTTACGCGCTGTGCAACGCTAACTTTCGTCAGACGTACATCCGCATTCTGACTTGCAAGTGGCGCAACAGGCGGCGGACGGCCTCCCGCCGGCCTTTCCCGTGAACGGTGTTCTAAGTCTAGTGGAATGTGGTGATCTACAAATGTGGCGATCTACAGCACACACACGCGACTAATTAGTCTTAGCTACCTCTCATAGCGTACTCCGCGCGCCTTTTGATTGACACTTTCGGAGTCTTGTCGCTGATTCACTGTGATCGATGACAAACTTTCAAGCGAAGGTGGCCATTTTTCACTCGCTGACGTATGATTTGGATGAGGGTGTTCTTGCATCGACTCAGCTGGCCTATCCTGGAGGTGAGCTTTTTATTCTTGGATCTACCTCTCGACGTCATGCATATGCGTGACGTCAGAGACATAATCACGTAATCCTAATCTTGCTGGTTCGGTGCCCACCGACAGCAAATTGTCTTTTCGACCGCTTCATTTTCTGTGCATATTTACTACAATATGTACTACACGCACTTAACGTCTGTGATACTTTCATTGTCTTCGTTATCTGCAAATATTCATTACAGTTGCGTTAACAATACGAGCCCTTAAAGCTTCCTTCTTTGATGGAAACATCAAGTTCATTCAAAGGACAGACAGACAGACAGACAGACAGACAGACAGACAGACAGACAGACAGACAGACAGATAGATAGATAGATAGATAGATAGATAGATAGATAGATAGATAGATAGATAGATAGATAGATAGATAGATAGATAGATAGATAGATAGATAGATAGATAGATAGATAGATAGATAGATAGATAGATAGATAGATAGATAGATAGATAGATAGATAGATAGATAGATAGATAGATAGATAGATAGATAGATAGATAGATAGATAGATAGATAGATAGATAGATAGATAGATAGATAGATAGATAGATAGATAGATAGATAGATAGATAGATAGATAGATAGATAGATAGATAGATTTGTGGAGAGCTAATTACAGTACTTATCACCATGTTCTCTGTACTCAACTAATGGTGTGGGTTTTTTGACGAGTGTGGTCTAGCTGCTGGCCTTAAATATTGAGGACCTGTTTAGTGCTTCCAAGTTTTGTCCTTTTTCGAGCCGTCTGTATTTGTATATACTATGCACTTGAGCCCAATGTTATGTGCCTGAAGACACCAAGAGCCGCAAGCTTTAACAATAGCCCCACTGTCCACCAAAAATCGTTCTTAGGCAACATTGTCAAGCCCCAGTAACTCCGCCTTTACGAGAGAGTGAGGCGAAGCTTTTTTTTTTTTTTTGTCCTTGGTGGGGTCAAGAGAGAAGCTTGCTCAGTTGCTGCGCATTGACATCGTTCGGCATTTGCTAATATTCTCCGAACTTCTTTTTTTTTTTCTTGTCGACAGGCAAGAAATCGGGGAGCCGGCTGGCGATGCCCGGTCGCCGACGGCTTGAACAGAGATTAAGCCCATCTGCCAAAAGAGGTCTCAAAGCAGCATGTGCGACGAGTATGGTGCTTCATTTAACCAGTGCGCTTAGGTGCGTGTTGTGTAATACTCGGCATCGATATTCGACACTTCAAGACGTCGCACACATCGCTGCGTCGTGCAGCTCACTGCTAGGCTTGGCTGCTCCAGTGAGGAGCAGCCGGGCTAGGCTTGCTTCAGGGAAGATCGGCCAGTGTCAACGTCACGGACATCGCTTCTAGGGAAACAGCAAGAAGTTTAACGTGAAACTCTCGGTGCATTTTGTGCGAGTACGTTTGCAAGTGTGTGTGTATGTGTGTGTGGGGGGGGGGGAGGGGATGGCACTCACGGATAGTGAACCCATTTCCGGATGTTGCCTTGAAATCACGCGAGCAGTATTCAAACACTGTTTGACTAAATCAGACATTGCGATTTTAACAAGAACAGCGCTGGCGGTTTACTTCACTTGTTGTTTGTACGTATGCACGCGTTTAACTACATTTACGACCACTGAGTTGGGGTAATTCCGCTCATTACGAAAAGAATGAAGGTTTGCTGTATCGAATCGATCATTAGCAACCATAAACGGCAGCTGAATATCCCCAGCGAAACATTTGTTTGCTACATAACTTGAAAACACTTCGTTCCTCGTACGGTATAGCTTATTTTTACCCCCATCTCTTGTGAGCTACTGTTGAGGTGTCGCACGCTGATGCAGACAGTTACGGGGCTCACTCATCTCTTCTTTTCCCTCTTATAACCACAATCAACAATCAAAGCTCTCTCCAAGAGTAGAACTTCGGGCCAGAGAAGCAATGGAGGGCAGGAAGGGGAACAAGACAACAGCGTGTCATTCCGCTGCGGTCATCTTGTCGTCCCTTGAGCTCTCAAGTTTGTTTTCTTTATCTTTTTTTAATCGTGATGTAGCAAAAAATGCTTAATGACTGAGATCTCTCAAAAGGTCGATGCCATCGGACGGCATCGACCCTTTGATGTGTCTTTATGATGTCCTTTGAGCACGTCTTGGATGTGTCGCAATACTGCTGAGCAGTAGTGCGACACATCAAGACGCGTGCTGTCAGGCTGGTAGGCTCATGCTTGATCATGCGTTAAAATATAATCAATAGGTAAAGCAGTTTAGGACAAGTAGAACGGCCCATTCTGTCCGGAACTCATTTGACACTGGGATGCCTTTTAACCATTTTTTATCATGTATTTCATCTAGCTGTTGCAAAAATGTACAAGAACACTGTATATCTCTCGGAGCATCGCACTTATCACATTTGAAGCAATTTAAAATGTGTGTTCGAAGCGTCCGAATGGTGATGTGAAATAACCGTGTACAGTCATTTCACCGTGCTCTATTCATAGAGCTACACCAATGCAGAACTTCGTATGGCACGTGTTGAACATGAATTTAGAACTGGTCCGTAGTTAAGTCCTTGTGAATTGATGACTTCACTTTCTGTCATGCTGCCAGACCGTGTCCGTTTGACATGTGTCAGAGGAAGTACACTGCGTGAACATTTCCGTTTAGACCTATTCTGTGCGTGCTTCAGTGCCTCTGACGCCCTTTGTTGATACTCGTACTCTGCCTCGGTCATGGCCAACTTCATAGGAACATTTCATCATTTAATGTACAAACTGAAAGAGCAACTTTTGTTCAGACCACTGCCTCTTTCAAACAGTAGCATGTATTGTAGAGAGACAACTGTTTGCTTTAACGCTGATCACTGTATTGTCCAAACATTTCACCAGTTGTCGGGCAGTTGCATTTTCTTCTCAAAGACGGACATATCGTTGACCATTGAATTATCCAAACATTTCATGAGTAGTCGTGTAACATTTTGAAACTAGATGACATCTTTTTATTAATATCACCATGAACCAATGGTCGCGAACGCTAGACTGACGTTATAAGTAGGGTGGGTACTTAACCCCACCTACAAGATCGCAAGTGGGGCTTCGTCACTAGTCAAGGAGGTAATCGGCGGTTAAAACTAGCACAGCAGATTCCCAGCTTTTGTGCCAGTTATCACGTGGTCGGAGAGGCCGGAGCCTACGCAGCACGACGTCGCTACGTCATCATGTCGACGGCGCATCGCGCTGTTTAAAAACATGGAATAAGTCTATGGCAAGCAACGCAGTGCGTAATCGAATCGGTGCATTATCCGTTAAATACCCGTACAGCATTGTAACCCCCCCCCCCCATGTTTGCTAATGCTGTCGAGGTCAAGATAGGCGACGTCCCTCTTTTTCTTTCTTTTTTGCAGCATCTCTGGTCTCAATATGCTGCTCTCAATTCTATACGCACGCATTACATCTTCATATGTAAATGTTGATCTCTACAAGGCCCGTACTTTGTTCTATTTTGAGATTAGGAGTGAGTGAGTGAGTGAGTGAGTGAGTGAGTGAGTGAGTGAGTGAGTGAGTGAGTGAGTGAGTGAGTGAGTGTAGGAGAGCGATGCTGGCATTGCTCAGGTACATATTTATTTATCTGTGGGGCGTGCCATTATTTGCCAGAGTAACAAATCAACGCCTCCAACTGCCACCACAACCCTCACACGTACATTCTTTGAGTACAAAACATGACGTCAGACGACAGCCTGCATTCGCAGGTGGTGCTGATTGCATGGACATTAATTTACATGCCTGAGATGTTTGATCTTCAAGAAAATGCATTATACGTATATTATGCCTAGAGATGATACAGACGCTCTCATGTTGCAATGACTACTGTTGTTCGGCAGAAACGTTACCGCTTTGTATTGAAAGTCCTCAAAAAGCAGTTTAAATAAAAATGTACTGTCTAATACTATTAAGCCGAGCACCTTTACCGCACAACTAATACTATTAAGCTGAGCACCTTTACCGTACAATGGTGAGTGTAATGAAGGGACGTATATCTCTGTCATTTTTATATTGTTAGTATGCAGTGGGCGCTAAATTCATTACAAAGAGAAAGCTTGCAGCGAACATCTGCATTTAACAAAATAAACATTTTGATCGCATCTGCCCTGCGTCTCTGTGACGGCGAACTCATTCATTCGTTGCGTGTCTTTACGCTACTCTTGTTGGCGCAACGTGGCTTCTACATTGCAGGCAACACCGAAAGGAAAGACTTCACACCAACCAACGGGGCTTCCCAGTGGTGCATAATTTTTCCAAGGGGACTTTATCTTGCCCACGGGGATTTATCTTGTCGGCAGGGCTTTATCGAAACAAGCTAACTTCGCGTGCATGTTTTAAAATGAGGTTATGAATGTCATCTGCGCACCAAAAATCGCTTTTGTTGTTTGAACGGACACTAAAGTCAGATAACAGTTCATGCAAGAGTGAAGACTCAATGCATGACAACGTCTAAAGCGACAATATTTTCTACAGCAGTGGCCTAGTTATTGAAAAATTAAGGTAAGTGCACGACAACACATGCGCCAGGAGTAGGACATTCGCAAAATGATCCCACTGATGTCAGAGGCCTACAATTAGTCACTAGTAATTGAACTAGCTGCAATAAAAAGTGAACCTTCCGTGCCCCTAGAGACGTAATAAAATGCTGCTTGGTTGTTTCTGTTTGATTCATAGAAAAAAGTACCGCAGGACGTTACTATGAGGAATCGCGCGAGTGGTTCGAAAGTTCAGTTTTCACCTGTTTATACTTGCCAGGTGGTGCCATCTAGTGGGGCCCGATTGAACCAAGCACATCTGCCATCTTGGGGGCCATGGCAGGAAATCGCTCAATGGCCGTGGTTGCTGCTGTGGCTCCCACTACTCACTACTTTCGCTCTGCTGCTATAGTAGTGTCGGCGGCCGTGCAGTAAAGCCGGGCAACGTTGCCCACGGCAACAGTGACGTGGACGTTTCCGCTTTGAAGCGGGAAACTTGAAGTGTGCTAACGGGATGCGGACCACTAAAACTGTATTTTATTTCAAAATATGTACTTTCTTAGCACAAAAGTAGCACCTTGACGTTTCTGGACCGCTATTTCAGAAATCAACATCGACTTATTCTTTGCCTTTAGTGTTCCTTTCAGAACGAAAAAAATACCTTATTTTACTTAAAGATGGACCTCCACAGCTCCTATTCAACAACGCGGGCACAGGACACCACTTCGTGGCGTAAACTGAAAGCTGTAGCTATACCTGCAAGGGCGTTTGTGGCATCTTGAGCTAGGCTGAATTCAGGCCATCGCAAGGTTCTCAGTCAACCCCAAGTGAAGAAACATAGAGAGAAGCGAGAGCTTGAACTAAGAATGGACGGGGAAGACAAACACAATACATGTACCTGCAGCCGAATCTATCACCTAATCCTGGTATAGTGTCGCGTAAATTCATCTACTGCTCCCAATTCCCTAGCTAATCTGACGATGACAGCGCTCGATCTCTCTTTATATGGCATCGTAGCAAGAAATGGGCTCCTGAAACGCTTGATGTTACTACGCCCATGCGAAAATCTCAACAAGCACCTCTGTGGCATTGATGGTAGTGATAACCGCATGGGAGATGCAATAGGCCATCACTGGATACCCAGTATTCACTTCTGTTACCATTCACAATAGAATTCGCTGCATGCGGATTCCCATAGTCAAGAAGTGCTCGCCCTTGTCTAAACTGCGCATCCTGCTTCTAACTACAAGGTGCAGCTATTCGGAATAACTGTATCTGAGAGTAAGCTGGCATGTGGATGTCGATGCACCTATCATTTGAGTGCATTGGTGTGTCTTTTAGTTTCCTGACAAAGGGACTTTTCGGCTGCTTTTTTGTCGATTACGACGGGTAAGACGCTGCGAAATAACCTGAGACAAACGTTGTGTCTGACGAGTAACATTTATTAGTAAAGATCGGACTGACTCCAGACAGAGATATTGCTGCCGGACGTGCATGACATAACGCGAGACGTGTGTGCAAGTAGTTTATGCGTAGATGCGCTGTTTCCTCGATCGATTCGCTTGTCCGCCGCGGTGGAGCAGCAGTTATGGTGAACAGCTGCTAGCGCGCAAGTCTCGGGTTCGATTCCTGCGGTGGTGGTCACACTATTATGGAGGCGAAATGGTAGAGACCCGTGTATTGCGCGATGTCTATGCAAGTTAAAGAAAAACAGATGGTCAAAGTTTTTAGTGGTCTCCACTACGATGCCTCTCATAAATATATCATTATTCATGGGCGTAACACCTCAGATATCACTCTTATTATTGTTATTATTGTCACTTGACCGGTGGGTCCTCGGGCAGCATTTAAAGCTGACGCGGATGTGTTAGTCAGACTAGCACATCCTTTCGTACGTCTGCTCACGTGCGATCCAATGTCGCTTAACTTCATGCATCACAATATTTATTACTTTGTGTATTTCGATATCTGAGGTCTCTCCTGACGAAAAGAGTACCAGAATCTTGGAAGAATGCCAATATTATCATAATACATAAGATAAGAGATGACAAGCACTTGAAGAATTACATGCCGATCAGCTTGCTCTCCGTAGTATACAAGCTATTTACAAAGGTAATTGCTAACAGAGTTAAGAAAACTCTAGAGTCCAATCAACCAATGGAACAAGCAGGATTTCGAACAGGCGACCCAACAATCGACCACATTCATACTATAAATCAGGTAATTGGGAAATGCTCAGAATACACCCAACTACTACACATAGATTACGAGAAGGCATTTGATTCAGTAGAAATATCAGCAGTAATGCAGACACTGCGAAATCAGGGCGTCGATTAAGTATATATAAACATCCTGGAAGAAATCTACAGGGGATCAATTGCTACCATAGTGCTTCATAAAGGAAGCAACAGAATACCAATCAAGAAGGGTGTAAGGCAGGGGGACACAATCTCCCCAATGCTGTTTACCGAGTGCATACAGAAGGTTTTCAGAAGCCTAGTATGGGAACAGTTAGGGATAAGAGTTAATGAAGAATACCTACGTAACCTGCGCTTCGCCGATGACATCGCATTGCTGAGTAACTCCTGGGACGAATTCCAACTCATGATGACGGAGTTAGACAAGAAGAGCAGGAAGGTGGGACTTAAAATTGATCTGCAGAAAACGAAAGTAATGTACAACAACCTCAGAAGAGAACACCGCTTCGAAATAGGTAAGAGTGCACTTGAAGTTGTAAAAGACTATGTCTACTTAGGGCAGGTAATAACCACAAAGCCTAACCACGAGATTGAAGTAACCAGAAGAATAAGAATGGGGTGGAGCACATTCGGCAAGCACTCTCAAATTATGACAGGTAGATTGCCACTATCCCTCAAGAGGAAGGTATATAACAGCTGTATCTTGCCGGTACTTAGCTACGAAGCAGAAACTTGCAGACATACACAGAGGACTCAATTTAAATTGAGGACGATGCAGCGAGGGATGGAAAGAAAAATAATAGTTGTAACTTTAAGAGACGAGAAGAGAGCAGAGTGGATCAGAGAACAACCCGTGGTTAAGGATATCACAGCTGAAATCAAGGAGAAGAAATGGACATGGGCCGGGCATGTATAGCGCGTAGACAGGATAACCGCTGGTCATTAATAGTTACTGACTGGATTCTCAGCGAAGGCCAGCGGCTTAGGGGGAGACAGAAAGTTAGGTGGGCAGATGAGATTAGGAAGTTTGCGGGTATAAGGTGGCAGCTGCAAGCGCAGGACTGAGTTGACTGGCGGAACATGGGAGAGGCCTTTGTCCTGCACTGGACGTAGTCAGGCTGATGATGATGATGTACTTCAATCTGCACCCGTGCGCTCGATCTTCCCGCAGTGCCAAAGTAAGTCACTGTTTTATTAAAACTAATACATGAAAAATACTAATGCTACATGTATTTATCATTATTATTATTATTATTATTATTGTTATTATTATTACTATTATTATTATACTCTATTAAATACAGTTAATAGGGTGTTTCTGCTTGAAACCTGGAGAGGGAAGAAGCTTGCGGCCTGCGCCGGTGTTTCTCACAGCAAAATCTTTACTGCTTCACTCGCCCCCGATCCACTTAGGCACCATCGCTTTGCAGATATGCTTTGAAAAGTCGTGTTTCAAATAGATGTCCTTACCGTAGAGATGCACGTTTGTGTCTCTGGTTTTAGATAAAAAACTTCAGTTGCTTGATAAGCTTCGGGGATTCTGACACCACTGCTGATCGAAACGAAACGTTTGAAGCAGTAACGTCGAACCTTAAGCTCATAATATGCATGGCCGGTGGCAAGCGGTGTTATTTTGCCAATTTTTGTGGCGCATACTCCCTTACGACCGACCATTACGATGACATGACACGCCAAGACGCCGATATCCTAAGTTGCTTATAGACTCTAATCTGTGAGAAGTTCGTGCGCCAAAGCCACGATATTTTTACGCGGTGTCAGTAGCCGAAGAACACCGGGAATTTCTACAACCTGGGGTTCTTTAAGTTTTACCCGAATCGAACAACACGGGCATCTAGCATCTCACCTTTATCCATATATGTGACCTACGCAGCAGCCGATCGCAATTCCAAACATAGCAGCTTAATCGGCGTCGAGCACTAGCCAGTACGATAAAGTTATCTGCGTCCCTACCGTGTACGGACAAATAAGAAACAGCAAAAAAAAATATTCCCATCACACGGCCTGCTTTGAAACACCTTATCGTGAATGGAACGAGCTTTATATCAGCCCTATGGCGACCCGTCGACCTCCGATTGCCGCGTATAGAGAGGGGGGAGGGGGGGCAGCCCGGATGTAACTTGGCTCAGCAAGGCCGAAAATTTTTTTTTCTCGCGTGCCACCACGTACAGCAAAATGTTAAATAAAAAAAAAGGTGTTGCATGGTAGCAGAAAAATAACATAAAATGTGTATTAATTTTTATAGGGGGGAAAAGGGGATGTCATGTCGAAGGACGGTGCGGAAAATGATTCGGTAGCTTTGAACACCACTATGCTATACACAGACGTGAAAATTGTGAAACGAGATAAAAGGTACTTTTCAACAAACGTTACCACCACATCATTCTGTGCAAGAAAAGTAATTTCTGATGTTTTACCTGCGAAAACAACTTCATTATCAGCCATGTCGTAGTAAAGCAGTGTGAGAACTTCGACTATGTGTTTTCCTTAAACGTGCACCTATAAACCTAAGGGGTAGATGATGGCTTTGACGGGCTACAATATACTAGCTCAGAAATCACCAACAAACGCTATGAAACATCAGCGACGACAACGAAAACTATCAGTCAAGTGGTGGCGATGCCGTACACTATCATAAGTGCTCAAGAAGTGTCCAGTTTTGTTGCGCAGCAAATGAGAATGCGAGGGACAGTCAGCTGTGACGTGACAATGGCTATACTTTTATTCTTTGCCATGGAGTTCAATATTTATTACGGGAATTTGTGGCACTTTGATCGTGCAGAAACCGTAGTAATAATGAACACTACATGGATTTGCCTGGCATTCGTACTTGAGGCTTTTAAAGCACTTGTGACTTTGCTTATTGTAGTTTGGCTTTTATTACTTATTGTAGTTTGGCTTTTATTGGTGTAGGAACTGCCCGTCATTCAGTTCCTGAGCTGATTTTAATCGGATCCGCCTGAAATGGCCGAGGTGATAAAGTTGCGTTGCTGAACGTTTTCTGAACTTCCTGTTCTAACAAAACGGCTGCAGGCCACATGAAGCGGCACGAAGCCGAAAAAGATGTAGAAGATCCGTCCACTATACCCGTCATCTCCATGCTGGCAGAGGCGTGATGCATTGCTGTTCCCATAGACAGTGGCGCCAGATTTCCCTCTTGTGAAGTACTATGAAAATTTAAGCTTTCTATAGTCAGCGTATGAATATGAGCACATTCCTGTAGCGGTCACGTTAAAGGGCGTGACAGTATGTACAGCCGTCAGCACACTTAACGCGAACGCTTCGTAACCATGACCAGGATTTCGGGACGTTTGCGCGTAGCACCCCCTCTCATAGGCGCACGTGGGCTGCTTAATGTGCTGTGTTTATTGATCTTCCGTCTCTCCTCTCTATCTTAAATTTGTTCTCCCCCATCCCCCTTCCATGCGCAGAGTAGCAAACCGGCTGCCTATAGGCTGGTTAACCTCCCTGTCAATCCTTCCCTCCTATTTTCCTTCCACTCATCGGCCAGAACGGTAACCTGCCGTAATTGAATAGGAAACAGGCGAAAAAGAGTATTAGCCGATTAAAAAAACTAGATATCAAAAACCGCTCACGGTTCTACACTGCAAAGTTTAGATAAACATTCTGTGAAACTTGCAGTGCCGCACTACGAACCGCCGGCCTTTCCAGAGTATTTAATATTTAAAGTGGGACCCTAATTATTCCCAACAGGTGGTGTTCAATTGTCCTGAAAAGTCCCACGCTTCGTAGCACGGTACTAAAATTTTAACAAAAGTTTCCAGTAGGTCCCTGCTTCAAATATCCCGGAGTCATTTTTTATACCTGCCTTTTTTTAAGAGACGTGATTTTTTTTCGCCTATTTTCCATCATTTACAGCAAGACGCCTTTGCTGCCGCTGAGAGATGGCGCCACGCACAGATGTCCCCACATTCGAATCCTTGCACAGCTATCGGCCCCACGTTAAGAGGGGGAAAGGGAACAGCTGTTATGGATACCCGGCCACTCCGGCGTTAGAGGCCAAGAGCTCGCCCATACCTCGGCCCTAGAATTACTCTTCCGGACCTCGGCATATCGCACCCACCCTCGGCTCTGCGTATGAATTCGCTTCTCACGTATACAGAAATTCTACAACACCAAAGACACGAAAAACAGAAACCTCCGCCCCCAGAACCAAACCTCAGTAAGAAATCGCAGGTACCGCTGAGTCACCTGAAGACCCTGTTTTACCCCAATCTATACATGCTGCCTATAAGATAGATCCCGACACACACACACCACAGGGCCGGCTCTGCTCGAACAAAACAGCCACCCTGTGGGAATCCCCTCATGTTCCTGTGGGAACATGTTCCTGTGGGGACATGAATTCCCGCATAACCAACCACTGCGATCCAGGACACAATACATGTAAAGGTGGAAGACAGCTCTGTCCAGCTCAGATCTGAAGACTTAAGAGGCCCTTGTGAAACGTGCGAGGACAGCGGCCCGCGCCCATGGGATCCCAGACTACGGATCCCACTCCCGATCTTCTATAACAAACGTTTTATTCTCCCTCACCCCGGGAATGGTGGCCTTGACCAGTTTAGACTAGCGCCTGCTCCACGAATGGATCTCACGGAATGTTTGAGGCAGCTGGCGATAGCGGGAGCGCAGCTCTGTTTGACAGGTCGACTTGTCTTCTACTTGGGTCTGACCGGCGGGAAAGCGAGCTAACTATCGATAGCGCCGGCTATCGTCCGCCGCAATGAACATAACGGCAAACAATTCGTGGCGCTGGAGTCTGTTCTAGCCTCCCCAGCCCACGTTGCTCAGCCTTTGCGTCAGAAGAACGCTTAAGAGCAGGACGATTTTTGTCGTATTTGTAAACTACTTCTTGATGGTGCCTAAAACAGAACACTTGCTGCGAAAAGACACTAGGTAGGCGAGAAAACGTGTAAAAAGTTATCTATTACTAATACAGGAACATTACATTTGGCACATTTGAGTGGCCATCAAGATTTTTTACAAAAGTGCGTAATGTTTTTTTTTCTGTAACCTCCATCACTTTAACATTCCACAGATTTTATAAGACCACTTAATTCTTGACTAATTTACGCCAGTGCGTATGAGCCGCAAGAGAGCGCGGAAAAAAATAAACAAGGACAACCATGCCGACCATGTAGTTTCTCGTGAGAAAGTCTATGGTGGCGACCCCACCACGTTTCCACACCATTCGCCGTGACGTCCCATATTTGTACGACGTTTACAGGTGCCTACATAGTTCCCAGTGATTAAAAACCGGAATGAATTGTCCTCTGAATGTTCCATATTCTTAGAATGCCAACCTTAAAGACATTTTGTTGAGGAAACAGTGTCAAAATATGATAAACACCTTGAAATTCATCCATCAGGCACAATTTCGTAGCAAAATTTAAAAATGAGTTTCAACTCGCGTTTCTCTTCCATCAATGAAACTATGATTATGAAGTTTACGACATTAGAGTTCTCCGAGTACAGTCTATCAATCTAAACCAATTCAACGTTTCTCTTTCGTGTCCCTCGAAGCATGTTGGCAGCTGTGCATGTGGCACGCATTGCCTTCGAGAAAATAGGTACCAGAAGCTTTCTCAAGGAGACACAATGAAACACCATACACCTCGATACGATCTTAACTGCGCGTTATTGGTGTGCTTCTAGAGTGTTTTCAGCCCCACGATCTGAGCTCTAAGACATACGTAAAATCTTCTCAATGCTAAATCATCACGGATGACAGTCTGTGTGTTAATGAGACAACGCAGCTTCAGCTCAGATGTATTTATTCAAAGGTTTATTGTGACTGACAGCCCAGTTTGACCTGTTCAGATCCGAAGAATACGACCCAGAAGCTTTTACGGCAAGTTCTGTCTTTGAGAAGGCTTCAAAATTCATAAAAGTAAGATGTAGACAGCCATACCGAGACAGGATACGCCTAATTATCGGAATTTTCCGTCCAGTCACTGGTTACGGGAAGCAGGATATTATTCATAATGAGTGCATGATGTGTACGATTGTCATTGTGGTGATTCACAATCATACCAGTTTTTCCACTAGCAAGAGTCAGTCTTCATCCTACTTTTCCTGTTCCATTTCGGGATTGGCTTTTTTTTTTTTGGCCAAATGCGAGAGAAAACAAGTTTCACAGTAAGCGCGAAAAATGAAAACTAAGCGGTGACGCGCGACTTACCACGGCCTACCCATGATGATGGGTTTTTCTGGGGGAAAGGTACGTTGTTCTCAGAACGCCATATCGTGTCCTCTCTACCTCCAATAAACAAAAGCCTGCATGGCTGTGAACCTGCACCTTAAGCAATGGCGGCACAGGTCCTACTGATTAAACGCATATATAGAACACACTTGGCGCACCTTTTGACAATTTTTGCATCTCCCTGTGCAGCTACGTCTTCAAACAGACAAAATGAACACACTGCAAGTGGACAGTGGCATTTTATAGAAGTAGAAGAACACGTTCACCGCAGAGAAAATAACTCTTCTCAGAGCCGTATGGATATAAGGAGCTCTGAAAACGACGGCTGGCCACGACCATCTATTTCCAGGCGAATATCTTGCGGACGGAGCCGAACAAGAGAACAGCCTTGGGCTCGCTGTTCATGATGAGGAACAGGAAAGGTCTGTCCACAATGAACTTCACCTCTTCGTCCTTCTGTTCCCCATCATCGTCCGCTGCTGGCGGCGTTGATGTGCTCCCAGCTGGAAGCTGCACAGGCACGATTAACAAGTAGGCGCTGAAGAGAGTCCTATATATGACCCGTTCCTAGACGAGTATTACTTCGAAATTCCACGTTCGGTAATTCCGCGGTTATGAGATGTATCTTTAAAAAACCCTCAATCATTTGAAAACCCTCATGTGTCCTCAGTATTCTTAAGGCACAAGTCATATAGGTAGGCGCCACTAGACGCGTCGACATATATTTACTTTAAAACCCTGCCGGCGTTTCCTTTTTTTTTTCTTCTTCTTTCTCAGTTGCTTTCATCTTCGAGGCGGCACACTAACAAGCTTCTGCGCGGTTGGCACGCCAATTCTGAGGACCACCACCGTGCACTAGAGGCTCGTTCACACCTACGACTAGCTCTGGTCAAGAGACCAAGTTAGTCGCAAATGGCCGCTTGGGTCTCCAAACGACTGCTTCGGCTCAGTCACTCATTGTATGATGTTTCACCCTTTACCTTATACCCTGATGGGGGACGCTGCGCCTGCCTGTGATGATGTGTATGAGTCGCACACAAGCGCGAACAACGGCCTCCTTGAGACGCTTTTTGATCACCGCTCGCAAATGTTTGCGCGACCGGCATGACTCATAGATTGAATAAGTCTAAAGACATTCCTGCAACACTTTTCCAACTTGTAGCCTTATACATGATTTTTCAAAGTCGGTTCCGTGGAACCTGGGGAATTGTAGCCAGGCAGACTGTAAAAACCGGACGCATGGTACTTTTATTCCCACGTCTGATTACCTGGGAAGTGGATATGGTGCCGCCATTGCTTGTGAGCATTCTCGACACTATAGCCCATCTGAAAAATAAGCAAAGTAGTTGACTGAATCCAGTTCCCGACGTGCGGTTGGCCCTGGGTGTGACTGAGCTTCGCATCAGTTTGTTTTGTGCAAGGCCAGGACGTTCACCTGCGTGTCAGTGAATATTTCTGGTGTCCGTGTCATATATATATATATATATATATATATATATATATATATATATATATATATATATATATATATATGGACTGGTTTAACTGGCGGAACATGGGAGAGGCCTTTGTCCTGCAGTGGACGTAGTCAGGCTGATGATATATATATATATATATATAAATATGAAAGTAGATGCGCTTTCACATAACAACTGTTTATTGTGCCGACGTTTCGACGAGAACCCCGTCTTTTTCAAGGCATAATTATGCCTTGCAAAAGACGGGGTTATATATATATATATATATATATATATATATATATATATATATATATATATATATATATATATATATATATATATATATATATATATATATATATATATATATATCATTGCACATGAATGTAGCGTGATTGAATGTTTGCATGAAAGTGGTTGTAAAATGGGGGGAGGGGCAGGGGTGTGCAGGTTTTCTTTAACCTAATAGAGCTTAGCAGGGTTCCCTGCGTAGAGTTTCTCGCAATCTTACCTGCTGGCACTAGTGAGGTGCTGGATGCAAGGAAATTATTGACGGAATACGCGTGAGCTTCGAACTGGACTCGGATTTGTATACCTCGAAGACGCGTCTGGCTTCAAGTTAGAATGATTGATTTCCTACTAAAATAGCATGTAATGAGCTATTTATTTTTGTCATTCAAAAAAACGCGTTTTATTCAGCACTGCAACGTTTTGCGTCGGTGTACAATTTTACAAAGCGTAAGAAGTAACCAATGGCCGCTAAACTTGGCAGGCAGATGACGTAGCAAGCGTTCCCTCTGCCGCTTTTATGTTGCCTGTTTCTTCCATTGGCTGTTTGGTTGGGCCGTAAAGGTAAGAGAACTTTTATATTAGCATATAATACACGTGAATGAGATCGGCATATAAACGTTTTGTTTTAGAGAAACTTTATTTACGCACTCGTATTCGCTTTTGTGCCGAAGCCTCGCTCAACACCAGCTAACACAAGCCTCGCAGACACACATGCCGTCATTTCCAGTGGTTTCATGGAGGGCTTTTAAAAAGAATTCGCAAGGACGGTAGCGCCACACTTCCTTCCAGGTAATTTTACGAGAAACTCCATGGTTCCCTGGGATCAACGTGCTTGAGTACCTCTGGTCTGATGGCTTCATTGAAAGAGCTTACTAGAGGCGAAGGTTCTTATGGTCGAGCTCGATCCGATGTGTGACGTGACCACCCTTAGAGCGCATGCGCACCCTTCTTCCTTTCTCTCCTCTCCTACGCTCCCCACACTCTCTCTTCGCAACGCCGACGCAGGCAGCGTATCCTATAGTCTACGCTCGCTCCCCGCTCTCCCTCCTCAAGGCATCTCTCCCAGTGGCATTTACACCCCAACTGCCTGGCATCTGCACATGGTTATTTAGCGGGAGATCGTGTAGCTTTTGCTCAATCGACTTCCGCAAAAAAATTCATAATCCATCAAGAGTAAGTGGAGTTCAGGGGTGTCTCATAAATTTCATCCAAAGTGATGACGATTACTTTTTCAAAAGCATCCCCAAAAAGCTTTAATTTTCACTCATATTGCAATTATCGCATTTATAAAGATTTATAATAAGATAAATGTGCAATATGGTTCAACTCGTTCTGGCTTATTAGCATAATACCTTTTTTTAACATGTGAGAAATATTTTCAACTTCAGCGCCTTAGTAAAAGCTGTCAAAACAGACCCCTGAATTTAAGGTGTGAGGCAGTTGCTCAACATTCAAGGTTCGTTATTATTTTATGTCAAAAATGTACAGGAAATGATATAATTTACCTCTCCGTAGGCCGATAGTGTAAACTAATGAAAAATATATTTTGTGTCAGCAGTGCGCTAATTTTTTTAGTGATAAGCCTCCAAATTAGTTACATCCAAAGTTGCGGGAGTAGCCTTTTCTTCCTGTGGGTAAACAAGAGTTTGTTCAAAAAAATTTGTGTAGTTTTTGCAAAAACGAAAGTGGTTGAGCGCTCGTACAGTCCTCGTCTCTTGTTTTGTGTTGTCCATTTGCGCTCAAATATATTCCAGATGGATGATTCTTTTCTAATGAGGCCCTTTCCCAGCTCATAAAAATTTAACACAAAACAGAAAACAGTGGGGACCCCCCCCCCCTTCGGCCTGTTATCTGAACATACGAAGCAGTACCACCACAACCAGCAGATGCAGTAGTTATTTTCACAGCAGTAGTAGCTGCAGGCGTTACGCAGGTGTCGTGACCAGACAAGAGAATGGATAAATTGATGAAGGGAAATGATGATAATGACGCTTCATAACGACAGTCATCACCATCATTAATGTTACGGTTTTCGGCGGCTTTCACGACTTGAAAGAAGCTGAATTCCCCTTTTGTTTTCTGCGCTCCTGCTGCTCGGGCTCAGAGCTTCTTTATAGACCTTAAAGGTGACTCTTACACTGGTGTCTAGAGGTGCTGCAACGCATGGCGCTTCAGCGAGCATGAAAATTACAAGTGTAGAACGCGTATTTGTCTAATTTTTGTTTTTTTTTGCTTCGTTTGGCTTCTTGAGGGCTGAATTCGCTTTGGCGCAAGACGAACTCCAGCTAAAATTTGCTGAAAATTTTCGCAATAGGATGGAATGTGGGCTAGTTGGTAGTTCACTATTGATCAGCGAACTGGGAGCGCGGGAGGAACAGAGACACGAAGCAAACAGGAGGCACACAGCGCTCGTGCTGTGTGACTCCTCTTTGCTTCTCGTGCTGTGCGCCTCTGTCACAAAACGAGCGCTCAAAAGGGCGCGCCGCCAAAATCTCCCGACGAAGCACCGGAGAGACGCCTCGAAGTCAACGATAAAAAAAGAAAACAAATCCAAAGACTCCCCGGGCGCGCGTCCCTCCCTTCTCGGAAGCGTAGGTTCGCCGACGAACCTCCTCACATCGCGGCCGAGCAAGCCCTGGAAATTTCTCGATGGAAAGGGGCGTGGTGATGCCGGGTTGCGTCATCCGTCGCGGACGGCCGTCGAACCGTCTCGCGCTTTCCCCCAGCCTTCGCTGCGCATCGCGCCGACGAAATGATGAGAATTTTCTGGAATCTCGCGCGGAAGGTATTTAACCGAGCAGCAGAGATGGGAAAGCAGGAGAAGAAGGAAGATAGCGCCAGTATGCGGGGGGGGGGTTGTTCCGCCGCGTCTGTCGGTGAAGGTTTTGCCCTTAGCGACAAAGCAGGAGAAGAAGAAAGTAGGCGCCAGAGTGCGTAGGGTGTTCCGCCCGGTTGTGGGCGAAGCCTTTTGTCTTCCGTGACAAAGGAGGAGAAGAAGAGGATTTTTACCTGAGGGGTGAAGACTCGAGCTACAGGCAAGAGTGTGTGTCTACCGCTATCGAGCGAAGACGCGTGGCAACAGCTGCGTCTGTGAAGCCGACGTGTTTCCGGCGAAGAAGTTTGAAGCTTGGAGAGCGGCCAAGTGAAGACGCGAGATTTCCTGGAAGAGAAACTTCGGGGACAGTGGAACGACAACAACACTGGACTTTGAGTGAGTGATTCTCGGAAGAGTATCATTCAGACTTTTGTTCCAAGAAGTTTGGACTGAGTAAGTTTTCTAACTCTTTAGTCTTTAAGTGTCTTGGTTGTTCGATGCATATATGCGACTGCATTATAGTGCGTATTGTTGTGTGTGTCCGTTGTTTCAAGTGTCGCTGATTGTACTGTGTAGTACGTTGTTTGATTGGTGACATATTGTATTCAACTATTGTCGAGTGTGAATACTTGTGTATCGTTTCGATCTGCCATAATTGAGAATATAATTTTGTTTTGGTTATCAACTCTCGGCTCTGACTTGTTCTTTGGGCCACAACCGGCGTCCGCTGGCGCGCCAAATAGGACCACTTCTAAATTGTCCACGCTTTCGTGGTGCGGTTCGGGGAAGGCGATACTTCGGGCCTTGGAATTAGCCCGGCGATCGCCTCCCTAATTAACGGGACCTGTGACAGCCTCCTATTTGCTTCTCGTGCTGTGTGCCTTCTCTTTGCTTCGTGCCTGTGCTCCTCCCGTGCTCCCAGTTCGCTGAACAATTATGAAAATTTTCGGCTCACCAATACTAATCAGCTCACGATCCGTTCTTTCATTACAAATCATTATAAACAAAGCCGAAACACAGCAATAAACAAAACCACAAGTGCGTTCACACCACGCAAGCACAAAGAGTAGGCAAACTTTTATGTACTACCCATCATTACCATGGTTGCCAAACGATTGCAGTGCCATAGTCCCCTCAAGTTAATTTTAGGAAACTCTATGATTGGGCATTTCTGTCCTTCCCATACAAAGTATATATGATGTAGGCGACGTCATGTACGCCTGCACAATACTTTTGACTTCTGTGAAAAACTGTTACTTTCTTTTTCTCTCTCTAGCAGCTTACCTGCGCTCCACTGCACTTGGGTGTTTGGCTGGTGGAACGTTCGCGAGCGTGGAACACGGCCACGTGACGCGCGAACGAGACCCTGGCGGCCGAGTCGCACAGCGTCGAAAAGTCGGCGTCCGGTTGGAACGCGTCGTTGACGCCGAGCGCCGGCAGCGCCTCCTTCAGGTCGATCACGTCGCTCACGCGGAACATGGGCACGCTCACATTCAGGGGGCCTGCGTTCCGCTGCTTGTCATTCATGGCAGTGCAACCCGAACGTCACGTAAGTTGCAAGGCCACAAAGCCACATGACTATGAAACGGTGGGCAAATGTGGAGGATCTACAATCCACCGGAGAAAAAAAACTGCACGGAAAATGATCATCAGGCAGACTTAGAAGCTGATCGATTGAAAAAGGTTTCAGTCATACTTTACTTTTCTAAGGTATCTCATCGTCTGAAGGAAATAAGGGCAACATTGCGGTGTTCCAAGTGTTTTTTTTTTTTCAGCCTTCCATAAACTGTCATACTTTTCATCTCTAACTTTTCCTGTGACGAAAAGGAAACGCCAGAGCCCCATCAAGCATCGCAAACGATAGAATACACCAACAATATGTCCACTTGCATGCAGGGGATGCTATGTAGGCCAAAACATAAGGAAGGTGCCTCAATGATTGTCTTTGTGAGCACAACAATAATGTGCTCAATGCTAATGAAGGTTTTTCGGCCATTCATCGCCATTCCTGTTGATGAACCCCTCTATTTCAAAAAAGCACAATCATCGGCAGACATGAAGACCAGCGCACTCAGGAAATAATTGAAGCCGCCCATATTGCGCGAGAACGTTGATTGTGCATCGGCATGGCATCTGTTTGTTTATTGACGACAGAGTTATCTTCTTTGGAAGAGCACGTGTAAGCATTCCTCAGAATAAATGCTCTCATGCTTCATATGTTTCTCGTGTTTTTGTATATATTTGTTTCGTGTTAAATAAAAATTCCGTTGTTAGTCAGTGCCTGTCTGTGTCTCCTCTTTTGTGTCCCCGTGTAGAATATCGCGATCTTTAGACTTTGCCTAGAGCAAATACGAACCACTAAAACCACCTCCACCATATTATGATTGTTTTTTAGCTTGAGACGACAACAATACAAAGCTCGTTACTTTAAACCTGACGGGTACTTTAAAATTATTCGAATTAAAAGGAATTGGAATTAGCGGCTGCTAGAATGAACGGAAATCGCGCCAAACTGCGCCGATAAAAACCAACAAAGTCATCTGTGGATTCGTCATGTGAATCAGGCGCTACTATAAGTTTGTGGCAGGTTATTTTGTCAATTTATTTCAGTGAGCTGTAACAGCGAACATAAACAGTTTATCAGTGAATAATACGCCACTATAACAAGCCTCTATGTACATTCATTTGAGAAGTAAGCCTTAAAATCGAAATATGTGATGCTATTTATACTCCTGAAGTTTCCACGACAGAGTTAAAGAAACCAAAATTTAAATTGATCAGTAATTTGAATTTACCTGCTTTTCCACTGCCTAATCTCCATAAGCATCGTTTGCAGCTTGCCCAAGAGCTGAAACGCCAGGTCCGAATTCTCCCCTAAGAAGTACTGCTGTTTTCTTCTTTTTCATTTCTATTGAATTTGGTTTGGTTTTGCAACATTTTGTGATCACTAAGGACCGACTACTGCGAGGAATGATAAAATGCAGGAGATTCCCAGGTCAAATCAACCATTGTGGATACAAACGCGTTTAAGTTATCGGTAGTACTCCCCCCTAGAAATTCACAGGTCAGCTCAGGCACCAGTGTGTAAGATCAAACTAACTGCAAGTTTCAATCAATCCAGTTCGGATGAACGGGCGCTTACTGTGTGATGTATCGGCTTGCTTCGTGAACGGGTCTGTGAGCAGCTTCACAAACAGCAAAAGGTGGCACACCGAACCAAGCTTAATACAGTTAAAGCAATTAAAAATAAACATTGTGAGGGCATTTCCTTTGCCATACGTCAATTCAATTTTAAGGCAGCGCAAGCACACCGAGAGACGTGGAGAAGGCCGGTGCGGCTGACGAGGCCTTCGCCTGTCCAGGCGTGCAGACTGTATTGGCGTCCGTAATATTCCGCCGTCCGTGTCACGTGGCCTCGTGACATGACGTCATAACCTGATATTTTGACCTTGTAACTGGGGGTTTTCAATGAGCCCTTTTCATAACTCGCAAGCATGCTTCTCTGCACTGCCTATATGAACAAGAAATGGCAGCACTTGTCGTGCTTCAAGCGCACATGCGGTCCTAGTTGAACATGCTGGGGCTTGTGAATTATGAGTGTTCATATCAAAAGAGGCGGCTTAACATTTTCCGCGTTATTGCGTAAGTAAACCGCACTTAAACAGGCTATTAGCACTAAACGACAAGACACCAATAGTTGTTCAAACTGCATAGCAGCAAAGCTGACTTTACAATATTGAAAACGGTCTAATGGCTATGTCAATACGTTTTTTATAATCAAATCAGCTTGGACATTAGCACAAGATTGGGGAAAGACATTCATTTTGTTGCGAGCCGCAAACTTCAACCGCGGCCGTACTCAATCCGGAAAAGGGTCATATCGCCCTTGAACGCACGTCTACTCAATTTTTGGACTAGGCATATGCATTTTGTTGGTTCGGGGCGAGGTCCATGCTCAATTCATATACGTGACGTCTGTGATTAGTCGTGAGTGTGTGGTTGTCATCTGATGTTAGCGCTTGACGCCAGGTTTTCCGCTACATGATCACAAAGTGCTTTTTTCACCTACGCACGCTAGTGTCACAGGAGAATCGCGGTCATACGCTCCAAATAATACACCTACATGCACACCCACCATTTATTTCCGCCTTATTCGAACGATCACACCGCTCATGGCAATTTCATTCAGAAATTCAAGGAGGTCCCTGCCCCCAGTGGCTTTTACGAATCAGTCACGCCACATGTCTGCCATGGCTAATGTAATGACAAACAGCCAACAGAGGCATCTGCTGTGCCAACGCGAATCTCACCCTTGTCCTCGAGCTTGTCGAGACAGGCGAGGATGTGGTGGGCGTTCAGCTTCCTCTCCAGGTCTCGCAGGCTGTTGGGAGGGTCTGGCAACAAGATCACCATGGTCTTCTTGTGCTCGCGATACGGAAGCTCAAGGAAACTGGCACCCATCTCCTCGCTGTGGGTCATACGAAAGCGTCCCGTGTGGCTCATCATGCGAACCACCTGCACAGCAACGAGTACGATTTCCATTAAAAAGAACATGGCAGTGGTTTAGCTCGACTAGACCCGCTTACGCAAGCTACACTGTTTACTTCACCATGCGTGTTTACCCTCGTAGCCGAAGCTCGATGCGCCAACCTAACGTTATCTATATAGCTAGTCGAACGCTCCATAGTTCGTCCACTCGCTAATATTGTATGGTTTGTTTCCGAAGACGTTGCCGCAGTCGGTGCGAGACACGTCAGGCTCTTAAACCACCAAAAGACACTCTCGCTTGAGTGCTCCTCTGTTAAAGAACCACGCACTCCTCGCACTTTCACCTCGTGTGTAGGTTGATGAAGGGTATGCGGAGTAGTAGATAGACCGACGAAAGCTCTCGTTGTATGTTATAGAGCACAGCTGCAACGCCAGCACTGAATTTTGCACGGATGATTAATAATATGTCGGTCATATTGTCCCAGAACCACCATATGATTATGAGAGACGCCACAAGGGAGGGCTCCGGAAATTTCGACCACCTGGGTTTCATTAACATGCACTCAAATTTCGCGTGACTTGTCCCGGGGTCTTGGATACAAGGCCACGCGGAGATACACAGCGAAGCTCGTTCGACTATAGGCCGGTAAACCTTTCACTTTAATATTCTCGGGGTCTCTTACGCATTCGCCTAAGATTACTCTAAAGCAAAAGCAGTTTCCTTCTCTCTCAATAGACTCATTAACCCTGTACCGCTCCTTCCCGGAATCCTTCGGAACCGAACATGATTTTTCACCGCTTCTTGGGTCGCAGACACTACAAGCACTCAGGACTTCATTGTTCGTCATGGTCATTTCGCAACATTTTTACACGAAAACGTTTTTTACCAGGTTCCACCTTCAGTGACGTATTTCCGTCACGGAAATGCCAGATTATGAGATATCGGGTTGCTTCGTAAACGGGTCTGTAAGTAACTTCACAAAGAGTAACATGCGATGCCCATAATTAAATTAAGCCTAATAGAGTTAAAACAAATGAAAAAATACACAAGTTCAGAAAGCAAAAAAAATGTTCCGCATAATGGAGACAAACCTACGACCTTTCGGTACGCGAGACTAGAGGCTGGTCAACGAGATTGCGTTTACGTGAAACGCTGCTACAGCTGTTAAGCAGACAATGTGCAGGCTCTCTTACATTTATGTCCAGAGAATATTCAAATACTTTTGTGAGGAAAAGTTACATTTCGTGTTATATTAACTTCTGTAATGAAGGAATCAACCATGTGTTTCATTATCTGTGGCTTAATGATGACGTCATATGATGAAGTCATCACGTGATATTTTTTGCATCACTCGTGTTGACGCCAACGGTCGAATTTCGCGTTTGAAGAAAGATACAAGGCTTCCATCTTACTAACCTAATACGACATGCTGTGATACGCTGGGCTTTGTTTGTTTCGCCACTATGTTGCATTATTTTGAGTTCCCAATCAACAGACAGAAACTCACCTTACAGCCCTGAGCTTGCATGTTCGCCGATGCCTACACGTTCACCCTATGTTCGCCTTACAGCCGAATGTATCGTAACACTTGTGAAAAGAAAGCTTTCCTAAGTTTCGAGCAACCACTCGGGACACGTAAAAAGAGCCATAACTTTTCTTGCACTCTGCATAGGATCAAAACCTCCTGTCAACGTCTTCCGAAACACAAAAAGTTGAAAGGCAGTGGCTATCCCCAAAGCATGCTCGTAGGAATCAGTGATGTAGCCAAAAACCCACGTGCCGTCAAGAAAAAAGGAATGGTTCGCTTCCGCAAAGCGATAGTCATTCCGAGCTCACAGAGCATTTCGGGCTGTATGAAGCGGGTAGGACAAATATATGGAGTCAGTGTCTTGTTTTGAGCGCCTCATAAGTTTAAGACACCCTGCAAAACATAGAACGATAAGTCAACAAGGAGAAATGTCCAACAAGCCACCAAGACCTCTTCGAACGATGCGTGAAAAAAGGCCGAGTGAAGCAATCTCCTATATAACTGCGGCAATAAATGGACAAGGCAGGCAGGACGCTGTGTTAAAGAATGTCTGCTGCAGCACAGATACACCAGCCAACAATTGCAGAGAGCGTGCGCCTCATGGTACATTGCAAGCGATTCTTATGCACGCCTAAGTTCCATGACAGCACGTTGCTAGCACGTGGCGGTGACAAATATATTGTGAAAGAACTTTCTTAAACTTCGCGAAACATGGTGACTAAATTTGTGGTTAGTGCTAGTGCTGGCGGAGCGCTGCTTGTCACGTCTTCTAAACGCCTGGCCACACACACGCGCATGCGCTGTCTCTCCATAGGCAGAGGGAACGCACTAGCTGCACACGCTGCAACGCGTTATGTGTGGCCAGGCGCTTTAGAAGACGTGGCAGGCAGTGCTCTTTGAGCGCTGCCACGACCACAAATTCAGTCACAACGTGTAACGAACGCTCTTAGCGTCCCCAGTCATCATCGCCACCGCTATAGCACTAGCAATAGCGTGCGCTCCAGTTATGCCACTAACCTGAACGTAGGGCCTAACTCAGATCGGAACGCCAAATGAGACAGAGGAAACTTGGTGGTCGACACGCGACCCGCATGGTGACGTATACAAAAAAAATACGAGCATTGCAGATTGGTCAGTCTTCACTGTCCCACCAGAAACTAATCACTAACTCATACGGCAGGAGTTCGTATGAAGGCAGCAACAAAAGGACTCCATTCCAACCTCACTTCCGTATTCTTACATACCCCGCAACATCTACACTTCAGTGCTGGCTGCACCGCGCCTTTCTGGTCGACCTCTTTCAACTACTATGGGGCTGTCATGCTATACGTCTCCATGGCAGCCCACAGTACTTGCTAATTGCAACGACGCAGCAGTGGGAGGCCACACTGCTTCGCTCAGACCTCGACGAGCAAGTGGTCTAGGTCACGTGGCGCGCAGAGGGAGCCGCCAAAGAGCAGGGGCTCTTGGTCGTCAAACCACCCTCGCCTCTCACAGTCGGAAAACTCATTGGTTTTCAGTAAAAGCTTTGTCGTCCTCGCGTGGCACTTCAATCGCAGAGTGCTGTACATGACTTCACTGTGTCACTGCAATGCGTAGGATGTTCGGTGGCCGCAACAAAGTCCGCCGAGGCGGTGTATTGTAATTACAATGCTCGGCTGCTGACCCAAAGGGTTTCGATCCCGTCCGGAGTGGTCGCATATCGACGGAGGTGAATGCTTGAGGCCTGTGTAGGGCCGTTCCACACACTTCCCGCACAGCCGCAACGCACGTGCTGGCACACCTGCCACACACAAGCAGAGGGTGAAAGAGCGTCGCCTATTGGCTTATTTGTCCCCCGCTTGCGTGCGGCTGGGGCGGCAGGGGTCCCGGCACGTGCGTTGCGGCTGTGCGAGAAGCGCGTGGAACGGCCAGTACTCCGCAATTTCAGTGCACGCTAACGAACACCATGTGGTCTAAAGTTCCGGAGCCTTTCACAACAGCGTCTCTCATAATCACATCATGGTGTCGGTACGTCAAAGCCCAGGTATTAGTATACTATTACCGCAACAAAACATTGAAAGTAAGTGCATCGTCAGACGCCTTTCTCAAGCCTATAGGCCGTAGCGTTGTATGCCGTAGTTTTAATAAGTTATAATCAACTAACACAAGTCCTTGTAATGCGTCCTTACCTTGGATTTCTTCTGCGTTTCGTGGAAAAAGCCACGGGTGACGTGGAATACGTGGCGCCATTTCCCTTTGATGAAGAGGAGGCTTAGCAGGAAGAGCGAGGTCGAACGGTCCACCTAGATAGGACCGCAGAAAGCAAATAAACAGATTGTAGGATGCTAGGGCCCGTTGCTTGTTGCTAGCGCACGTGTAGCTTCACGCCAAGTCATCGTGTCATGTACACTCACGAGTTCGGATGATAGCTGAAGACCAATACACCCCTACGACTAGTTCAAAGACAATTTATCAACGCTGCTGCAATTCATAATGCGTGTACTGTCCGATCTTGTGATGTGGTTCCGCACAATACGTTTTTGGGGATGGTACACTTCTTAAACTTGCTACCAGCCTATAGTACAACCGATTCATGTATTGTGATACTGTTTATCTGTTAAGATTCTCCGTTTCACTTTTTTTTTTGCTGTTCATACCATTTTTCTTTTACAGTTTTCGGGCATCACACTGATAGAAGCCTGCATTTTTATATGGTTGATTTGGTCGCGTTCGTTCCTGACTTTCGAGGCGGAAATGTTGTAGGCCCGTGTGCTGAGATTTGGGTTCACGTTAAAGAACCCCATGTGGTCAAAAAAATTCCGGAGCCCTCCACTATACGGTGTCTCTCCTAATCATATGGTGGTTTTGGGACGTCAAACCCCACATATAAATCAATCATTCCTGACTTTTGATAATGCAAATTTGCAAAAGAGGGCTTTTGCTGAAGCTCCTCAAGGCGTCATTCGATCGTCTTCTGTAGTAACCACCTCTCTCGGGTATGTGCCACAAGGGAGTTTAGTTCTTGGAATGTCCCCTAGGTGGCGGTACTTGTATATAATCAATACATCATGAAAAGATGGGATATGGTGGTACTTTGAGTGTTCACTAGACGGACGGACGCACAAACAGACAGATGGACAGGCGCGTGGACGAACAGATTGACCAACAGCTGGACATATGCACGAACGGGAGAATGAATGCTTCCCCCCGCTCATCATCATTCATTCCCTGGATATGCTGTGATTTTTTGAACTAATAGCCTAATTTATAGCGTACCGGATCAAACATTACAGATACGATCGCACGCGATCGTATCTGTAATACGATCGCGAACACTAGCGAACACAACAGTGGTGGTGCCGATTCTGCATGAATATGTAAAGAAATGCTATATAGAGGGACAAGAGGCAGAGAGATGCAAAGCTACACCACCTATTCGCAATGCTGTGGAAATGCCTGCTGTCTGTTACCAAATAAATAGTTTTTTGTACTTTCCAAGTCTACTTGGGCTTTTCGAGCTTTCGCGGAAAGGCAGAAAGATTGTGCCCCGCCGTGAGGGGTGAGAGTGGGGTCGACGGATAGGGGAAAAGTAAATGAGGCGCGATAAGCAGGTCGATGATGAGCTTGGTTCCACTCCTCTAAAACCGTTGAACGTCGAAGCCATTGACATTTGCAAAAAGAGATTACCAAAACAGCGAATGAAGACTTGTGCTCTATTGCACATATCATGTGCATCGACATGGAAACTAGTGAAACTTGCAACTTCTTACAATAGATGCACTAAGAGATTGTTCAATTATATTACCACCCACAATGGAATCTTTTTTTATTATTAGGAAGATCAATAAACAAAGATGCTATGTGCGTGAAAATGTTTAAAAAATTATTTTATTTGGTTTTCAATAGGTTGTCTAAAGAGATAGCGTATGATCTCTCTAGTTTCGCGTCGTGGTCTTGGCGATTAGTTTTGGCACATGCGCTGCTGGAGGCAGTTGCTGAGGCCACGTGTACGGCAATGAAATCAAAGCAATGGACGCTCAAACTTGCATATTTCGCTGACCGTGCTTCATGAGTTGCACTGTGTTGTCCCAGATGTAAGAGACAACATAATAAAGTACTTCGATCTTCAGGCAGTCATATCCATCTATTGTAACCACATATGCCTAACTGTAACCACATAGCACCAGCAAACACACACCCACATAGCGCAAATTATATAACCACATAGCACATTGCAACCACATAGCACAAACAAAATGAACAACAAAGAAGGGTATATGTTTATTGTAAATTGTATGAGCGGACAAGCAGACGGAACAGAAGTGAAGCGGTTTGTTGGAAATTGTTTGAACCTCCCGCGCGAATAGCGCGCGCACCAAGAGACGGAGAACGACGAGGAAGAGGAAGAGACCAGCCGAAATAGAACACGCTCTTTTACCATGGATGCTGGCGTTTGCGTCTCCTTCATTTGGTGCCTTTAAACTCCGAAGCGTGGTTTTCCCACATCGATTTTGGTGCCGACGACCCGGGAATCAAGCCTACAACGACCCGAGCCTTTCATTCCTGGTGTGGGTGAGCTGCGCTGCGAGCTAGACCGACATGGAGCGAGCGAAGAGCAAGCGGGCCTCGCGGCGATCGATGAACACGAGAATCATCAACGAGGTCAACCAGGTGCTCCAGTCCAATGAGTTCGAGCTTTCTGGACTTCGAATGCTGCACGGCCGCCTACGCGCCAGCAACGTGGAACTTAAAGCCTTGAACAACGAGGTTGAAACCCTGATCACTGACGACCTGGCGGCAGACGACTATGAGGTGGTCATGCAATACGATGACGCCGCTAACAGTACTCTGGCGTTGCTCGAGCACCACATTGAAGTTCTGAAGACTTCTGCTACGCCGGCGTCGTCTACAACTCCAGCCATGGGCGCAAGGACCTGTGAGGGTGCACCGAGCGAGCATGAACGACTTCCACAACGTGAGTTCGGCGCACGACTTCCCAAGCTGGAGCTTCTTCGTTTCGATGGAAACGTGATCAAGTGGCAACCCTTTTGGGATATGTTCCTGCACTCCGTGCACGAGAACCCAAGGCTGTCCAACACAGACCGGTTTCACTACTTGGCCTCACTTCTAGATGGACCTGCAGCTCAGGCCGTCGCCGGTATTCAGGTGACAGATTCTTGTTACGATGACGCGCTGGAAATTTTGAAACGTCGGTTTGGAAACAAGAAAGTCATTGAGCAGAAGTACTTAGGAAATTTGCGCACGCTCAAACCAGTGAAATTAGCGAGTGATGTCACTGCTCTGCGCAAGCTTTTCGACACAGTTCAACTAAACAGGAGGGGACTGCGTAGTCTTGGAATCACGGAGTCATCCTACGCGGCTATGCTGAATGAAGTTCTGCTCAAAGTCATACCAGCTGACATTGTCGTAGAATACTTCAAAAAAGAAAGTATGGAGAACACGACGGAAACGAGCCAGGCTTCATCTGATCAGGAACTTGAGCAGCTGATGAAATTTCTCCGCATCGAAGTTGAATGTCGAGAAAAGAGTTCTTTAGTGAACAATTTGCCAACGACATCGAACAACAGCGTACCTGTATTAAATAGATCATTCAAGAAGCAGTCCGCGACTCCTACAGCATCCGTTCTTCAAAACAAGACACTATCTTCCCCCTCGTCCTGTTTTTTCTGCGCTGCTACCGATCACAAGACAGAGGACTGCACGAGTGACATGACTCTGGCCGAGAAGCGCAACAAACTTGTAACAGACGGTCGATGCTTCCGGTGCACGTCAAAAGGACATCTGGTCCGCAATTGCCGGCGGAGAGTGCACTGCCAAGCATGCAAGCGCAGACACGCCTCCTCGATGTGCAATGCTAGTAGTTCTGAAACACCATCAGTGACTAATGCTCAGAAGAAACCGAATGCTACGGTGCAAGTTTCCACTCAGAGAGCTTCAGTTCCCCGACTCATCAATGATGTTCTTCTCCAGACTTTTCGAGCTTGGGTAACGACTTCATCTCATTGTTGCTATATACGCGGTGTTCTCGACAACGGAAGCCAGCGAACGTTCGTCACTGAGAGCGTCGCTTCCAAGCTAAGTCTACCTGCTGTTGCCGAGACCGAACTCGCCATCAGTGCGTTTGGTAGAGCGAGCGACCCAACCCGACGATTCAAAATGGTCAAGATCACGCTCCGCAGTCAGCACGACGACCTAACCATTGACATTGAGGCCATAGTGGTGCCCTTTATTTGCGAGGAGATGATTGAAGCACCAAGGCAGAGTCGTCTTCTTCAAGCCATCGCAGCGGAGGGGAAACATCTGGCTGACGCAGTCGTTTACCCGAGTGTAGATTGTGAGCCAGGTGTGAGTGTCCTCATTGGTTGATTGATTTGTGGGGTTTAACGTCCCAAAACCACCATATGATTATGAGAGACGCAGTGTCCTCATTGGATCGGACCAGCTTTGGAAGTTGATGCCCAACACGAGTGAAGTGAGGTGGGATGAAGAAAACCCTGCCTTACTCGCCATTAACACAAAGATGGGCTGGACTCTCCAAGGCCCCTTATCTGGTGGTGGAAGCACGAGTAACAAAGCAAGCACCCAAGTATGTGTTCTTCGAACAGGTTCCCACGAAGACGACCAGATCGCCTTCCCATTACAAAGATTTTGGGACCTCGATGCTATCGGAATTGCCGACACGCCGACGTCTCAGTGCAACGCAGATATTTTGGAAGAATTCAACAACACTACCAGGCTTCGGAAAGGACGCTATGAAGTTGCGTTGCCATGGAAATCACCTCTCGTCGACATGGCCGACAATCGCAAAGTAGCCCTTTCGAGGCTCCATGGACTCGTCAAGCGGCTGTCACCAAACGACGAAGCCATGAGAGCCTACGATAGGGCTATCAGGCAGTATGAGGTGGACGGTCATGCTGAAAAAGTTGAAGATGCCCCTTATTGTACACAGCACCTATACTACATGCCGCATCGAGAGGTAATCCGCGAAACATCTACGACGACGAGACTTCGCGTAGTCTTCGACGCATCATCGCATGCATCAGGAGCTTGTTCTCTCAACGAACAACTCGAAAAAGGTCCTAATCTGAATGCTGACCTTTTCAAGGTTTTGATCCGGTTTCGCCTTTTCGCCATCGGAATTACAGCAGACGTGCAGAAGGCGTTTCTACAAATCAGCATTCGAGAAGAAGACAGAGATGCTCTTCGTTTCTTGTGGTTTGAAGGGCTACCAATGTCAGGCAGACCACTGCCAAAAATACAAGAAATGCGAATGACCAGAGTTCCATTCGGCACCTCCGCAAGCCCTTTCCTATTATCTGCAACGTTGAAATACCATTTCGATCACGTTGAACAAATTTACCAAGTAACGGCCGCAAAACTGAAGGCAAGCTTCTACGTCGATGACCTAGTTTTCGGAGCTTCAACGACAAAAGAAGCGCTACAACTCTACGAAGAGACGAAGGCCATAATGGAGCTGGCCGGAATGAAAATGCAGAAGTGGTCAACAAACTGCGACCTGTTAAGAGAGAAGCTCAAGCAAGCAGGAGAGACGTCAGCTGAGCAGGTCACACAATCTAAGGTTCTTGGGCTATCCTGGAACTACACCGACGACACCATTTCGGTGAAAATTGACTCTGTGACGAAAGTCTTAAAAGCGGGACTTTGTACCAAGCGAACTGTGCTTCAGGCTTCATCACGAATTTTCGACCCCTTGGGACTGCTAGCACCGTTCACCATTCGAGTTAAAATACTTTTTCAGAAGATATGGATGCAAGGACTCGATTGGGAAAGCGTTCTCCCCGAGACATTGAAGATCGAGTGGGACAAGTGGACTGTCGAACTTCAAGACCTCAAAGACTTTAGAACCAAGAGGTATCAACTAGACAACAGCAGCCCTGATAAAAGCACTCACCAGCTGCATATATTCACGGACGCTAGCCCGTGTGCCTACGGAGTAGTGGCATACATACGAGTGGAAGACAGTACCGGAGCGGTTCGACTCCAGCAGCTGCTCGCTAAGTCTCGGGTCGCTCCAATCAAGGGTCTCACTTTACCACGCCTGGAACTCGTCGCTGCGGTTCTTGGAGCTCGACTTCTTAAGCTACTTGTGGATACTTTGCCACACACAAATATAGAATACTTCTGCTGGACCGACTCCCAAGTTTGCTTGAGTTGGATCAAGTCTACAGCCACCAAGTGGAAGCCCTTCGTTTGTAACAGGGTAATTGAGATCCAAGAGCTCACAGACCCGAGTCGCTGGAGACATTGCTCTGGAAAGACAAACCCAGCCGACTTAGTTACAAGAGGGATATCAGCGCATCACCTTTGTACTAGCGATTTATGGTGGCATGGGCCTGACTGGCTATCTGGTACCCAAGAAACGTGGCCGGCAAGTGAAGCTGGTCCTCATGAGTCAACGGATGAACTATGTAGATCAAACGACGAAGACACAACAGTTTTGGCTTGTCAATGCTCGCAAGCAGAGCCACTTTTCGAGCTCGACAAGTACAGCAGCTGGATACGAGTTGTTAGAATCACAGCTTGGATTCGAAGATTTATTCACAATTGTCGAGTGCACACCAGTCGTCGTCTGATGGGCCCACTCACTGCCCCTGAGATAAAAGAAGGCGAGTTTACATGGATGAAGAATGCACAAGCGGAAGCCTTTAGTATAGAACTCGCCTCATTGTTAAAAAACCAACCATTAGCTAAGGCATCCCGAATTCGTAATCTGCATCCATTCCTGGACAATGATGGGATTTTAAGAATCAAGACCCGGCTTGACAACGTAAAAACATCAGAATACGTGAGGTGCCCGATTCTACTACCAGCTGACCACCGCTGCACATACCTCATCATCGACCGCACGCACCGGCGCCTGCTGCACAGTGGTGTAAACGATACCCTTTCAGAGCTACGCGAGTGTTTTTGGGTGATTAAGGGCCGCCAGTGTGTGAAAAAAGTGCTCTCTAGGTGCAAAGTGTGTGCTAGATTCAAGCTCCAACCTGCAACAGCCCCTACCGCACCACTGCCGACCGACAGGGTTAAGAGATCACACCCTTTTCAAGTTGTGGGTGTTGACTTTGCTGGTCCCGTTTTTGTGAAAGGAACCAGTCCCGTGAAGGCCTATATCGTTATTTTTACGTGTGCCGTCGTTCGGGCGATCCATTTGGAGTTGTGCTCCGATATGACGGCGGGGTCATTTTTAATGGCTTTCCGTCGGTCTGTGTCGCGACGCGGCTTGCCTAGTGTTATTTATTCCGACAATGCTCTAGCTTTTCATGCTGCCAGTCGCGACTTAAAAGTGATGTACAGAGCTTTGAGAGACTTCCAAGTACAGGACTTTTGCTCTAATAACCACATTACCTGGAAATTCATTGCAGAACGTAGTCCTTGGTGGGGTGGATTTTGGGAGAGGATGATTCGCACTGTTAAAAGCTGCCTACGGAAAATTCTAGGGAAAGGTTGCTTTGATTTCGAGCAGCTTGTGACCATTCTTGCCGAAGTAGAAAATGTAGTGAATTCTAGGCCATTAACGTACCTCTCCGCTGACGCTACCGATCCAGCTGTACTTACACCTTCGCACTTTCTAACCGGTAGGAAGTCTACTACACTGCCTAGTGCTAATACTGCTGAAACGTCGGGAACTCGCTCCGATACTTTAAAGCATTGGAAGTACAGGCAGCAAATAGTGGCTGATTTTTGGAAGCGTTGGTATAAAGACTACCTCTTGTGCTTGAGGAGTGCACACATTAGGCGAGTACAGCCTTGCAACCAGCTTAAGGTTAACGATGTAGTCGTCATTAAGGAAGACAAGGTGCCCATAACTTTTTGGAAAGTTGGTAGAGTTACTGACGTGTACTTATCAAGTGATAATCACGTTAGAGCCTGCAAGATTGTCTTGGCAGGAGGTACGGAAGTTACGAGGCCAGTACAACTTTTATGCCCGTTGGAGCTGGGCGATTGAACTTTCGGGCGCGGAGGATGTTGGAAATTGTTTGAACCTCCCGCGCGAATAGCGCGCGCACCAAGAGACGGAGAACGACGAGGAAGAGGAAGAGACCAGCCGAAATAGAACACGCTCTTTTATCATGGATGCTGGCGTTTGCGTCTCCTTCATTTGGTGCCTTTAAACTCCGAAGCGTGGTTTTCCCACACGGTTGACGAGGCAGCGTTTGTCCTGGCAATATCTCTTCACCTTCACCTGCTGTCTGTCCATTTACATCGCGAATCCGCTCATACAATAACAAAATCTTGCAGAAACTAGCTCAGAAACTAGCCCAACTAGCACATCTTATACAATAAACTGGGAACAGTGGACGTCCAAGAGAGAGAGTCTAGTGGGGTAGTTAGACTGTCTCATGAATTTAGAGGAGTGGAGATGACAGTAATTATTTCGTTCACGCAGAAAATTCCTGCTCTGTCAACCTCATGTCAGCTTTTTTTTTTTCACCTAAGTTTCAAGCCATGATATATCAACCGCTGACAACTTATTACCTCGCTCCAAAAAGAGGCGTCCTCTGGCGTCTTGCATGAGAACGAAGTGAGTGCCCCAATCCACGCCGTCATGCGTGTGGGGAAAACCACGCCATCTGTCGGGTCATTGGCGAAGTCCTCAGCCTCGACACGGCACCAGCGAGAAAGCCACTTCCTGCATTGCAAATGAAAACTTCCGTGACATGCGGCTGTATTGGGTAGGCAGCACTGCAACAACTATCACCGTTTCATGAAGATCAGCGTCTATTTCAAAAGCAGTCCCGAGACCTGGCGTAGCTGTGTGTTAGAATGCTTGACTGCCACGCACAGCACTCAAGTTCGATTCCTGCTTTGACGCTGAAATTTATTATTTGCATTCATCGGGGGGTCAACGCTGCCTATGTCAGGTTTTTCTTAACATTGACATTTATTCTACGCCTTCGTTTGGTCGACGCTACCGATGTCGGATATTGCTTAACGCTGACGCGTTCAAATTGCCCATGTGTGTTCTCGTCGTTCCTGGACGCTAAGCGCCAATCACCTGTGGCACATACCCTCATGCCAGCGGCACATACATGCCCGTGGGTATGTGCCACTGTCTGGCGGGAAGTGTTTGACGTCGTACGCGACGGGATTGTGACAGACAGGACAGGACAAACAACTTTATTTGGTCCTGAGAGGCAAGGCAGCGGGCCAACTATGTAGGTCCCCACCCAGCCGTTGGCTAGTCCCATGTCGGAACAGAGAGGCCATGCCTCTCCGCTCGTTCACGGGCCCTCTGGACAGCCTGAAGCTGGACGTCTTGTCTGGGGTCTGTGATTGCCGTCGTCCAGTCTTCTTCTGTTTTAAAATCCTGTAACGCAGGGCACTGCCAGAGCATGTGACTCAAAGAGCAAAATTCACCACAATCTGGGCAAAGTGGATCAATATCCGGATGAAGCATGCTCAGCGGATTGTGACATTATTCATGTACTGAAAAACGCGACGTATTTGTCAGACCATCTTACTATCTCATGCTAATTTTGGTTCACGCCAAGTAAATGGGTTGACCACGAGAGCACCCAAATGTAAGCGGCTAGATATAGTGATGGATAGATACGCTCAAAGTCGGTGAAGTTTGCTAAGAAATTGATATGTGGGGTTTAATGCCCCAAAACCACCATATGATTATGAGAGACGCCATAGTGGAGGGCTCCGGAAGTTTCGACCACCTGAGGTTCTTTAACGTGCACCTAAATCCGAGAACAAGGGCCTACAACATTTCCGCCTCCATCGGAAATGCAGCCACCTCAAGTTCGCTAAGAAATGCTTCGCATAGAAAAACCCTTCATTCGCAACCTTGTACTGACCTGCTGCAGACAAACAGGTGCTTTGTTCAGCTAACGTAACGAAGTGGGCGTACTGACGTCTCGGCCAACGCTGGAGAAACTGGAAGACCCGAGACGCAGGCGCGATTTTTTTCCATTCTGCTGCGAAACACGGCTCGTAACTCACGAGAGATGTGATGCGGGCTTGTTGGCAGCTCATCTTCGGTAAATTTTCTTGTAGCGCACGTAAACAGGAAGAAATCAAGGCATATGTTGGTTTTAGGACGTTAAACCCCCCATATCATTATCAAGGCTCATGTAGACTGTGTCTGTCTACCTGTGCCTTCATGTCTTCCTATTTACGTTCGCTACATGTAAACTTACTCGAAGCGCTGCCGCGTTTGGCATTGTTAGTCGAGACGTTGTTGTGAACCTTGACCTACCCAATTTAACTGTCCGGAGGAAACTGGCGCGACTGCATTTTTTTCATAAGATATTTTTTCACAATCCATCAATGAAGCGAGACCTCATTTCACAACCGTCATACCACTCATCGCGCATTGATCATCAGCATAAGGTTGCCATTCCGTTTTGCCGCACCAAATTCTTTTCAGCAGCCTTCTTACCGAAAACAGCCGCCGATTGGAACCACCTTCCCTCTTCCGTTGTAGCAATAACAGACCCTTTGTTATTCAAGACTGCAATTTCTCAGCAATGCTTGTAACTATACGCAGTTTCCATTATCTATCTTTGTCTTGTATGTGCTTGAATTCTTATACATTTTTAGTTGACTTATGTTGCCTTCCTGATTTGCGCATCTGATACTTGTTTCTTTATTTTGTCTTTTTTTCTTGTGTGTTATATATGTTGTACCCACCCCCTCTGTAATGCCCTACGGGCCCTGAGGGTATTCTAATAAATAAATAAATAAATAAATAAACTAGATGTGCGTTTCTAATTGAAATACTAAAAAATATCGGATGTTCCTTCAGGGTCCTTGGAGCGCCAATCTATCGTTGCCGATGACGTGGCGGCCTGCGTGTACTGACCTGTATCCGTCAGAGATCCGTATCCCTTTGTCGTAGACGAGGCAGCAGTCGTGGTGTATCTCGAAGTTGCGTCTGTTGCTGTCGGGCCACGTGGGGAACAGGAGCGAGTGCCATAGGGGCAGGCAAGAGGACACCACGGGGGGTTCGTCATATCCCAGCCGGGCGGCTCGCGCGATCTGCTCGGCCGTGCGGCCTCGGGCGCCGTTGTACAGTGCCATCAGGGCGCTAGACAGCATGAACGGGGAGAAGAGAATGTTGCGCGATCCAGCCGACTCCCGAATGACCTCGTGCAAGTCCAGGGCACACTGCAGGCTGCTCCGGGCAAAGTCCGGTGCAAGGATCATGCACTGTTCACGTCGACGTTTCCTGCACGAGTAATGAATTCTACCTGCATGGTGCATAGTTGACCGCACGAAGGCCCAAGCAGCTGGCCCAACACTGATCTATTAAAATGTTCATTAAGCTAATGAGTGACGATCTTGCTTTTAGGGGCGAAGCTTCTTATGCCATAGGTCGTGCGTCCGTGATGTATGTAGTAGTAGTAGTAGTCGTCGTCGTAGTGTAGGTAGCCACCTCTCGTTTAGTCTTTGGAAAGTCCGATGGATGGCGGTACTTCTGTATGACGAATATATAATGAAAAGATGTGAGATGGCGGTACTTTGCAGTGTTCACTAGATGTACAGACGGACGGACAGACATATGCATGGACGGATGGATGGACAGACGGACGTATGAACGGACGGATGGATATACGGGCGCACGGATGAGGTCGCACGGGCCGCGGACTGACGCACGGACGGACGCATGGACAAACGTAAGCAAAAACAAAAGGACGAACTGAAGCGCGGACGGACTGATGGACACTTCGCCCCACTCATCATCATTCAGTCCATGGATATGCAGTGATCTTTTTTCTGAACATATCCGCTTGACTAGGTTCCGGTTTTTCTTTAACATTAATTTATAAAATCCACACATGTTCACGAAGTGAATGCTGTTGATAGGGAAAAGCAGTGTTCATATATATCATAAATCATGTCCTATCTTGTTTTTGTTATTGTAATGGAATGAAAAAAACTTTACTTTTTTTTGTTAACAGTGTTTAATTTTGTTCTTGATAACGATTTTTTTCTGTCGACGTATGCTTTGACGGGTGGTTAAATGTCGGTTTTCTTACGGCGTTGCAGCCTTTTATTTTTTTTCTAATTGCCAGCCTTTTGATAACCATTTTTTTTCGTTGTTCACACATGTTTCGGTTTGTTCACGCACACCTGAGCAACGGCTCATGTAGACACCAGACGGTGGTATACGGCCAATGTGCGCTCTTAAGGGGCTTCACCCCTAAAATTCTAAGGAAAGGAACTCTTGTTCGGGCCCCAAGAGTTGCAGTAGATGCATATGATATTCGTGCATACGTTTGCCTACGACAGGGCCATTTAACTGCCAGTATAAGTAATGAAAATTAATTGACTCAGCTGTGGTTGGGATTGTTGCCACAACTCACGAAGCCGGCCGCCACCACACGCTCCGATTGTGGTGGCTCTGATACTCTTATACAAATGGGGTAGTACTATAAACACACAGGTACCCCAAGAAATGCACCGAGGCAAACGAACTCCAAAGCAAGAGTGCCCCCAGACACTCAAGTCAAAGATTGTTGCCACATCTTTTTCCCTCATGGCGTCATTTTGTGTCTTTCCTGATGGGATAATTTAAAAAAAAAACAGTGGTTACGGTACAAAATATTGGAATAATGGAAGCAAACTCGTGCTACAGTTGGCAAGCATCAATCAGATGTTTTTTTTTAAAATTGTAAACTACCACAAACTGAGTTGTGGTTGCGGCATGGCCAACACGACAACCTTCGACTTTCTGATCACGAATTGCGATGTTGTAAACCATGCTTAAAGTAAGTACATTTAACGACCGCTGTTGTGACGCACGAGGTATAAGCCGTACAATTACGTAATTAAATGCAATTATTCTTTATTATTATTTGCAAAATCCGTATACCGAGAATCTTCCAAGATTCCGGTTGCAAAAGGTTCTTCCTCCACAAATATCCGCCGAGCTAGAGATTGTGTTGGCGACAGAGCAAGAGAAAACGAGGGCAATGCGATAAAGGCTGAAGTCCACCGGGGAATAACTAGCCAAGGTGAACATAGGAGCGGCCTACGGAGAGAACAGTAGGGAACCGGCAACCAGAACGGCGGAGAAGAAAGAGCAAGCAAGTTTGGAAAAAACAGGTTTAGCCGGTTCAATTGTCGCAAGGCCCAGCTTCAGCGAAGTAGTGGTGGGGCTGGGAGGGGACAAAGCAGCCGTTGTCACAGGGGCAAATAACCCCCAGGTGAAGGACGCTCCAGCTGAAAAGTCAACGCATGTAATAATCGCCGGGGACTCGAATTTAAATCGATGCACAGAAGCAATCAAAGAGAGGGTAAAAGGTGACAAGAGAGTTGCAGTAGGGGCGTTCCCAGGACGCAAGCAGGAAGCAGTCATGAGGCAAGCGAGCGCAAAACTCAAAACTACAGCTGATAGACGAAATCTTGTAATAATTCCAGGCGGTTTAAACGATGTCTTAAATGAAGATACGGCAGGACTAGCAAGCACACTGACGAAAGGGGTCGATGACATGCACGTCACTTCTCCTCAGGTACAGGTAGCGATATGCACGATACCGGAGGTACCGGCGCGTGACAGCAACCTGCAAAGAGCGGTTGTCAACGCAAACCAAGAGATATGGCGGATGAGTCGAGATAAAGGTTTGAGCTGGTGGAAATAAACAGAGAGGCGCATAGGTGGGGTGGTTTTCAGCGAGACAGCATTCACTTCGATGGGTGGCTAGGTCATGAGGTGGGTTGGCGACTTGCAGGACGCACAGTAGCTTTTTGGGGGGCACGTGGGCCCTTCGGGGTGCAGGATAGCCAGTAACGAGGAAAACAACCAGGGAGACTCTTTGACGGGTGGTATGAAGAGATACGATTCCAAAGTAGCACCAGTATCTAAGAGAGGTAGAGTCCGGGCCAGAAATAGACGTAGCCACGAGCGCCGAGCCAATTCAGGCATAGGGTATATTAACATGCAGGGTGGTAAGAACAGGCTGAAGTGGGAAAAGATAGAAGAACAGCTGAGCAAGGAGAGGCCGATGGTATACGGCTTTGTAGAAACACATCTTAGGGACATAGAACAACCTCCTAAAAATCTGGACTACGCGGGGGAATATTGTAATAGAACAGAACGCAGCAGAAAGGGGGGTGGTATTGGGGCATTCATCCATAAAAGTACAGACTGGCAAAGGGTCAAGCAGGAGTGCAAGGAACATTTATGGCTAAAATGGAAAGTGACAGGGCAAATGACACTCCTTGGTTTCGTGTACTTGTGGACGGGAGCAAAGGCCAGAGAGGAAAACCAGGCAATGGTAGAGTGTATATCAAAGGACATTGAGGAGTTAGGAGGAAAGTGCGAGTAAATTATATTAGGAGATATGAATGCGCACATAGAAGATATAGATGGGTATACCGACCCGACAGGCAAAATGATCATGGATATGTGTGAAAAGCATGATTTGATCATTTGCAACAGTATCGAGAAGTGTGAAGGGCAAATAACATGGGAGGTAGGAAGGCTGCAGTCGACGATAGATTACGCACTGATGCCACATAGGATGTATGACAAGCTCAGGGGAATGCACATAGATGAAGGTGGCTCCAGAATTTTGGGTAGTGATCACAAAGGTATCAAGCTAAGTTTTGAAAGAGCAGTGAAAGTGAGGAGACAAGATGAGCAACTACAAATTGAAATAGCTACTAAACAAATTGAGAAAGTAATCACTGAGGATAATGAAACAGAGTAGACATAGACGAATCTGATCAGACTGTTTGAGCAAGAGCTTGCTAAGGCACGTGACAAGTCACCCCGGAAAAGAAGACACAAAACCAAAATTTAGTGGAATGAGGAAGTTAAGAGAGCCATATCAAAACGTCAGGAAGCCTCTAGGGAACACAGAAGGGCTAAGCAGCGGGGTGAACCGCCAGATGATGTTGAAAGAAAATGGAAAATCTTTCTAAGCTGTAGAAGGGATGCATCCCTTCTGATCAATGACAAGATTAGAAGAAAGGGAGCTCAGTGGCTGGCAGAAGTACATAAAAAAGATAGAAAGGCAGCTGCGAAATTTCGGAACCATCTAAACTCCCTAAGAAATGAGACGAGCCTTGAGCAGAGGTTTATAACTACAGCTCAAGGTGCTAGGATAGATGGGGACGAAGCTATTGAATATATAAGAACAAGGGTGACAGAAAATGTTAAACAAAGAAGTGCTTTGCGCACCACAATAGACAAGGATGAATCAAGTGGCGCAATGGCTCCATTTTCACAACGAAAGTGGGAAAGTGCTGAGAAGAGGGTTCCACGGTAGTACATCAACAGGCCCAGATGGCATTCCAATTATGCTGATAAAGACATTGGGTCCAAAGTCTGAACAGACTTTGAGAGAGGCAGTGAGCAGAACAATAATCGATGGTCCCCGATGGATGGAAACTTAGCAGGATGAGCACCATCTATAAAGGAAAGGGGGACAAAGCTGACATAAACAACTACCGTCATATAACAGTGACATCAGTGGTCTACAGGCTGGCGATGCAGATTATAAAGGAAAGACTGAAGGCATAGATAGAGTATGAGGGGTGCTGGGGGAACTGCAGAATGGGTTTCGGAAACACAGGGGGGGGGGGGAAGACAATCTGTTCTCACTGACGCAGTGCATCGAAATAGCAGAAAAGGAACACAGGCTTCTGTGGCTAGCATTTTTGGATATCAATGGAGCGTACGATAGCGTGGTTCAAGAGGGATTGTGGGGAATACTGGACACACTAGGCGTGGAAGATGGAGTCACTAATCTTTTAAAGGATATCTATAAAGGTAACAAGGTAGTTATAAAGTGGGAAAAACAGATATCCAAGCCTGCAGAGGTAAAACGGGGGCTTAGACAGGGGTTTCCTATGTCACCCTTATTATTCATGATGTACCTACGATGATTACAGGCCAAATTAGAGGGAAGTGGACTGGGCTTCAACTTCTCTTTCGTCAAACAAGGAAAACTCATTGAACAAGCACTACCAGCATTGATGTACGCAGATGATATAGTGCTAATGGCCGACAACAAGGAAGATTTGCAGATATTGGTGGACATCTGCGGTAATGAGGGAGATAGGTTAGCTTTCAGATTCAGTAAAGATAAATCAGGAGTCATGATTTTTATGACAATGAAGGTAGTAAACTTAGAATACAGGAGGTCGCGCTAGAGATAACAGATAAATACAAATATCTGGGCGTATGGATAAGAAATGGGGCCGAGTACCTAAGGGAACACGAAATATACGTGACGACTAAAGGTAACAGGAATGCAGCGGTGATAAAAAACAGGGCACTGTGGAATTACAATAGGTATGATGCTGTGAGAGGAATATGGAAAGGGGTCATGGTTCCTGGTCTGACGTTCGGCAATGCGATCTTGTGCATGAGATCAGAAGTTGAAGCAAGATTACAAATTAAGCAATGTGGAATAGGTAGGCTTGCCTTAGGAGCTCATGGGAATACACCAAATCAGGGAGTACAAGGTGATATGGGATGGACATCATCTGAGGGCAGGGAAGCTAGCAGTAAGATCCAATTTGAGAAGCGATTGAGAGAAATGGGGGAGGAGCGTTGGGCTAGGAACGTTTTCAGCTGCTTGTACGTGAAGAATGTCGATACAAAATGGAGGAAGCGAACCAGAAAATTGACTGTTAAATACTTAGAAAACAGCAGGGGGCCAAACCAAAAAGAATTATCGGTTAAGAAGAAGGTGAAGGAAGCCGAGACTAATATGTGGAGAATTGGCATGATTAAGAAGTCCGCACTAAAGATCTATCGAACTTTTAAGCAGGAAATTGCCAAGGAAAGGATCTATGATAATACTCGGGGTAGTTTTCTACTGTTTGAGGCCAGGACGGGAGTATTGGGAACCAAAACATATCGGGCCAAATACGAAGGGGTAGACACGGTATGCAGTCCCCGGTATGTGTTGTCCCAGGTGGAACACTGACACACGACTCAAAAACCTTGTAAGTATGCGCAGCCTCAATAAGTTCGCCCCTGTGGTTTTTATGCCGAAACGCATAGATAGGCTTTCATCCTCTAACCTCTCCTTTCCCCAGCCCTTGCCATACTACACTATAGATGGCTTTGCTTGCGCTCACCGTTTTGTTTTTTTTTTAGCCAAGAATTTCTCTCTCTACTTCTCTCGCCCGTCAGAGTGATTGCATCTCACGCCGGAGCTTGAAATGGCTGCATGTGGTCTGGGAGTGAAGAAGAACACGAAGAAGAGGATGACAAAAAAAAGAGGGCGCTCCACTTTGTGGTCATGATAATTTTATATAAAGAACACATGACCAAATTCGACCATAACAGCTGTGCTGTGGAATATTCAACAAGAACGTTGAACTGCTTGCTGAGCCATGATTTCACACCCACAAATTACTCGAGCTACAACTGTATTAAAGCCTCAAGTAAAATCTTTGCGGGAAAGTGGAGTTAGATAAGCTGACCTAAACATAAACGTCTCCCTATTTTTGTTCTCTCTCCTCGTGGCTGTATCGTTCCTACACCGGAATGCGAAGCCGTTAAGCCCAACCAATGTCAATTATCATGGGCTTAACTCTGTCAAACTGACACTGCTACACATTTAAGAGCAGTCCCTAGCTGCCCTGCTACATTCAGCGAGAAAATAGAGTGATAAACACCATGTGATGGCTAACCAACGACGAAATAGCATCTAACTGCGGCCAACCAATCGGCTTAGCCACTCTAGCTCAATGCGGCGTCCTCACACATACAAGATCCATCCCCGCCAGTATATAATGCCACTCTATGTGAGAAAAATGCGAGCTAACACGTGTCATAACGCAGGATTCTTCACCTTGACATTTTCGCTCCTACTTCAAGCCTCACGTTATTCCGCCCAATTCTCCGACGGCCAGATTGAAGCCCACCGCTTTTCAAGTAAGTATCATTGCATTTTACCTGTTGATTTATTTCCTGCCTCGTACTTTTCCTTAACCTCACCTACACGAGCCCACAAGCTTCAGCCGGCCAATACAGACCATACTTACTCGGCGTCATCGGGAGTCCCCTCACCACTCTTCGTGGTGGCCTCGATGATCGAGCTGTTGCCCGAGAACGCCGGCTGGTGCTCCACCGATCCCTCACTGTCCATGGACACGCTTGGGGTCTCTCGGAAGGTCACCTCTCCGGTGGCATACAACAGAATAGGCGCGGCTGACGGTAAAGAAGGACAACTACACCTTGGACTATTTTAACACCATTGGCGTCGACCTCAGTGGCTAATGTCCGACGGAGCTAGCAAATAAACCTGATGATGATAGTCCAAGGTTCAAACCCACTGGTGAAAATTGAGGAAGAATCGAATGGAAATAATTCAAAACGGAAATAACTTCGAAAGTTTGCCAACTGTACACAACTAGGGCAATGCGAATAATTATATACAGGGCGAATCGAAAGCGTGCCAACGCAGTAAAGGAAATGCTGCAGCAAAGCACTTCGCTTGGATTTGGTTGCTTTTCTTTTTCCATCTGATTGCGACATAAACTTGCCCATGGGGGCAGCCTATTTAAATATGTATTTCAGCGCAAGAGCACACACGTACACGAAAGATAACTGTGCGTTAAATGCACTAATCCGCTCAACGCACTGCACTGTGCAATGCGTTGAGTTATCCAAAATGGACGTACACAGTGTGCAAGGAGGAACGCCGCTTGCTAGACGCGAGCCGGACGCGCTCGCATCGGCTCCTGCTTTTTTAAATGTTTTTGACCGCAAATTTGCCGATCGACCTCGGTTTTTCGACTCATCTGTTCCAGTTTCTTTCAAGGATCGAGTGGATACCCGACTTTTGCTGGTAGGTCAAGCTTTCGAACTTTTATTTGGGTGTTTCACCCTGTGCCACGTTGGCGCTCAGCTCGGCCTGCCGAGCGAGACGCTTCGAGGATGCCGCTCGAGGAGATGTTCTTCGGCGAAGAAATCTCCAGGCAGGAGGATGAAGCCTCCGGATGGATTGTTGCCCACTCTCGGAAGAAGCAGCGTCAGGATTTTACGCCCGGCGACAGCCCTGGCACCAGTGCCGGTCATCGTGCCGCCCGTCCAGCGCACCCGAAGGGGCCGATAAACAAGCTCATCGCCGCGTCGCGCCTGCCGCGATTGCCTAAAGATCACTACCGGGTTGTCGTACGTCCCAAGGGAGGCATGGATGTGCGCAAGGTCAGTGGAATCAAGGTTACCCAAGCTTTGGTGATGGCTGCTTGTCTCGGCCCGCCGCAGGCTGAGGAAGATATTGTTTGTGCCAATGAAATGCAGAACATTTTTGTGATCAGCACGCCACACGCTAGGAACGCAGAAGCCTACGCTAAAGTGAAGCAAATTCGAGTGGGAGAAACGCTCCATGAAGTCTCTACTTACGTGACGCCACCCGGGGATACGTGCAGAGGAGTTGTTCGCGGTATCGACCCTGAGCTCTCTGATGACCGGCTTGGTGAGCTCTTCGTGCACGCAAGAAATCCGAAGGTTCTTGGAGTACGGCGCATCAAGAAAACGCCCACGGTGATCGTCCTGTTTGACGGTATGAAAGTTCCAAACTACGTCATGTGTGGGACGAACCTGATCCGGTGCACGCTCTACCGACGACAAATCGACGCCTGTCGAACCTGCGGAAAGCTGGGACATCGCTCGGACGTTTGTCCCACTCCTACAGTCATCACCTGCCCGGACTGTGGGGTCTCATAGCCCCCTGAGAATCATACATGCCAGCCGAAGTGCTCCATCTGTGGAGGAGCGCATCCGACGGCGGATCGGGCCTGCCAAAGCAGGTACCAGGTTCCCTACATCGTTCGGCGTAGAAGGCGACGACGGAGAAAAGCAAACAAGCGGCGCGCGGAGTTCGTGCCACAGCAAGCTCCTGGGCTTGGGTTCAACCTTGATAACCCTGGGCGGGGTGCGGGTCACCGCTCTCGCTCGAGGGATAGGTCTGCCTCCTGTGCCCGGATTCAGCAGGAACCTACCTGGGCTGAACGAGTGGGCCCAAAACGTGAGTCTCGCACTATCGTGCAGCGCCAGTTGCCAGAGCAAGCTACGGCTAGAATACAGCAGCTAGAGCATGAGAATGCAACTCTGAGGAGTGAGCTTCAGGAGATTAAAGCATTAGTTGAGGAGCTTAGGCAGCGCGAACGCACGCCGGAAGGGGCGGTGAAAGTGCAGCAGGCCGAGGCACAACCTAGAGGCGGTAAGCGAAAAGTCGCTGACCCTCCGGTAGATATCGAGAAGGAGTTCAGTGACTTTAAACAGGAAATTATGGGGGTGGTCCATGAAATTAAGAAGGCCATCGCTGGCGTCAGCTCTGTCATCCAGTCCCTTTCTGCAAGGGTGGTGGTGGTGGAGCAAAACCTAAGTAGCAATCATGGCGAAGCTAAATAAAACATTTGTCATTTGGCAATGGAATTGCGCGAGCTTCCACAGGAAGAAGGCAGTCTTGCAGCAGTTCGTCAGCTCACAGGAGAATAAGCCAGCCGTAATACTCCTCCAGGAGACCCTTAAAGGAGAGGTGGCCCTCCGGGGTTATCGCTTCGTGGCCTGCTGGGGGGAAGGAAAACGCGGGGTCGCCACCCTCATATCCAAAGAGTTCTCCTTTGAGGTTCGCGATGTACGTCCAGACCTAAAGGTGGAACACATACTCATTGAGTTAATCCCAAACTCTCGGCTTAAGGAGCACCTATTCATTCTCAACGTTTATAGCTCACCATCTGATACTCGGGAGACTTTTAATGCGCTTCTCTGCAAAGCCTCCAAAATCGCAGGCTCGGCTCCGTTGACAGTTGCTGGCGACTTCAATGCGCAACATCAGACATGGGGCTATATCAATAATACGGCTAAGGGGCGGGCGCTTCTGCAGCATACTACCAATCTTAATATGTTACTAGTTACTGATCACAACTTTCCCACACGTCTCGGCAATTCTGTAGCAAGGGACACCACGCCGGACCTGGCTTTTGTCAGGAACGTCGAGTGCCCTTTCTGGCAGAACTTGCATGAGAACTTGGGGAGCGACCATTTCATCGCGTCTATCTCCCTCGATGTTAAAGCACCGCCGCCGCGGGTTTTCAAAATTGTTGATTGGGATGCCTTCCGGGAACTCAGACAAAGCGATGAAAAAGAGTACGATGACCTTGGCCAGCTACTTGAGCGTCTTAAGGCAGATGTTAAAGATGCCACTAAGGTGGTGGAGACGGATCTTAAAACGGAACGCATGGACAGCCGCCTAGCGAGGCTCCTTGAAGCCAAAAACTCCTTACTTAACAGATGGCGTACGCAGCGACTCAAGAGGCGGCTCAGAAAGAAAATTGCTCTGCTCAAACAGGAGATTGAATCGTACAGCCAAACCCTGGCCAGACAACAATGGGATGAGGTCTGTAACGCTGTCGATGGGCAGATGCGGTCAGGGGCGAAATGGAACATTCTCAAGCACCTCCTGGGAGATAAGCAAACTAAAGCTAATCAGAAACACACTGTTGATCGGCTCATTCACAAGGAGAGGTCTGCTGGGCTCTCCAATGATCAAATCTTACAACAGCTGGCGGATAGGTACCTCCCCCTGGGGGCTACCACGGATGCAGACTACCCGGATTTCTCTGGTCTGGAGGATGCGGAGCTGGACTCCCCCTTCAGCACGGCAGAGATCAGGGCGGTCCTTTTTGATCTCAATGGAAAATCGGCTCCCGGGCCGGATGGTATCACTAACAGGCTACTTAAAAATCTGGACGATAGATCCATTGAGCTACTAACTGACGAGGTCAACCGGGTTTGGGAGTCGGGGCAGGTGCCGAAGGAGTGGCGAACGGCCTCTGTCGTCCTCATTCCCAAGCCTGGTAAGCCTCTCGGGCTCGGCACGCTCCGACCGATCTCGCTCACGCCTTGCGTGGGTAAGGTCGCGGAACATGCAATCCTTAACCGAATCTCCCATCACATTGAACAAAACGAGCTCTTCCCTTTCAATCTCATTGGCTTTCGTCCCGCGCTCTCTACGCAGGACGTTATGAAAATGATTAAACATCAAATTCTCGACATAGACACCAGAGATGTCCGAGGGATTCTTGCACTCGATCTGGAGAAAGCTTTCGATAATATCTCACATCCTCACATACTGGATTCGATCTCTGAGTTGGGATTGGGGGCCCGCTTTTACGGGTTCGTCCGCTCTTTTCTCAGGGATCGCGTTGCCACCATTCGGCTCGGGGACCTCTGCTCCAAGGAATTTCACCTTGGACCTAGGGGAACCCCTCAAGGATCGGTCATTTCGCCGCTAATTTTTAATATCGCGATGAGGAAACTCTCGCTCGAACTCTCTCGTATCGACCGCATCGGACATGCGCTGTATGCGGACGATATTACTATATGGTGCACTGGGGGTAGGGACGGAGACGTTGAGGAGTCCCTCCAGCAGGCCCTCAGGTGCACGGAGGAGTTTTTGGATAGCACGGGGCTGCACTTGTCGACCGCCAAGTCGGAGCTCCTCCTGTACACACAGCCGGAGAAACGCAAGTTCACCACTATTCCATTTCCGCCGGAAGAGATCAGGATCGAAATTCACACACGGTCAGGGCAGGCCATCCCCCGTGTCGATAAAATTCGGATATTAGGCATGTTCCTGGAGGAGCACGGAAGTAACTCTCATACTCTGACTCGTATTGCGGCAAAGGCGGAGAGCATGGTCAAGCTTATACTTCGGGTGTCTAACAGGCGTGGAGGGCTTTGTGAGGCCAACCTCATGAGGCTTTTCCATGCCTTTCTTATGAGTCACATTAATTACATTGCCGCAGCGCATAGGTGGGAAAGGAAAGAACAAGGGAAACTGGATGCGATTATTCGAAAGTGCATTAAGAGGGTCTTGGGCCTTCCAAACAACACAAATGAGGAAAAGCTCAAGGCTCTTGGTATGCATAACACATTTAGTGAGATTGCAGAAGCGCAACAAACAGCACAAGCTGCACGACTGACCTCTTCCAAAGCTGGGAGACGCATCCTGGAGTTTCTGGGCTGCGAACCAACTATGGTAGCAGGCAAAAAGATACAGCTTCCACCCAAATTGAGGGAGCAGATTACGGTCTCACAAATTCCTAGAAATGTTCACCCTCTCTACAATGTCGGCCGCCGGGCCGCTAGGGCTAGGTCGCTCCTCAGTTCCGCCGCTGCCACCCCTGAACTCGTGGCGTTCGTTGACGCAGCACAGTATCCCGGCACATCCAATTTCGTGGCTGTGGTCACTGACCTTCACGGTAAAATCCTCACAGCAGCATCTCTTCGAGATACCACGCCTGCTAGGGCAGAGCAGGCTGCTATAGCAATGGCCGTGGCAATTCCCATGCGCACGCGCATTTTCACTGATTCTCGAGCTGCTGCACGAGCGTTCATGACCGGGTCAGTCTGTGAGCAGGCGGCCCATCTTCTTACCAAAAGACCACATTGCACGGAAATCGACGGCCATATCACCTGGTTTCCTGCCCACATGGGCAAGGATGTCCACCCTGTTATCCCCAATGCCAATGAGCTTGCCCATGCCCGAGCACGCGAACTGTCCCACCGTGACGGGCAATCGGCATCTAATTTTGGGGATGGCATCCGGCAGCTTGATTCGCTCCTCACCTTTAACGAAATTTGCAAAAATTATCAATTGGCCAGGCGTAGCTTTCCGCTCCCGCACCCGCAACTCTCTAGGGCCCAGTCAGTCACTTTAAGAATGCTGCAAACGGGTACTTACCCGTCGCCTTTAGTGTACAGCAAGTTTATCGACAGCATAAAGCCGCAATGCCCTCATTGCGAAGAGAGACGTTGCACGTTACCCCACATGCTCTGGCAATGCGCGGCGCTGCGCGATGGCGAGCCTCTCAGCACAGAAGCTGCCTGGAGGACGGCAATTACCAGCTCGGACCGAGAGGTCCAAATCCGGGCTGTCCAGAGGGCCCGCACTTTGGCGGAGGAGCTCGCTCTTCCTGTCCCCACGTGGGTGCGGCCCGCAGCCGACCCTCCCTCTTGAGGGGAATCGGCTCCTCAGGACAATTTGTAAATAAAGTTCATTGACTGACTGACTGACACAGTGTGCATGTCCGTTTTGGATAATTTCAACAGCTTTCTGAAGATAGCGCCCACCGTAACTCATACAGGGCACTTTCGGAAGTGGTTAGTAGAATTAGGTGAGCGATTATTAGCCGAGAGCTATAAGCAGCAAAAGAGACGTAATCCAGCACGTGCTTAGCATCTTGGAACGCCAGCAGCCGAAGGTGGCGCCCCCACGGGTTTGACGCGAGTGGGTTGCTGCTCTGGGGCGTCCGAGCACACTAGTGAGCTTATCTGGTCCGTTCGATTCACCTGCACCACGTGAACCAGTTCACGGGGTGCTGCACTTTGCCATTCGTTTCAGCGGTGCAGCATTGACGACCTTTGAACCCTGTCATTCGTTTCAAAAGGTGCAGAAGGGGTGCAGCACTGGTTCAAGATTTTCCTGCACCTCCTACGCTGATGGTAGGCCCGTTCGATTCACCTGCACCAATTGGAACCAGTTCACGGCAGTGCACGCGAAGTTCAGAAGTTGTGCAGCGTGAGTTCAGCGGCGCAGGCGCAGCGTGACCCTCGAAACGAATGACGATGCACCAACAGTGTGCAGGCCTTATTTCTCTTCGCTTAATTTACACCGTACAGCTAACACTGAACGATGGCGAACCACATATGTGGACAGTTTATGAGGCGCAAACATATCGGCAAAACACGCCGCGTTTGTAAAGGCGGGCATGACGCCTAAGCCACCTACGCCAAAGTGCTGCGTCGTCTGCTCGGTTGCACATGCGGCTGCACCAAGCCGGCACCATCAGCGCAGGAGGTGCAGGAAAATCTTGAACCAGTGCTGCACCCCTTCTGCACCTTTTGAAACGAATGACAGGGTTCAAAGGTCGTCAATGCTGCACCGCTGAAACGAATGGCAAAGTGCAGCACCCCGTGAACTGGTTTACGTGGTGCAGGTGAATCGAACGGACCAGGTGCCGGCTTGGTGCAGCCGCATGTGCAACCGAGCAGACGACGCAGCACTTTGGCGTAGGTGGCTTAGGCGTCATGCCCGCCTTTACAAACGCGGCGTGTTTTGCCGATATGTTTGCGCCTCATAAACTGTCCACATGTGTGGTTCGCCATCGTTCAGTGTTAGCTGTACGGTGTAAATTAAGCGAAAAGAAATAAGGCCTGCACACTGTTGGTGCATCGTCATTCGTTTTGAGGGTCGCGCTCTGCCTGCGCCGCTGAACTCGCGCTGCACAATTTCTGAACTTCGCGTGCACTGCCGTAAACTGGTTCCAATTGGTGCAGGTGAATCGAACGGGCCTATCGATTTACCAGGTCCCGGATCACTCGCGGACGCCTCGGCTCACAGGTGGCTACGTCACATGCACGTGATCTAAAAATCTCGAGCCAGCCCGAGCAGCCCCGGTGTGGCGTTTGCTATGCCTGGCTATGCCGTCTGCTCCCTCCATAGCTGAAACACAGGCAACAACGCTGACTCATTTGCAACCTAAACAGCAGTTAGGTAATGAATTATACCTACTTCTGTTATGATGCAGCTTACTGTAAGTGAACTACTCGAGCGCGTGTGCATCGTAGACCGCCGCGGCCGTTCCACCGCTGTTTCTCCTAGTGAGCACAACCCGTGTTTGCCCGACCTTCGGGAATACGCACATGCTCGACGTGGCTCAGAACACCGATGACAAGAACTGAGTGCGCTAACAATGCGAAATCCAGAAACATGCGCGAAGTGGACAGAAAAGCAAAAAGAGAAGAATAGCGCATCGAAAATTTCCCGTGTCTAACATAAGATGGCCGCACAGCATGCGCACCGCGCTGTCGTCTGCCAGTGGCCCGAAAGAAAATGTTCGGGTGGTCCCGGGCAGCCCGCAGGCCGCCAGGCAGGAGAAAAACAAACGTGTGTCCGAGTGATCCCGGACCAGTGGGCGGACCTTCTAGTTGGTCCCCGAGAAGAACGATTGCGGCGCCGGCGTCCGGGGCCGTCCGGAGCCATCCGGGACGTGTAAATCGATGAAGCTCAGTGTCTCACTTTCATTCCCCAACCGCTTCCCCTCTTTATACCAAATCGTCAATACAGTTGTTTCAGTCACTCACCATGGACTGCATATCGATGCCCAACGTTCACTAATTACGATAGTTATGGCGCGAGAATAAAACGACGACACAGAGACAAGGACACGAAAGACACGAGCGCTACGTCTTCCGTGTCCTTCCTGTCTCTGTGTCGTCGTTTTGTTCTCGCGCTATAACTATCGTCATGCCGTACCAACTAGCCCAAGCTGCCACACCTCACTAATTAGTCACAGGTACTCGAGGTTCACTGGAGTCGCTTTAACTTGCTATCATTAACTGTTTCTTCAGACCCCATCCGGTATCATTTACCTTCGACATCTTGGCATTGAAAGGTACGCCGCCGCTTCTCCCCCTGTTTGTGGCTGCTTTCTTGTTGAGCGTCCCATTCATAGGTGTTCGGGAACAGACGTACGCCACGACCGTCGGCAACCCTTTGTGGGGGCTAGACACGGCGACCGTCCGCCGGCTTCGAAGTTTCGAACTCTTTCATTTGTTCGTGTCTGAAGTGGCCACCACTTTGCAGCACGCAGCTCCTACTTTGCGTGTTCTCTTTTTTCCCCTTTCCCTTTTTTCCCACCCTCTGAGGACAACTTGAATTACTACCACCTAACTTGAAATGAAGCGAGGACTGCACTCCTCCGCTTTATAGTTTTTTTTTTTTTAGACGGCGATGATCAACAGGGACACGCGCCACGACCAGGAGATAATGCCACTACTAACCCCTTTAAAACTAACACGCCAAGGAAGAAAGATAGGTCCTCCTATCGAAACATCGACCAGCCTGTCTGAGGCACTTCCACTGTTTACCCTGATTATTCCACTGCGTTGTTTCCACCTGTCGGCTCCCACCTTGATTATGGTTACTTGGTGGTTGTTTGCGATATTGCATTGTGATTGTGCTCCGATCTGCACACCTATGCACTGGCCTGTCGGTTTCAAAATAAACAGTTGGTAGTCAGCGCTCAACCATGTCTTCTTTTTTCTCTTGTTCTGCTTGTACAGCCAGCCCGAATCCCCATCATCCCTGATGAATGCTCTACTTGCCCTCTTTCTTTCCTACGTTCAGTGTAGTGTGTGCTGGAGGAATGTTGGCCATGCTTAGCCCTTTGTAATGGAGTACTTGCTAGGTGATGCTTGTACTAGGTCTCAGTCCCTTTAAACTCTTTCACATGCATTGTATTCCGAGGAGGGACCTTAACCTATCCAAGGTGTACCTGAGACCTCAAAAATGAAAATGTGGTACGAGCCTCTTTAACTTTTCACTCTTTATAAAAGCAAACAGATGTTATTACGACCTGGCACTTTATATGGCACAGTTGCTTTGAGATTGGTTTGTTGATACCCCCATTGTCAATAAAATCATTTGACAGAAGTGCTTCCTTTCGTGTGTGGGTTTTTTTTTTCTACTGTACGTTCTAAACTTCATCATTAGAAGCACCAAGATAATTCTTGATTAATTAGGCCAAAGGTCTCAAACTCAGGCGGCAGTCTGAAAATTTAGTCGCCCATAAAGCCTGGGACAATGATGGTGAAGGGGGGGGGGGAAGTTTGAACAAAATGGTACCTAACGTTGTTCTTTGAAAAATATCTTTACCATATTTCATGTATATGCCTCATTTCTGAAGGGTATTTGATGTCAGGTTTTAAGAAATGTTGATGCTGATTTCCACAAGGACTAAAACCTGGACGTTCGGTTCTGAAAATAAAGATTTTGTTTCAACTCGTAGCATCACGTCACAGCAACCACACGGGATGCCTCAAGAAAAAAAAATCTTGAAACCAGTCCCATCTTTCTAGCTTACTCGAACAAGCTGTAAATTGCAATAGGAGATAAAATAAAAGCAAGTACTATTTAGGAAGGTCACAAAAATCTTTTTCACGTGGAGCCACGGGCCGCTAGAAAAAACTCCACAGGCCGCGTATTTGAGACCTCTGAATTAGACAATGAAAAGTTACTCAGATAAATAGCCAGTCAAATAGCGTGAGGAAATGAATCAACGTACTAACTGATCTGTTCATTCTCTAGAATACATTTTGCAAAATAATATTGATACGCAACAGCCGGCACAGCCTGTCTGAAAGAAAGAGAAAGACGACGTTGGTGGCTGGTTGTTGATGAACTGCTCCGCTGTGTTTGATTACATCAACGCAACTAAAAGATTACCATGCTAGTGAACCACTACCTTTTCAGATCTTTAGTTTATGATTCGTAGTTATGTCTTTCACAAACAAAAGATGGTTTGACCGCTTGCTCAGCACACATTTTTGTTTTTTGGTAGTAGTATTTTAAGCTACTTTTTCAGATTGGCTTCATTTTCAGTTTAGTTTCATTTAAGTATCCTGCCGCCCGGTTCTTGGCCCATCCCCCTTTGTGGGTAAGCGCCATCCATCAAAGGTCATCAGCATCAGCATCAGCATCAACTGTCGCCATCTTGTTCGCCGAGCACAGTGCATCGTATTTAATTTATTAAATAAGTTACCCGTAACATTATTGGTGGAGGTGGACGACTCCCGTACCTCGATGGAGACGCGCAGCGGTCGCAACACCGGGGACTCTTCGGCTACTTCAACTACCAGTGCCTCATCCCCACCGGTCTCTCGATCCGAGTCGACAACCTACGTCACCCTGCCACCCCTGCGGGCTCCTGGAACTTTCTCCGCTGACGGCACCATCGACGTTGACTCCTGGCTGCACCGGTACGAGCGAGTCAGTGCTACCCACCGCTGGGATCCCACGCTCATGCTCGCCAATGTTGTGTTCTACCTCGACGGCACGCCGCGGACATGGTTCGAAACCAACAAAGCCGAAATCACAAGCTGGGATCTTTTCGGTGATTTATCTGGTCGTCAGCTCGCTGCCAAGAAGATTCTCGCCACTCGCGCCCAGACGTCTACTGAATCGTACGTCTCATACATTCTTGACGTCTTGGCGCTTTGTAGCAAGGTCGACCAGCGCATGTCAGAAGAAGAAAAAGTTAACCATGTCCTCAAAAGGATTGCTGGCGATGCCTTCAACCTGCTGGTTTTTAATAATGTCACGAGCATCGACACGATCCTGACAGAATGCCGCCGTCTATAACAGGCTAAAGCCCGCCGCGTCACCCACGGCATCACGCGCCTGCCGAACAAAGCTGCTATACTTCCTCTTGTGATGACTCCGTCCGCCCAGTTCCCCGATGTGACAACCTCACCCGCATCATTCGCCGTGAGATCGAGGCAGCCCCTACTCCATTTCCAACGCCTGATCCTTCACCGACCACTATCTCACTGATACAAGCCGTCGTTCGTCAAGAATTATCGAATGTCGGCCTACACCCCACTCAACCAGTCTACTCTGCCGAGCCTTTTTATCGTCGTCCATCCGCTCCTCGATTTGGTTCCAACTACTCTCGACAGCGCAATTTGTCCGAATGGCGTACACTGGACGACAAGCCCATATGCTTCAACTGCCGACGTGTCGGTCATATTGCTCGCCACTGCCGCAATCACTGGGCTCCGCCGGCACGCTATGGGCCTCCTACCCAAGCCATTTCTGACCACCAGTCGTCCTCAACATTTGATTTTGGTTCCCCTATGCCGACCACATCCTCTGATTCTGCCGCACCTCTGACGAGACCTCGCTATGCCCGCTCACCATCCCCTGCTCGCCGTCAATCTCGTCCACCCCCACAACGCCGTCCTGCCTCTCCGACCTATTCGCAGCGCCCCCGACCGGAAAACTAGGCAGTGCAGCTTCTGGAGGTGAAGCTGCATTGATGACGACCTCTGCAAGAAATCCTCGTGTAACATTACCGACCACCCGGAATCTGTTGAACGTTACTTTACACAATGTACCTGTGCGCGCGTTGATCGATACCGGCGCGCATGTGTCCATAATGAGTGCTGCTCTTCGTCGCCGCCTAAAGGAAGTTGTCACACCCGCCTTGAACCGAGCCGTTCGAGTCGCCGACGGGGGAACTGCCACGATTATTGGCATGTGCTCTGCCCGTGTGACTATCGCCGATAGAAGCACTGCTGCTCTTTTCACCGTTATAGAAAATTGTCCTCATGAAGTAATTCTAGGCATGGATTTTCTAACCGCTCACTCGGCCCTTATAGATTGTTCAGCCAGCTGTCTTGACCTTGAAATGCCTCTACTTTCTGACCTGACCAACCGACCCCAAAGTCGCCTTTGCTGCATTGATTTCGCACGCCTTCCGCCTAACTGTGTCACACATATCGACCTCTTCTCTACACCACCTGTACCTGACGGCGATTACATGGTGGCACCAATTCATGCCGTGATGCTTACGCATGGCGTCGCTGTTCCGCACACCATTTTGACAATCGTTGAAAACCGCACATGCCTTCCTATTGTCAATTTTGGCCTCACTGCCCAAATTCTTCCACAAGGTATCTCCCTGGCCGAAATTACTGCTCTACAAGACCATACGGTTGAACCCTTCAGAGTGGATGATTGCTGCACTTCAGACAATGAACCAACTCTATCCCGTTCATCGGGCGTCGACGTTGACCACATGGTACCATCAGACCTCGCTTCTGATCCCAAGAAAGCCCTTCGTCACGTCCTGGAGTCCTATAGGGACGTTTTCGACTTCGCCAGCACGGCTTTAAGCCGAACGAGTGTTGTTACTCATCGCATCAATACCGGTGACGCGAGTCCCATTCACCGACGTCCATACCGTGTTTCCGCGTCCGAGCGCACAGTCATACAACAGGAAGTCGAAAAGATGCTTGCAAAGGCATAATCGAACCCTCTTGTAGCCCCTGGGCTTCTCCTGTCGTCCTGATCAGAAAGAATGATAGAATATGGCGCTTTTGTGTAAATTATAGGCATCTCAACAAAATTACGAAGAAAGATGTTTATCCGTTGCCTAGAATCGACGATGCCTTAGACTGCCTTTACGGTGCTACGTATTTTTTCACTATCGACCTGCTATCTGGCTATTGGCAGATCGCTGTGGATGAGATGGACCGTGAGAAGACCACATTCGTCACTCCTGACGGGCTTTATCACTTCGAAGTTATGCCCTTTGGTCTCTGTAATGCGCCGACCACATTCGAAAGAATGATGGACTCGTTGCTCCAAGGGTTTAAGTGGTCAACCTGCTTATGTTATTTAGACGGCGTTATCGTTTTCTCGCCCACATTCGACTCCCATCTCAAGCGTTTATCGGCGATTCTTGAAGTTTTTCGTCGAGCCGGACTTCAACTGAACTCGTCGAAATGCCACTTTGCTCGTCGTCAAATAACCGTACTTGGCCACATCGTCGATGCCGCAGGAGTCCGCCCGGATCCCGAGAAAATTCGCACCGTCACGGACTTTCCTGTTCCGAAGTCAACAAAGGACATTCGCAGTTTTGTGGGCTTGTGCTCCTACTTTCGACGGTTTGTTAAGGACTTCGCCATCATTGCACGCCCACTCACAAACCTCCTGAAAAAGGACACCCCATTTTTCTGGGGCGCTGATCAAGCCTCATCTTTTTCCCAGCTCACGACGCTCCTTACAACACCGCCGATTTTAGCCCATTTCGATCCATCAGCTCCAACCGAGGTTCGCACTGACGCTAGTGGGCATGGCATCGGGGCAATGCTAATGCAACATCAACGCGGACATGACCGTGTTATAGCATATGCAAGCCGCCTGCTATCTACAGCCGAGCGCAACTATTCAATCACGGAACGTGAGTGTCTCGCTCTCGTGTGGGCAGTCGCCAAATTTCGCCCATACTTATACGGGCGTCTATTCCGGGTAGTCACCGACCATCACGCGCTCTGCTGGCTGGCCTCACTCAAGGATCCCACAGGACGCCTCGCTCGTTGGTCCCTACGATTACAAGAATACACGTTCACCGTAACGTACAAAACAGGGTGGTCACACCAAGATGCTGATTGCTTATCACGCTACCCTGTGGAAGAGGCTGCCCATACTGACACCTTTCCAGACCTTCTGTCTGTGACTCAGCTACTCAACCTTGGCCACGAACAACGCCTGGATGCTTCCCTGCGAACCATCATTGACAAGCTTGAGTCAAGGCCTCGCGACGCATCTCTACAATCCTGGTAAAAGACGGCATCCTGTATCGCCGTAACCTCGATCCATATGGCCATGACTTGCTCCCCGTCATACCAGCACATCTTCGTGCGACTGTTCTCAACCAACTTCATGACGCTCCTTTGGCGGGCCACTTGGGCGTCTCTCGCACATACGACCGTGTACGTCGTCGTTTCTTTTGGCCTGGTCTTGCCTACTCTGTTCGACGCTACGTCGCCGCTTGTGAACCCTGCCAGCGCCGCAAAAAGCCATCTTCGCTACCAGCTGGATTCCTTCAACCGATCGACATTCCCGTTGAACCTTTTTTTCGAGTTGGCCTCGACCTGCTTGGCCCATTCCCGATCTACAGCTCAGGCAACAAATGGATCGCTGTCGCCACTGACTATGCGACACGGTACGCTATCACACGAGCACTTCCGACGAGTTGCGCAACCGATGTGGCGGACTTTCTGGTATATGATATTATTTTAGTACACGGAGCTCCACGCCAACTTCTCACTGACCGGGGCTGGACCTTTTTATCAGCTGTCGTTGATGAAATCCTGCACTCTTGCTCTGCCAAGCACAAGTTTGCCACTTCGTACCATCCGCAAACGAACGGTCTTACGGAGCGCCTTAACCGCACCATAACCGACATGCTTCCTAAATACGTAGCGGCCGACCACCAGGACTGGGACGTTCATTTGCCATTTGTGACGTTCGCATATAAGTCGTCACGTCACGACACTGCCGGCTATTCACCATTCTATCTTCTATACGGCCGAGAACCCGCCCTACCATTTGACACCTTGCTGCCCTCGGTCACGGAGTATGCCGGCGAAGCCATCGCGCGAGCCGACCACGCACGCCAACTCGCCCGCAGCCGCCTGCAGGCTTCACAGGAGCACCAAAGACAGCTCTACGATTCTCATCATCGAAACGTGCACTATTCACCGGGTTCCCTTGTCCTCCTCTGGTCCCCCACTCGGCGTGTAGGGCTTTCTGAAAAACTGCTGTCACGCTACACTGGACCATACCGCGTCGTTCGCCAGGTGACTGACGTTACATACGAGATCGTTCCAGCCGATTCAACGTCATCATCGTCACCTTCGAGTGACATCGTGCACATAGCTCGACTCAAGCCCTATCACCCTCCTCCTACCGCATCCGAGTTGCTCAAGCACCGAGACGGTGCTTCTACCGCCGGGGGGTTGTGATACGCAACAGCCGGCACAGCCTGTCTGGAAGAAAGAGAAAGACGACGTTGGTGGCTGGTTGTTGATGAATAGTCGCCATCTTGTTCGCCGAGCACAGTGCATCGTATTTAATTTATTAAATAAGTTACCCGTAACAATATTACTACTTGAATATTTCTTACCTGCATCAGTGAATATTCAAAGCATGCAAAGAAGCACTGTCGCATGCCTCAACATGATAAACACGAATACGATGTTCCTGTACGTAATGATACTAATCTATAAAATTTTTCTCGTCGTTATCAACTGTTAGGTATTAAAGCTAGGACTTAATATCAAACAAAATGGAAGCATTTTGTGACTGCAGTGATCCTATCATAATGACGTATTACTGTACAAAGTTTCAAGGGAATAGCCCCTAAATAAAGGGCATTGCACTGGTACACATAGTCATCGACATAGTCTCTAGGTGTATCAAAGGTTTACTACACAAGAACGTCCACATGCCATGCAGTATTCGGACACCCCTCATTTTTATACCGGCGAAGGCATGTGCCACTAGACTAACTCGAATACTAATTATTACTTTCAGGACAAACACTTACTATTTTAAGTTTCTGTTTTTTTCATTCGTATAGTTGACTCTTGAACAGAACAGTTCATTGAGAAACTACCTAACCCTATCATTTTTTAATCACTTATGTATTATCTTAGCAATTGTTCTATTCGTGTTTCCACCAGCATTTGTACTAGTGTCCAACAGTGATTCTGTTGAACATTTATGTAAGTATATATCATATTTTTGTCTGTTTGCACAAATTTAGCATTTTTGTTTTCTTCTTTAGTTGTTTGTACTAAAATATGTACCCACTCCTGCTATGTCCCGAATTCGAGACAGCAGTGTTTGTAAATAAATGAAATGAAAAAGATGTCTTTAATGTATGGCAGAGAAACTGCTGTCCTGAAGGGCTGATGTTCGGCATATAGTGTTTGTCCACCAAGCTTTTGCCAAGTTTGCTTCCTAAAAAACACTTATCTTCATTTAAAAAACATGGTGGTCCTTGAGGATGAATTTGTTACAGCTGAGTTCTTCCAACAACTATACATACAACAATACACCAACAAAATGTTAAAATACATAGTTTTCTTATGTAATAAATGACATTTCTTAGCTTCTTCGATGTCAATAAACAGTTATCAGTTGCTAAATTTAGAAGAGTCTTTATGAGGAAATATATGACCATTTAATCTCATTGTGGCCAGTTACTAAAACACATTGAAAAAGAAGAAATTTCATTGATAGATGAAAAGATATACCAGTTGGAAATTAGCACCAGCTGTGAACCTTGTGGAAAAACTTATACACAGTAGTGAAGCATGCATGACACAAAACTCACATGACATTACCATGCCAACAGCAATGGTGCATTCTACCAAAGGCATGTTCACAAAGCTAATAAATCTGTAATTGAAAAAATTTTATATGTTGAAATTGGAATTGACATTTCTGAGGCAGGTCCCGAATGCCAGAAATGTACCTGTCCTTGCCATGCAGCAGATCTCGCACCAAACTTGCATTGCATGTACCAGAAATTGAGATGGTTGTGCAAGTTTTCAATACCGGCTCAAGCGATTATAAAAATATGTACTATACTTATACTGTTAGTATTTGACTACTGGCCCTCGGCTGTCGATAATCAAACGCTGGCAGTCAAAGGTCTTGTGGTCACGGTCATTCATGGTCACTGTTGCGGTCGGGACCATGCACAAGAGTGAAAAGCCACGCTTACTCCCGAGAACTAATATAAAGCCTAATTGATGAATAACTGTTGAAAACGTACTTTATAAATAGTATCTCTTTGGCTTTACGATTTTTCACAACATCAATGATGGTTAAACTGGCTGACAGAGTACACGACGTGAGGAATTTAGATTGCAAATAGTTCTCCACTCGAATGACACAATTTTAAATGAGTGAAACAGATCTACTATTCGGAAACTTTCTAATCACCATGCATTGTGAAGTTGCTTCTTAAATTTGATACCTTAGAAAATCTAGCTGATTGTCTGTCCAAACTTGCTGAGAGACTCTCTCTCAGAAAACAGTGAAAGACTACAAACACCACATAGATTCAATGAAGATAGAGGCTGAAGCAGTGCACATTTATTTTTACTTTGTAGTATCTTTTTTGTTCATACAGCAGGTGCCGGTGCAAATTAAAAACGGCAGCAGTATAGCCATGTTCTCGAGCCACATTGTCAGACACAAGCTACAAGTGGACAAATGCAAATAAAAAGTATTTTTACCTGAATCAAAAGTCTCAGAAACATGAAAAAAAACACATAGGCAATGACAAGTTGGAAGAACTTGAACAATAACTCAATTCACAAAGCTGACAGATAAAGGAAAAAGGCTTGCTTAGCACCACCACCCTTCGAAGCATAGCAGTATATATGTTGCGGTTTTTGCAGCACTTGTACAAATAATAAAAATAGAAAGCACACTATATCACACAACTGAAAGTACATACAAGCCCACCTCTAAAAGGCATTTAGCACCATCACAAATTTCTGCAAAAGTCAGAGATTGTTCACGCTTACTATGCCCGACAATTTACACTATATCTACCTCAGGTATAGGAACACGTTTATCATTGCAATTCAGCCCCCCAAAACTTGCATCAACGCACAGAGAGAATCATGAGCTCTGTTGAGCACCTAGTTTTCTAGCACACAAATTATGAAATGCCAGTATAAAGACATAGACAAACCATTTTCCCACAAGTTTATGTCATGTCCTCAGTACTATCCTTGTGTACTTCCCATGCAGAAAAGCTGAACGAAATACTGACATGCCTAAGCTTCATAGATCGACAAAAATTGTGGAGCTCACTCAGACTCGCTCATGAAATATAGTTTGTGCTCAGGGATCACTCGGACTCACACAAACAAAATTCTTCCAGAGCTCGACTCACACTCACGAATATTTTCTTCACTTGCACTCAAGCTCATGAAAACATTTCTCACCCGGCCTCACGGCTTAATCTGAGTCTGACTGAGTGCACCGACCTATGCTCGGCTGTTGCTCTTAAATGACCGAGCCCTGTGCGTGTATCTCACGCCTGCATTATTCAAGGCTCCTGACCACATTTGGACATTGCAGGCAAACAATTGCAACACGTAAATCGATCAGTAGCAATGTGTCTGGTACGACATGCCTGCATGGCAAGAAAGCACTTGAACCTGAAGACTAAAACAAAAAGCTGCGTGCCTTACTTTTGGAAAGAGAAAGAAAGGCAAGTTCGAAGACAGAATGAAAAGTAAAATACGATTATGCATATAAACAGCTGCTTCTTTGATTCGAGTGTTATCCGTGGCTGCCGGATTCAGCGCCTCACAACATACAAACACTATTATGCCAGAGCTGCAATGTGTGCTCAAGTAAAACAAAGAAAAAGAGAGAAGGCAGGACTTGTGATATGAACACGGTATAAAGCTGAAGAATGGCTGTAACCGAAAAAAACAAAAAGGGGGTACAGTGCTAGCACATTCCTTTCGAATTCTGGAGAGAATGTGGTTTGGCAGCTAAGTTCACCTCTTGAGGACATAATAAGCAGTCTTTTTTTTTTTTCTTTCGACATGCTCAATACTTAACATTTTAAAAAATTACCCTGGTAAGACACTTCCTCGGCTTCGCTTCACAGCTTCTATTGTAACCTGAAGAATTTAAGAGTGCACAAGCAGGCCATGTGTTTGCTACTGCACTGTCTCCTAATTTATCGGTGTTTGAGGAGTAATGTTTTTGTGTGCATGTATTTTTGTTTTTATTTTAATTTTCATTCTCTCTCCAACTCCTATTTCCCCTACACATTACAGGGTACAAAACGGCACAGTTGGAAAAAACTTTTTTTTGCTTCCGTGCTTTTTTTTCCTTATTCTTACAATGTGTAAAAAAATTTTTGAAATAGTGCCTGGTGAGTCACGTCTTTTAGTTTATGCTGCTGGAAGTAGTGAACAACACACAAAGACAACAGCTTTCGATTTCAACTGTAGCAACAAAGAAAGACCTGAAAAAAGTCTCAGCAATGACGATGGTGAATACACACAATATATAATAGCTGCCTAAACACTGCTTTCATTTGAAGCAGACCCTTTGTTCGTTATTGAAAAAGTAATACAAACGAAACCTGTTTCCGTCCGTTTGGATTTCTAAAAGTACTCATAAAAAATGAGGTGGGCATTGACAAATCAGCTGTGAAAGCATTTCAATGATTTACTACAAACGTTGTAGGCCCATGTGCTCAGATTGGGGGGACGTTAAAGAACCCCAGGTGGTCGAAATTTCCGGAGCCCTCCACTGCGGCGTTTCTCATAATCATATGATGGTTTTAGGACGTGAAGCCCCACATATCAATCAATCAAAGAATGATTTTCTACAACCAAAAACTATGCTGGTTCACAGCTGCTCAAAATTGTCCAAGTAGACAGGCAATGCAGCAATGAAGGCCACAGATGCATACTACAACTCAATAACAATCATAAGGCAGTGAAACGCAATTCTTCGCCTGACCATGATGCAAGTTGGTTTTGAGCCAGGTAGGGAAGGACTATACAAGAGTCAGTACGCATAGCTCATCCATCCTCGACCTTTTTTGTGTGTCTATCAATTGTTGCCCACAATTCAGGACTGTGAAATTTGTGATGGTATCTCTGGCCACAAACTGGTAGTGCTGTCTTAAACTGTTTCGCCCACCACTATCAATCATCCCTCAAAATATGTTTGCAACTTTGTTAGAGCAAATGATGTTGGAGTACTGGAATAGTTAGAAGACTCCTATAAGTGTTTTTGTAAGTTCTATAAGCATAATCAGAGCCCAGATTATCTCTGGAAATATTTTTCCAATTTGGAAATGCCTTGTATTGAACGCTTTATACCAAAGCGTCTTAAGCAAACTAGTGAAAGAAGTTCTTGGATAACAAGGAAAAAAATTTACCTAAAAAGCCTATTGAATGAAAATGTAAGAACAATAAAATTATTCCTAGTGTACAAAACCAATCAGCTATTCAAAATCTCGTAAATAATTTTATTCAAAATCTCGAAAAGAATTTTAAATTATATTTAAAAAACCTAAACAAAGGTTTTTTGGCATCACGCTCCCAAAATTCCTAATAAACTTCGGGACTGCGAAATTTGTGATGGTATCTCTGATCACAAACTGGTAGTGCTGTCTTTGACTGTTTCACCCACTGCTGTCAATCATCCCTCAAAATATGTTTTCAACTTTGTTAGAGCAGATGATGTAGGGGTGCTGGAATTAGAAGACTCCTTTGAGTGTTTCTGTGAGTACTATAAGTATAATCACAGCCCAGATTATCTCTGGGAATACTTTTCCAATTTGGTAATGTCTTGTATATAACGCTTTATACCAAAGCAACTTAAGGAGACAAGCGAAAGAAGTCCTTGGATAACAAGAGAAATAGTTCACTTAAAAAGGCAATTGAAACGAACACGTAATAATAATAAAACTAATCCTGATGTACTAAACCAATCAGCCATTCGTAATCGTGAAAAGAATCTTAAAATACTTTTAAAAAAATCTAAACAAAGGTTTTTTTCCCATCACACTTCCAAACATCTTAAGGAAGGCACCTCATAAATTTTGGAGATACGTTAACCCATCAACGAAAGCTCGCTCAATGACTCGGGCTGTGCAGTTCTCCATGGCTGTGAGTTTTAATGAATACTTTGCTTCAGTGTTTACTGATGATGATGGCACTTTGCCGAACATTGTTTCGCCATTCAACAGGCCATCTATAACTGACTTTGTAATAATTGAACAGGGTGACTTCAACCTCTTGCTCAATTTGAACTTAAAAAAAAAGCCTTTGGCCCGATGCTATCCCGAATGAATTTCTGTACAGATAAGCTGAATGGAATTCCAAATATTTTGCATTAATTTTTAGGTCTTCCCTTCTCCAGTGTTCTTTACCCAAAAAGTGGAAAATAGCTAAAGTGATCCCTATTCCGAAAAGGGGTAGTTCTGACAATGTAACAAATTATTGGCCTGTTTCAATTATCAGAATTTGCTCAAAACTGCTTGAAAATATCATTTCGAAACATCTGTTAAACTATATGAGGGAGCATAATATTTTATCCAACTGCCAACATGGGTTTCGACAGGGTTTGTCTACAACATCCCAGTTCATTGAATTAGTCCATGACCTTTTGAAAAATATTAACTCACATGCGCAGACAAATATGATTTTCATGGACTTCGCAAAAGGTATGGATAGGGTGTTTCAAAGTAAATTACTTAGAAAAATTGATGTTACGTTCCAAAATCTTATCACAAACTGGTTTTCATCCTATTTTCATTCTCGTGAGAAATTCGTGGAAATCAATGGCACTAAGTCTCCTGTTTCAGCTGTTAAGTCAGGAGTACCCCAAGGCAGTGTCCTGGGCCCATTTCTGTTTTCTTATCTATAAGTTACGTTCCAAATGAAATTGACGTTTCTATTAGGCTATTTGCAGACGATTGGATCATATACAATAAAGTCGACACAATAGGTGACCAGATAAAATTACTCGAAAATTTACAGAAAATAAAAAAATGGTGTGATGAATGGAAAATGGTGCTGAACCCCCTGAAAACAGTAGTTATGACAGTCACTAGGAGGGAAAATTACTTAAATTATACTTATTATAATGATAATCATGAACTAAAAAGAGTTGAACAACATAAATACTTTGGCTTGAATTTTACAAGTGATTTTTGCTGGAATCATCACATAGATTATGTGTGCACAAAGGCCACTAGGGTCCTATAGAGTCTTAGGCACCATTTGCCGTTTGCTACACAAGAAACAAAATGTCAAGCTTACAAAACGCTTATTATACCCATAATTCAATACGCAAAAATTGTCTGGGATACATTCACGGTTACAAACATACTAAAAATTGAAAAAATTCAGCATTTAGCAGTCCGGTTTATATTTAATAAATATCAGTGGACAGATTCCCCATCTTAACTGTGTGTACTAGCGAAGCTAGGCGCGATTCAAGTTAGGATAAAACACGAAAGACTTAAGTATCTTTTTCTCATTATTAATGACCGTGTATAAGGTATGCTGAATATTTAGATATTTTTTTTACTGAAACTTCCAGACATCGCCTTTCAATGTTTATTCCTGCACCAGCTGTTTCCACCGATTGTTTCAAGTACAGCTTCTTCCCAAGAGCTATCAATGAATGGAATTTGTTGAGTGATGAAGCTGTTTCATGCTCATCCATAGATACGTTTTTAAAACACCTAGCACATATTCTTGTTTGTAATAATAATGCTTTATGTGTCTCTGCATGCTCTAGTGCATTTAATGTTTGAGTTCTTGGTTGAGTTATTGGTTGCATTTTTTTCTTTTGACTTCATTCTTGTCCTCTAACTTGTTACTTCTGTATATATTTGTTAACTACGTTCTGCTTTAAGAGGGATCTCTGTGGTTTCATGTACTTCTTTTTCCACTCCTGTAATAGCCCAATGTAAGGGCTGACAGCCGTAAATAAAATAAAAATAAAAGTGGATGAGTTTGCAAGAGCTTGCACACAAAGATACCACACAATATCGCATTCCACTTGCTGCAAGCTAAACCAAAATGCAGTAGAACAGGAAATGAAAACCACTTAAAATGCATTGATGGTTGTGCAGAACAGCCTCCAACTTGGTTTTATATTTGGGAGCTGCCCCACTGTGAGTGTGTTCAAGGAAACAAAAGCCCTGCTAAATGTGACATAGTTTCTCAATGCCTTCAAGGACCCCTGACAGCGAAAGTTTTGTTTGAAAGTTTTTAACGGTAATTTGTAGCTTTGCATCTGGTAATGCCAAAATTATATCGTAAATGCTCTATTGCATTGCATAATTATAGCTAGTGATGTTAATTAGGAACAATTTTGCAACAGTCTGAAACGCTTGCCAAAATGCCATAAGAAACTAGCGCCCCACTGCAAAGCTGCACTTCAGACTACGTGTGCTCAAGCTTCGGTGATACTGAATCACGCAGTCTTCAAATAGGGGTACCCCCAGGCGGAGAAGAATGAAACAATGTAGGTGCGTTGAGCGTGTCCCCCTCAGAAAATAAGAAAAGCATTCCTGGTGTAAGCAGCCTGGCAACAGAGCGAGAGAGGTGATGAACAATAGTTGTCTTTGGGTGCTAGTCGGGGTACTGTATGCACCCCACAAATGTTCAGGACCTCTCCAACGTCACAAGGGGATCCTCTGTCTACGTGACACCATAGAAAATGACTATTGTACCTGAATACTCGGAGGAGCATGCACTCTTACTTTAAAATAAAATTAAGATATCTTTTGGCAAGGCTCACCAGTAATAATCGGTCAGATGTGGCTCCACATACAGGACTAACAAACAACACAAACATCTCGAGTTTCCGAATTTGGTGTAAAAGGTCCTTTAGAGTTCACGTTAATAAGATTCTGTCACAGTTTGACTTAAGAAAAAGTAATGTGATAATGCTTAATGATAGCTGCATTAACACATTACAATACCAAAGCAAAAGTGCACAAACAGAAATTCAGGAGAATATCACTTGACATCCTCCCGTGAGTCTGTCAAAAGTGCTTTCGCGTACTGCTTCGCTTGTTTCATGAACAGCTCTACCGGTAGAGCCCCCCAAAGGTGTGCTTGTATATTCACCTCAAACCCTCGACAAGGCCTCCACCAGCAGGAACCAAACGCTTGACTTTGTGCTTTGTTACAACATCAAAGCAAAAATTAGCCACTCATTGGAGCAATTGCACATTGATCACTCATTTCAACATCCACTAAATGTCAACAGGTGAATCATGTCAGCAGACGCCTACACATCACGTACTGACCCTGCAAAAAGAATAACGTCCGGGTCGTGACTTCGAATGAAGTACATAAACGGGTGGTCGACCGAGAACGGAATACCCATGCTGGCACACCTTGCCATTGCCACCATTCCTGTAGCTGCTGCCGCCTCCGTTCCCTCCTCGTTGACTTCCACGAAGGCTTTGTGAATTGCCGCCGAAATCACGAGATCCCTTTGTCCGTCGATTCCCGAGAGATCAGCTGCATTGTCGGTGAACAAATCCTTCACACCCATGGCACTAAGCGTTCTCTTGAGGTCTATGCTGTACTCAATCTTGAAACGTGGAAGGCTGAGGTCAACTGTTGTTGAATAGAGTCCCTTTAAGACATCCGACAGTTTGGATGGCGTGAGTGCTGCCTCCAACTTCGGAAGTCCGTCGATTTCATGGGGCAGAAGAATCACCATGGACATCTTGCCACCTTTGTATGGAATTTCGATGGCATTTGCGTTTAGGTCAGAGCATTCAGTGTTGATCTTAAAGTGTGACTGCTTGTACATCATGTGGACCTGTTTAGACAATTCCTTGGACGTGTAGAACTCCTGCAGGCTGGTCACCTTAGGATTGAACTGTGTCTTCCATAGGCCCTTGAAGTAAATGGCATTCACCAATACGAGTGCAGTGTCGCAACCTACAACACCACTGGCAAGAAGGTCTTTGATTTTAGACTTAGTGGTTTCCTCTACCCAGGCGTTAACTGCAAGTCTGGCCGCTTCGGCATTGTTCTTGAAATCAACGGGCACAACGGTGCTTTTATAAAACTTCTTAAGCATAGTAAGGTAGCTTTCCAAGACCTTGAATGTCTGTTCAGTGTACATTCGATTAGCAACGTCCAGTGTCACGTCAGGTGCACAAGTTGCGACCTTGGCAAAGAAGTCGGCGAAGTGGGCGTGGATCATGTCATCTTTTGTATGCAAGACATTGGTGATTTCAGCGGCTGTGTTCCCTTTGGCACCAGCAAGAGTCATTGACAGAGCAGCTGCAATGCTGAATGGAGAAACGACAACATTCTTTGTCTCACTGCTGCTTTCAGAAAGAAGTTGCTTGTACAGGTCCAGGGTAAAGGCAACGATTGCTGTGGTCAGGTCGGTTGACATGGCTGCAGTTGGTGTGGCTGTGGTGGGGTATCCTTCAATAATAAGAAATAAGATTTGCTCAGATTAGTCACAAGCAAAAACAATGCATGCACTGAAGTCAGCAAAACTCGACATTGCGGACATTTTGAAACCAACAATGTCAATATCGAGCGTGACAGAAAAAAGCTAGGAGAAATCAAACACATGAAAAGAATGGCAATTTAAGGCACTAATCAGACATAAGCTCGCGAAGTCAGAAGTTCAAAACCACACAGGGTCTTTTTCCTTTTTCTTTTCTTAATAGGGAAATTAGATTTTCAGACAATAAGGAAAAAAAATGTGAAGCGAGCGACGAGCCAACTGAAGTTGGGAACTTATAGGCGGTATGGTGGTTTTCTTCATTGCTAATAAATTGCCACAGACCATCTACTTAGAGATAGCGCAGAAGCCAAGCATGCCACGACGAAATTCCGTTCGAATAGAGATGTTGAACCATTCCCAATTGTATATATAGTTAAAATGCGTGAAAAAGAAATTGTTAAAAAACAAGAAAAAAAAAGAGGTCTGGGGTACGGCCTCACAGACGGCCATCTGCCGGTAATGCACTCCCTCCCCAGAGCAGGATTGGCCACCCTGGTGCTGTACCTGGCCACAACCTCCCATGAACACAGCAATCAACCCTTGGCTCTTAGTCCCCAGCAGCTGCAAAGCAACTGTTCAAGGTGGCGGTGAGACCTGTAACGCAGAGGAGGCTGCTAAGAATCCCTGGGTACGAACAGGCTGCCATTGGCATCTGAACATGGCTACCTTCAACACTAGAACGCTATCTAGTGAGGCTAGTCTAGCTATGCTATTCGAGGAATTAGAGGGTGTTAAATGGGATGTAACAGGGGCCAGCGAAGTTAGGAGGACTTATGAGGCTTATACAGCGCTGAAGAATAGACACTTCCTATGCTACCGTGGATTAGTTGACAAAAAAAAAGTAGAAGTGAGGTTTCTTATACACGAAAATATCGCTGGCAACATAGAAGAATACTATAGCATCAGTGAGGGGGTGGCAAGTATTATAATTAAGTTTAACAAAAAGTACAAGATGAAGGTGGTACAGGCCTACACGCCTACATTGAGCCATGATGAACATTTGGTTGAACGCTTTTATGAAGACGTAGAGTCAGCCATTAATAAAGTAAAGACACAGTATACTATTCTTATGGGCAACTTTAATGCCAAAGTAGCCAAGAAACAGGCCGGAGACCATGCAGTGGGGGAATATGGCATTGGCTTTAGAAATGCCAGAGGGGAGTTATTAGCAGAGTTCGCAGAACATAATAATTTACGGGTTATGAATACTTTCTTCAGAAAATGGGTTAACCGTAAGTGGGAAAACTAAAAATTACATTGACTTCATTCTGTGTGCACATTAAGACATTGTACAACATGTAGAAGTAGGTGGCAAGATTAGATGCAGCAACCATAGAATGGTAAAAGCTCGTATTCACATAGATTTAAAAAAGCAAAGACAAAAAATGATATACAAGAAGCCAATTAATAAACTGGCAGCAAGAAAAAAAAATACAGGAGTTCAGAGTTTTGCTTCAGAATCGATTTGAGGCACTAAATGGGAAAACCAACGTTAGCGTTGACACAATGACCAATCTTATTACTATCATCAAAGAGTGTGCGATTAAAGTTGGAGGTTCAGTCACCAGACGGGAAACTGGCAAACCATCTCAGGAGAGTAAAATCTTACAAAGAAACGGCAAACAATTAAAGCCTCAAATGCAACCGACAAAATAGAGCTAGTGGAGCTCTCGAAGTTAATCAGTAGACATAAAGTAACCCATATCAGGAGGTATAACATAGATAGAATTGAGCAGGCTGTAAAAAGCGGCAGAAGCCTCAAATCTGCGAAGGCAGACTTGTGCATAGGAAAAAATCGGATGTATGCATTGAGAAACAAGGAAGGCAATGTCATAACCAATATGGATAGAATAGTCAAGATGGCGGAGGAGTTCTACAGAGAGCTTTATAGAAGTCAAAAGAACCAGTATGGTATTGTGAGAAAGTATATTAGTCCAAGAGAATTTGACATCCTACCAGTAACGACAGGGGAGTAAGGAAAGCCTTGGAAGGAATGCAAATAGGCAAAGCCACTGGTGAGGATAAAGTAACAATGAACCTCCTGAAAGATGGCGGAGAAACCATGTTGGAGAAATCAGCCACCTTATATACAAAGTGTCTCTTGATGGGAAGAGTACAAGAGTCTTGGAAGAACGCCAACGTCATTTTAATTCATAAGAAAGTAAATGTCAAGGAATTGAAAAATTACAGGCCGATTCGTTTACTATCCGTTCTCTACAAACTATTTACAAAAATAATAGCTAATAGAATTAAGACGATATTAGAGTTCGATCAGCCAAAAAACCAAGCAGGATTTCGTACCGGCTACTCCACAATAGACCATATTTATACTATAAATCAGGTAATAGAGAAATGCGCTGAATACAACCAACCCCTATACATAGCTTTCATAGATTAGGAGAAGGCTTTTAACTCAGTCAAGACATCAGCAATCATAGGCACTACAAAACCAGGGCATCGAAGAACCCTACATAAACATACTGGAAGAAATCTACAGAGGATCCACAGCCACCATGGTTTTGTGTAAAGAAAGCGAAAGAATCCCAATAAAGAAGGATGTAAAGTAGGGAGACCCGATCTCTTCAATGCGATTTACCGTGTGTTTACAAGAGGTATTCAGGACCCTAGACTTGGCTGACGATAGTTATAGTGCGAGAACAAAATGACAGCAAAGAGACAAGAAGGACACGACGCATTTGTCGTCGTTCTGTTCTCGCGCTATGACTATCGTCATATCATACAAACTAGCCCAAGCTACCACACTCCCAGACTGGGGAGAGTTAGGGATAAGAGTTATTGGAGAGTACCTTAGTAAGCTGTCATTCGCTGATGACATTGCCTTGATGAGTAACTCAGGGGACGAATTACAGTTCGAGATTACTGAACTGGACACGGAAAGCGGAAAAGTAGGTCTGAAAATTAATATGCACAAAACTAAAGTAATGTGCAACTATCTCGGCACAAAACAGCACTTTGTGATACGTGGAATGACGCCGGAAGTTGTAGAGGAGTATGTCTACTTAGGACAGGTAATAACGGCGGAGCCGAACCATGAGATTAAAGTAACTAAAAGAATAAGAATGGGGTGGAGCACATTTGGCAAGCACTCTCAAATCATGACTGGTAGATTGCCATTATCCCTCAATAGGAACGTATATAACAGCTGCATCTTGGCAGTACTTACCTACGGAGCAAAACCCTGGAGGATTAACAAAGAGGGTTCAGCTTAAATTGAGGATGACGCAACAAGCGATAGAAAGGAAATTGATAGGTGTAACCTTAACAGACAAGACGAAAGCAGAGTGGGTCAGGGAACAAAACGAAGTTAAGGATACCATACTTGAAATAAAAAAAAAGAAATGGACATGGGCCGGACACGTAGCACGTAGGCAGGGTAACCGGCGGTCATTAAGGGTAACTGATTGGATTCCCAGAGAAGGCAAACGCACGAAGGGAAGACAAAGTTAGGTGGGCCGATGAGATTAAAAAGTTTGCGGGTATAACGTGGCAACAGACAGCACAAGACTGGGTTGATTGGCGGATCATGGGAGAGGCCTTTGCCCTGCAGTGGGCGTAGTCAGGCTGATGATGATGACTGAAATGAACAGCGAGGTAGCTATAGGATGACGCTGACTTTGAATCGGAGTAGCTGGCTGCACACATTACAAAACACATAAGTAATGGATGTAATGAGGTTCGCACTCGAGTTCATGCAAGAACTATATTTGGCAGCTGCATATATCTGCAAAGGTGTGTGTATGGATCTCTGAAACTTATCAAAAGAAAAACGGGATGTCTCATAACTTTTTGGCTCAGAAGTTTTACTATCACATGCTCTGTCACACACACGCAGACGCATGCGCGGGAGATTGACAGGTTTCCAGAGCCTGTATTTGCAAACACCTTTGTTACTGGCATATGCTGCACTCTCGACGGGCACAATTAGCACTGTCAAACTTGTGCACGATAAATCATGAGCTCGCGATGGTGCATCGCGCTAATAGTAGGAAAATTTTTGGAAGCCGACAGTGTATGCGCATTCCTTCAGTCAATATTTATCTCGCCGATCTGTACCCCAGTTCCGCCCGCGTCGGACAGAACACACTTGTGTTCACAGCAGAGCAAACGTAGTCGGCAAAAACCTCGAAACGAAGCACATCACACAATGCATTCTTATATCCATTAGAGTGCTACGTTTGTTCTAAAATGCTACTACATTGTCGGCGATGCGACATCTAGAACGCGATTATCGTCATGCAGATAGGGCACGCAGCGATATATCCTTATCGGTTCTCTTGTATTCAGCGCAGTGCGTAAGGGGGAGTCAAAAGTTTTCAGGCCACGCTGCCATAGATTTACATGGGATAGTGGCCTTTAAACTTGTGACCAGCCCTGCACACCCACAGTAATCGATGCTTGCCGACTCGTTTAGTGATCAGCTGAGCACTATGTTATACATCTTGGGATGTGAGGCAACGAAAACGCAATCTCGATCGTCGACATAAACTAATATACTTCATACACTTACGTTTTCAGGCAGTACTCTCCCAGAATGAAACGAGAATGTCCAATGTAGATAAAAAAAATTCAAAGGGAGGCGTTACCGGCGTGACTGGCTGGCGCCAACGCGTTGTTTACGTCGTGGCTCTGCTAAAGAGCTAGGGACATTTGGGAAATTGTGAGGAATTACGCCCCTCGAATTAAACTGCGTTCGCAGAGTAAACCATATTTTTCAGCTGCTGTAATTTTACATGATGATCAATTTAAGTGATGAAATAGCTAAATCTGAAATAGCCTAATTTCAGTTGTCCCTCGTTGCCGTGATTAAAATTTTTATAAGCGTTCGGTAGCACGGCAACGAGTTTTAATACTAACATTATTTATTAATAATAATAAATTCAAGCTATACATGCATACGTGCAGAAGGAAAATGGATGCTACGAAGAAACACTTTCATAAAACATTCTAGTTTCGGTTTCACCCGATTGCAAATAATTATTTTTAATGTCTACTTAGCGAGTGTGACATCAGAATTATTAACTTTTCAAAAACATTCTCATCAAGATTTTTTTTAATGTCCGACATATCAATGTATGAGATATCACAGCCACAATTTTAGAAAACCACATTCTACAGAAACCACATTCTACAGTTTTCTTTTATTTCATTTCTTCTAAATGCCCAACTTTGCAACTTTGTCTTATTGTTCTGGCCCAACCATTTTTATTTTTCTTGCGTTTTTCCTACGTATACACTATTACAGAAACAATATATATATATATATATATATATATATATATATATATATATATATATATATATATATATATATATATATATATATAGAGAGAGAGAGAGAGAGAGAGAGAGAGAGAGAGAGAGAAATCGTATGATTATGAGAGACGCCGTAGTGGAGGGATCCTAAAATTTCAACAACCTGGGGTCTTTTAAAGTTCACCCAAACAAAATGCACAGAATACTCAAAAGAGAATATGTACAACATAACAGCGTGAAGATATGTACAGCAAACACAGGAAAATGCTGAGGTAATGCACACTTAAGAACGAATACCACCACCAATAACACAAGCACGCACTGCACAGAGTACAACGAAGGATACGAATGTACGGCACACTACAATTAAACCAAGCAAGCCACATGAAAGTAAAGCACAGTGTAAAATATACCACCCATTATCCCCTTCCCCAAGAGAGGATGTCCGCATAGTCACTAATGTTTCAGTGTATGGCGCCGACGCCTGTAGTGGTGACATTTCAACGACAGGTGTCTCAAGGGCAACCGCCAACAACAGCCTGGAGGAGCGTGAGAATCGGCCCATGTACTCTCTTTACAGTGCACTTATAGCACAGTAAGGGCCGGAACAATCATGTGATGACATTTCGATGGGGCATGGCTCAGCGCCATCGATGCAGGCGCCGTGCAGAGAACAGGAACGGGCCCGACCGGCGCAGACGTGACCAGCCGAAGCACCTCTGCCGCACTCAGAACAGAGACCGCCTCTGGAATCCCGGCCGGCACACTTGGCGGATGCATCTCCGGCAGACCAAGAACAGAACCAGCATCCCGGAGACCACCATCAGCCGAAAGAAGCACAGCCGGTGTGGCAGCAGCAGCAGGCAGAACGGCAGTAGCAGGCACAAGCGAAGTATGGATGGCTGAGACGCAAATTGATAAAGTATCGACAGCAGCAGCAGACCTGACCGGAACAGCCGTCCTAGCAGTAGAAGTAATCCCACTTCAAGAAGGTAGAGCCATGGTATGCTCAACTGTTGGCAACACGGCAGGAGCAGGCACATCAGGAGCATGGCCAGCTGGGACGCTAACACGTGCAGTACAAGTGAGTATACACTCAGTCTGGCCCACAATCATCGCAGCACGCGTAGTCAAAGTATGGCACGACCTGTCAGTAGGTGCATCCCTTATGGATTGGCAGACGCTTCCGTAGTGTTCTCAACGTCCACATCGCAAACATGTCCAGCTGCTGGCAGGGCAAGTGGCAGCGTCAGCCCAGTGCTGCAACAAACCGCAGTGGAAGCACGCTCCCACGTGAGTCGGCGGCGACACCGGAGAACCGTAGTCGGACGCGCCAGTAACCGAGGTAGCACTTGCAGTCATCGAGCAGACGGCTCCAGCTTACAAAGCAGTTGGAGGAGGAGGAACGCTGCAAACGGTGGAAGGAAGGTCGCCGAGTCGCGTCTGACGCGACGAAACAGCGTCGCTTGACAGGGCATTCAGCTGCTGTAACACGCGGTTAACGCAGTCCTCTTCCATGGCGAGATATAAGGCCTTCTGTATGGAGAATTTTGCTCCCATCTTCAGAATTCTTCTCTGCAGATTCGGGGACGCGATCCCTTCTACAGTTTGGTCGAACGTCTGTATGTCGGTACTCACACCAAAATTGCAAACCGTTTAACCTCTAAAATGTATTGTACTGTGGTCCCGGCTGGTTGTTGCCGTTGCGTCTTGAATGAGGCATGCAGGCACATCGTATTGACTTGCTCGTCGAAAATCGCGTCCAACTGCTGGAGCGTTGCAGCATACGCGTCTTGCACGGCATCTGCCGTGACTGCATGGTCTACTGCACAGCAAGCAGGTAGGAGTTCAAACCTTCAACGTCCAGCGCGTTCAGTAGCAACGCCTTCGTGTGCTCCGACGTGGTGTCCCTGGCAGTGGCATCGATGTAATATTGAATAACCGGACACCACTGTCGCCATAGAATAGGAGGCCTACCGGGGCACTGCATGAACAGGGGCGAAGGTATTGGAGCGTACATCCTTGTGGAGGAAGGTAGCCGAACAGGAGGACCGAGTCAGACGCAGAGCCCAGTCTGTATGGTCTCGGCGGTCACGAACTGGCGATCCACAGAAATTTTGCATCGATGGGGCTGTATCCAGGGTGCTGAACACTCATATGCCCACCTTGGCCAGATCGTATGCCCGCCTTTGCCGGATGCATGCGGATGCAAGATCCTCGTCGCCAAAATGTAGTATCGTGCGGCAGACGTGCTGCACGAAAAACACAAAGCACGGCGCTGAAGCGCCGGCCGACACGAGGTACGAACTAGCCGGTAGCCAAGCAGGAACTCTCTTTTATATACACAAGCATCGCTATTTATACACATGTACAATGCCCCCTGAGGGTCAGAGAACCGGTTCCGAAATCGGAACCGTAACCGCCACATTACAGATGCCAGTACAATCTACCCAACTGTCATCATGCATATGGTTCATGTATACATACAAAGATTACCATTCAAATACGCCATGCTCCACGACGACATGACCGCTCTACAGAATTTATTCAAGTTGAACCATGACAAAAAGCCCTCGCCAATAGGCATGACTAAAGGGGAGCTGCGGGGATTCAACACCCCACCTCTATTCTAAAACTTTCGATTTTGCTTGCCTATGTATACATGTACACATGCCACAAGGTCTGATTAAACCCCCCTGACAGAAATATCTGACTGTGCCCCTGGCGTGGCAATATGCAGAAGTCAAAGTGGCCGGTTTTGAGTGGTGTAGGAAAAGTCACCTGACCCGTGCGCACGCTGATCCTCTTCCTTTATTCCCACCTATACCCCGACAGTGGCCAAGAGTCGTCCTTTTTTGTAAAACGCCCCATTCATTCATCCATTATTATACACCTCTACCTCAAGACATTTTTGTAGATAGTGTTTTCATTTGCACGCAGACAAGGACGGTAAACATAATCCGGTCATTCATGGATGTGGCTGTTGAAGCAGACCGGATTCACTACACTAATTGCAAGCTGTCAGAATGTCTGCACATTGTCATCTCATCATGTTCTTCTTCGTTACTGCAAATCATCAGAAGAAAGCTTCTTGTTGTGCCGGGTTCAAATAAATTTTTATATATGTATACTGAGTGCATGCACTAAACTCATGCATTACAATTCAGAGCTGTGCGAACCACTCATCTTCATCGCTGCATCCCTTGCAGCCTGGCACCAATGCATGCTCAATTCTTGAATGAAAGCTGCAATTGTACTTCCATATGAGAAGTGGTCCTGCAGCTACATATCCAGATAACTCTATAGTGAGGTGCAACAAACACTCTGGCCAGAATAGAAGCAGCTGTGTGTGCACGTGCCTGCATGCCTTCATTTTTATAATAGCTACGTATAGAAATGTACAAACAATTTGAGCTTCTCCCTGGGATATAACCGCCCCGCATGGATTAGGTATTTCTCAAGTACTACGGAAGCACTGTCATTAAAATCAAGCCGGCTCTATTTCAGAGATACCCAATTCCTTCAGGAATTAGGATGGGCATGCCAGACGGCTAAAAGCTAATTTAGTTTTCCACCTGATCTTCAATCGCAAGCTTTATGACCAAGTTGCCTCGCTCGCTCTTCAGCAATCTAGCACATTCTATGTTGAGGGGTCGGCCATGAATACAATATGTGTAAGACAAAACTAAATGCATGCCCCTGAAGTTCCTGTTCTTATTCACGTCTCGGCATTGAATGTACGGTTGGTAGCACTGCCCTGAAACGTTCGTTTCTGACAGAGCAGTCTGATTAGTCTCCGATTCTTAATGCATTTCTTACCACTGACAACTACTTTATAAATGTTTGAGTGAGTGAAAGCACACACATAGTGTGGTGCATTGACCTCCATTTAACGTGGTTCTTGAAGATCTATACTGCTCCTCCTTTTTCTTGATCCAAACAACTTTAACACTATGTCTCGACAGCATAGGCTAAAGGGACAAATGTCTTGATTCTATTTCTTGATCCAGAGTGCAGACACGGGGTAATTGACTTTTCTGCTCAAAGCAACAGTCAGTTAAAAGTACAGAAACATAAGAAATGAATTTTTTTCACAGCTATCTTTAGATCACGGCAGATGAACTGCAAAGAAAAGCATTTCTGGAAGCCCAAGAATAGAGAGTGCACTAGCTAAAGAATGATTTAGCATAGTTTCTTGTGTAATCTGTTTTTTCAATTGTACGGTTGAATCCGGTGCGACGAAGAAATCAGCAAACAAGTTTTATTTTGCAGTAAATAACAACAGCTGAAGTGCCTTCAACTTTATAAAAAGTCACCAAGCATACGTCCAAAACTATAAAAATGGCATAAAATCCTGGAGAGCATCTCAATAAAGTTATAACAGCCTGAAAAGTGCACCAACAATAACAACAGCCGCTTAAAACCAACATTGGCGGTAACCATAACAAGTATCCAGAGTTACATAAACATCTTCAAAACACGATGCAGGGATGTATGTGCTGCAGTCCACATGTGACAAAGGCATCTAAACGTGCTTGTCCTTGTTGTTTTTGTTCCGTCTGAGTGTTTCCTAGGCTGCATATCGCATAATTATGTACAAACATAGCCACACTAAGCATGTGCTGTGAAGTGTAAAATGCATGTGAAACTTCGAGAGGATACTACATATGCAGTAATAAAGCTCACAATTACCGGCCCATTCTTTTTGTGAATTTTTTACCTTGATGAAGTCTAAAAATATTGCACATTCATCTTTGTACAGGTAATAATTTTTCATCATGTATCATGCCATCAAATGTCTGGAACATTCTCACCCCACACATTAACATATTCCAAACCAACTTACGAGAAACAAGATCGAAAGCCTGCTTATTAGTATTGTCTATGCCAGTCTCAACGGAGGTGTCTGAAAGTTACTTACTATTAGCACAAAAAACTGGCTGAAGTTGCATAAACAGACAAAGACAACACACAAGTAGACAAATAGCAGACTCTCACCTTTGAGTTTAACGGCAGAGTCACTGTAGGTATTGATAATTTCGGCAATTATCAGCAGTACAAACTTCTTTTCATATGAGAGGTGAAATACAGACTCCTGGTACCCAAGGGCAGATGCGAGGACACAACACAAGTCAAGAAGGCCCATCAAGACACACTGACATTGAGGCCAGTTGTTGAGAATTCACGATTACTTAGAATGTTGAGCCATATAGCATTTGTATAAACTTTTCTGTGTCTGTCTTTTTTTTCACTGCTCAGCAAGTCACGGTCAAGAAGACCTCACTCCTTATTCCACTCAGAATGCAATAACATTCTTTGATTGATTGATGATTGATGATTTATTGATATGTGTGGTTTAACGCCCCAAAACCACCATATGATTATGAGAGACGCCGTAGTGGAGGGCTCCGGAAATTTCCACCACCTGGGGTTCTTCAACGTGCACCCAAATCTGAGCACACGGGCCTACAACAATAACATTCTTTGACCATTTCAAATCAACACCTGATTCGTTCAACTATATCTCACCCACTCAATACCTTCAGCTTTGTTTTTCTTATCCTCTACAGGTCCATTCAGCTGTTTGAGCTTGCAGCAGCTTCATATGGAACAACTGACATCTACACTTATCTCTCTTAAAAAATGAAAGCAGCAAATAGACACAGTGCAATAAGCATGCCTATACGGAGCTGGCACCTCAACAGTGTTCATACTTCCATAATCTTATGTACACAAAGCAGGTTTAGCATATGCTGCACATTCTTCTTTTTACTTCATGCCTCCAAAGTTGCAGATCTCACAGAGCAGTGCAGTACCTTAAAAACTAGCAGTGTGTTGTTCTTTTGGGGCACATGGTAAATATGATGGAGGTCTTGGCTCCCCCAGAATATCCAAATATTAATGCATACGTGATAATGGAAGGGTAAAAAACGCATTACAGAACATGCAACTATAGGCCAAAACATCAATTTTGCTTACATGCCAGTATTTTACAGCATTGTAAGCTGTTTTCAAGCTTATGCCAAAGCAAGATTTTAAATACATTCATGCGGTCTGCTAAGTATGCTCGTTGACAACCTAATAACTGAGAAACAAGCTCTGCAAACAATATCGTCATGCACCTGACCTTCAGCTTGTAAAAAAACCATGACAGTTTGAGTTTGCTAGCTCACAGCTTATCCATTTCCTGCTCTGCTACTATAAATGCTAGGCTTAATGGAAAATAAAAGTTTATAGTTTCCAGCTAAGATTCCATTTATGGTTGAACCAAAAGAGTCAGTTAGGGAAGGCAGTGGGGCTCGCCAGTCTACCCGATAGCTTCATGAGGGGAGGCAGAGCCAACCGCTCTGGCCCCTGCCTTAATTTGTTTTTTTAAGAGCTTGGCTTGGGTCTATGCCCATAAAAATCACATGACTGTTGATCGTCGTCCTTGTCTTGCAGCTACTTCCCAGAGACTGGTTTATTCCCACTTCTTTTTCTTTCACACTTGTAAAATTTCCATCTTTGTACACAGAAGGGACAAATATTCCGTGGAAAATGCCCCTCAAATGAATTTAGTGAGTGGAAAATGTCTTTCGGATGAACAACCCAAGTCTGCGCTGCAGCTATGACAGCTTAAAACAAAAAAAAATCAAGTCACATACCAAAGTGTTTTGTTCTTGGCAAAAAAAAAAAAAAGATTTAAGATTAGATAGCATCCCCAACACTGTAAGTGAGGGAATGTTGCTACACAGACTTGTTTGCCAAGCAAAAGTAAGTGCAATTTCTCACATGTTTTAAAATGGGTATCCTTTTGACATGCCAATAGAAGTGTTGTGGAAACATGATACTTCTCATTTCAACTCATCAGCAGACGGTTTTACTACCAGTTGGTGTCACCAAACAGCGAAACAGACTCGTTCGGAATAACTTAAGATGGAAGAGTTTATAGCTCTCGCTTGACAAAAACTGTGTGATACCAAATGGTATTTGTTATACCATCTGAGAAGTACTTTTATAAGCAAGATTTTCTGTGCTAGCATTACTCCACTATCCCATGACCACGGCATGTTGTAACAAATTAAACAAAGCATGACAATTTAGAAAATGCCCAAGCCAAATAAGAGTGTTGTGAGACACAAAAGAACAAACTAATACTGCTTTGAAACAAAAGCCTGCTGGAAAGAAGCGAGTCACTATACATTTGATGGGCTATTCTTTTGCACAATGCTTTGCATGCAAAAGAAGCAACCTTCTGGGTACAAAAGCAAATCTGGTGCATCCCACTGGGGCACATCATAACGAGATTGTGGTGACAGCACGAAAGAGTCACGGTAAAATTTTTTTATGTGGAGGTCGGACTTTTAAAGCGTGTTACATATAGTTATACATCGCCAATTCTACTGCCCAGCAATAGGCTTCCTTCTTCCCTTTATGCCACTGCCTGGCTCGATTGGATTGGCACTGAAGGGAAAGAGCAACAGCGCTGAATTGTTGCATAAGTGATTGAAAAGCTCCACCTTTAAATTAGGGCTAAATGTAATCCATATCCTATGCGTGTTTGTATTCATTTATATATTATTTGTACATATATCTACGTACAGAGTGAAAAGTGGAAAAGCATGTCACCATTTACCCTCTAGAAAATAAAAATTGTACACCTATGGGCAGAACAGGGCCAACACAATTTCTCATAACTTGCCACGGTTTTCCCTGTTTCATCATAAAAACCATGCACATGAAGATGATCTTGTTAGCCAAAATTAACTATGAAACACACAAAATCACATGGAGTCAGGGCAACAAGAGTTGTAATTGATTCCATAGTAGCCATTACATTGTATGAAGTTTTTAATTGTATTTTAATACCGGAACCTATTTGTAATTTTTCAGTTATCACCAATACAACTAAGTGCGTATTGCATTCAGCCCGAACAAGTATGTAGCCTTTGTAAACCCGAATCAAATTCCCAACTCTATATGACTGTTTAGACAGAAAGCTACAGCTGCTGAGCCACTACAGAGCCCTCTGTACCTATGACAATGCCTATGAATCCAAACATCAGAGTATTGTCTACTCTTCAAAGGCATTGGCAATAAAAAGCAAATATCAACATCCAGTTTCCATAAATAGCTATACATCACGCACTGACCCCACGAAGAGAATAATGTCTGGGTCATGGCTTCGAATGAAGAACATGAATGGGTGGTCAACCGAAAAAGGAATGGCCATCACAGCGCACTTCACCCTGATCGACATTGCCGTAGCAGCAGCCGCCTCTGTTCCTTCCTCGTTCACCTCGACAAAGGCCTTGTGAACTGCCGATGAAAGTGTGAGGTCTTTTTTTCCATTCATGCCCGAGAGGTCTGCCTTGTTGGTGAACAAATCTTCTACCCCCACCGCACGAAGTATCTTTTTAAGGTTTATGCTGTGCTCGATTCTGAATCGTGGGAGACTGAGAGCAACTGTCTTTGATCGAAGACCAAGCAGGATGTCGGCCAACTTCGAAGGCGTAAGTGCTGCCTCCAGCTCCGAGAGCCCCTCGACTTCGTGGGGCAGCAGAATCACCATGGATGTCTCACTACTTTTGTACGGGATTTCCACCGCATTAGCGTTCAAGCCAGTGCACTCAGTATTGATTCCAAAGCGCGACTGCTTGTACATCATGTGAACCTCCTTAGATGATTCTTTGGATGTGTGAAACTCCTCCAGTGAAGTGGCCTCAGGGTTGAACTGGTCTTTCCAGAGGCCCTTGAAGTAAATGGCATTGACCAACACGAGCGCTGTGTCACAGAATCCACAGCGCCTTTGGGAAGAAGGTCTTTGATCTTTGACTTTGTGGTGTCTTCAACCCAGGCATTGATGGCAAGTCTGGCTGCTTCGGCTTCGGTTTTGAAGTGTACTGGTAACACAGCACTGTTGTAAAATTTCTTCAGTGTGGCGAGGTACTCCTCTAGGACTACAAACGTCTTTTCTTAGTAGAGGCGATTGGCAACGTCCAACACCACATCCGGTGAGTATGTTGAAACTGTGGTGAAGAATTCAGAGAACTGTCCGTGAATCAGGTCACCACTTGTGTGCAAAACATTGGAAATTTCAGCAGCAGTGTTTCCTTTGGCACCAGCAAGGGTCATCGACAGAGCAGCTGCAATGCTAAATGGAGAGACGACAATGTTCTTCATCTCACTGCGATTCTCAGAAAGCAGCTGCTTGTACAAGTCCATGGTAAAAGTGCTGATAGCAGATGCTAGGTCAGCCAACATGGCTGGTGTTGATGTGGCCATGGTAGCTGCCCTATAAGGTGAAAATCATGCATGCCTAGATTAAGAATATGTGTATATGAAAATGGCATAGTGAAGCACTTTACAAGCTTAGCAGCTCGTAGAGGCAAATGGTTTAAGTGTCTGCACAGTTTTGCAGCTTCTCAGCCCTACAATAAAAAAAAAAAGGAATTGGCATTACAGTATAGTCACTTTTACTAACGAGATCGATTTATTTAGTTAATTATATTATGTGTTATAATGATGAAAACAGTACTTACAGTAATATGTATACATATACATTGTGTGTGTGTGTGTGTGTGTGCGCGCGTGTGTGTGTGTGTGTGTGTGTGTGTGTGTGTGTGTGTGTGTGTGTGTGTGTGTGTGTGTGTGTGTGTGTGTGTGTGTGTGTGTGTGTGTGTGTGTGTGTGTGTGTGTGTGTGTGTGTGTGTGAGAGAGAGAGAGAGAGAGAGAGAGAGAGAGAGCACAAGTGCGGTATTTTGACATGAGTAAAGGATTACTTAGATAGTTCACTTTTAATTCGGCCTAATGTAATCATCGCAAATGTGTGGGCAATAACATGCCACTGAACACATGCCACTCAACACACATGAACGGACGACCTCCCCATATATGTATATAGTCCATTCGTGCGACGATTAAGTGAGAGTTTTCTTTAGTATTTAATTTACATGCGTGGATATACCTCCTTCGTGTAGTATATTGCATGAATGTCCGCAGACCAGGTGTCGAACTTCGCTAGCACCAGCCGTTCTCGATCAGTCTGATGAGCAACGCAGAACACCGATTTACTTTTGTTATCGCGTTTGTATAGAAAGCGAGCGCGTACGCGGTGCCCGAAGTGGGACGGTGTATGTCACTCCATCAAAACTGCTCGCACGTACAAGGGCGCGCTCATGTCGATGAGATTAACAAAACTAGTGTACATTTCATTTTGCGCTTACCTGTGAATGGGCTACTGTTGCTTCTCGTTCAAGATGACAGCCGGCATAGAACGAATGTACCCGAAGCAGTCCGAAGCTACTGCAAAACAAAAGGCGTTGTCGGCCGCGAATCGAGCGCTTCTAGCGTCAGCGTTGTTTCACAGTGTTTCGCCACAGAACACCTACCCATTTCACTTAGGTTTGTGACACATGGCAACGCCCCGCACTAGGGACACTGGGGAAATTTCGCGTCAGATGTGCTAGCACCTGTTGATTCAGATTCTTTTCAGATGTGCTAATTGATTGATTGATTTGTCGGGTTTAACGTCCCAAAACCACCATATGATTATGAGAGACGCCGTAGTGGAGGGCTCCGGAAATTTCGACCGCCATGGGTTCTTTAACGTGCACCCAAATCTGAGCACACGGGCCTACAACATTTCCGCCTCCATCGGAAATGCAGCCGCCACAGCCGGGATTCGAACCCTCGACCTTCTTTCTAGACTATGACACGGGAGTACGCGGACGTCTCTTCCTCGGCAGTGCTGCTTCGGGGGGGTCACAATTAAACGCAGCCTAGAGCCAGCTGGGGCGTAGCCATTTTTTTTTTTTTTTCAGAGAGGGGGGGGGGGGGGTTCAACTACACTTTGTGCATGTTCGATGGTGCGTTTGTGTGCGCGTGTATGTGTACCCAAGAGAAATTAAAAGTTTTCAGAGAAAAAAATTGAACCCACGCCCCCCCCCCCCCCCCTCCCCTCCTTACTACACCACTTCCTAGAGGGGATTATGGCGGACCCAGGGATCCTCTGTTAAAAAGGCGTACACGAGACTGAAAAACTCGCTTGTGAAATACACAGCGAGTAGAGGGAAGATGAAAAAGGGGATAGGGAGGAGTAGACGGGGGAATTGACATTGCAACTGTCTAGGAGTGCAAATATACGTCATCAATCTATCGCTTGGTGTCGTTGTCACCCAAGGAGGATATAAAAAACCTGCTTATATCCTCCTTGTTGTCACCAGAGGTTAACACCTCATTTCCGTATTCTTTCTAGAATAATGATATTGAGCGCTCTTAACGAGTTCCTAAGCATGTTAATTTCCCTGAAAAAAAAAGCTTGATGTTTATTCGAACACTACTTCAGAACAAGAAATTCTAAAATTTGTTATGCTCTGTCAGTAAGTGTACACGTTTTTTTAAAACTGCCTTCTGAGATCTGATCAATCCATGCAAGTGTTCGGTTGTCGAGGTTTTTTTTTTTTTCGACATTCTTTTTTAGGGGCGAAGCTCCTTAGGGCGTGGGCTGTGCGTCCCCTATAGCCTGTATGTAGCCACCTCTAGTTTAGTTCTTGCAATGTTCACTAGATGGCGGTACCGTCCCCTGTATGTTATGTTTGGGAAGGGTGTAACAGGACCATATCGGAAAGGAAGGGTGGGGGTGTAGGAATGCTAATTCACCGCGGAGCCAAATGGGTTAGAGTGAAACAGACGTGTTCAGAGCACCTCTGGGTTCTGGGCACAGTAGGTGGAAAGGAAACGTGGCTAGGGGTAGCCTACTTGTGGACGGGGAATAACTGCAGAGAAAAGAATCAGGAGATAGTGGATTGCATGAGTGCGGATATTAAGGAATTTGGTAATGGGGCCGAAATCATCCTTCTAGGGGACATGAATGCCCACATACATGACCTTGACGGATATTCAGACACCAATGGGAAGTTATTACTAGATCTTTGCGAGCAACATAGTCTGGAGATAGTTAACACGGGGCCTAAATGTGACGGCCAGATCACATGGGAAGTCGGAAACAAGCAATCAAGTATTGATTATTGTCTCATGACGGAAGGAATTTACCACAAACTGACAGAAATGAGGATAGACGAGGAAGGCATTAACAGCTTGGGTAGTGATCATAAACGAATAACATTACAAATGGGATACGAAACTGAAAATATGAGCATGGAATCAAAGTCTGGCAGCTCGTATTTAAATGACAAACAAATAATAAATATAGCCGCAAGAGTCGAGGAAGAAGTAGGCGAAATACCAGGCAAGGACTGGGAGTATAGTGAGCTGTTACATCTAATGACGAAGGAGATAGGGAAAGAGAAGAAAACTGTTTGCTGGAAAGGAAAAAGGAAGCCAAAAAGTTGGTGGAACAAGGAAATCCGGGAGGCGATCGAGAAGCGACGCGAAGCATCACGGGAGCATAGAAAGGCAAAAAAGGAGAAGAGGCCGCAGGGCGAAGTCAAAAAAATATGGGAAATATATTTAGAGAAAAAATCCCTTGTACAGAAATTGGTAGAGGCAAAAATTAAAGGTGAAAGTGAACGCTGGATGACAGAGATACACGAAAAAAAGGAGGCCGCGCCTAGGATTTTTTGGAGCCACATAAAGGCGCTAGGTAGGAAGTCTGTCACAACGCAACAACATATTCTAGATGAAGGAGGAAATCAATTGGAAGGGTACGAAGCGCTAGGTTACATCCAAAAGGTAACAGCCGACTCGTTTCAAAAGAGCGTCCAGGGGATCTCCCCGGTGAGTAAAAGTGTGGCGGAGAAAGCAACAGAGGAAGAGCTAGTACTTGATAATTTCAACTGGAAAAAGGCCGAAGGAAAAATTCCAAAGCGCACTGCCGCGGGTTTAGATGGGATTCCCGTTAGCCTGATTAACGAACTAGGACATAACACTAAAGAAGCATTGTTAAAAGCAGTAGAAAAAAGCTTAAAGGACGGACAAATACCGGACAGTTGGCGACAAAGTAGAATGAACTTAATCTATAAAGGCAAGGGAGAAAAGGACAACATTCGCTCGTATAGACCACTAACCATTACATCGGTACTATACAGGTTGGCGATGCAAGCAGTAAAAATGAAAATAGAAACATGGGCCGAACATAACGATATTTTGGGAGAACTTCAGAACGGATTTCGAGTCGACAGGCGGTTAGACGATAACCTGTTTGTTCTCACTCAGTGTATAGAAATATCTAAAATAGAGAATAGGCCCTTGTACGTGGCTTTTCTAGACATCACTGGGGCATACGACAACGTTAATCAGGAAATTTTGTGGGATATATTGAAAGGAATGGGCATGGGCGACGACTGTATACAGCTTTTGAGGGAGATATACCGAGAAAATACAGTTTGCATAGAGTGGGAAGGAATGCGTAGCAAAGAGAACGTTGAGGTTAGCAGGGGTCTGAGACAGGGATGTCCTTTGTCCGCGCTGTTATTCATGCTGTACATGGTGAGTATGGAAAAAGCGCTAGAAGGTAGCAACATTGGTTTTAATCTGTCACACAAACAGGGCGGCATGATGATTGAGCAGAAGCTTCCAGGTTTATTTTATGCGGACGATATCGTCTTATTTGCGGACAGTCGAGATGATATACAGCAGCTGGCGAATATATGCGGAAGGGAAGGTGAAGCTCTTGGACTAGGATTCAGTGTAACGAAGTGTGGATTGATGGTATTCAATGATCCCTGTGATCAGACGGTGTCCATACAAGGCCAAGAAATACCGAGGGTAAGTGAATACAAGTACCTTGGAGTATGGGTAAATGAGAGTGATAGATACATGGAGGTACAGGAAAAAGCCTCGGCAGCAAAAGGAAAGAGGAATGCGGCAATAATGAAGCACAGAGCGTTGTGGGGATACAATAGGTATGAGGTGCCTCGAGGTCTGTGGAAGGGTGTAATGGTTCCAGGGCTTACTTTTGGGAACTCAGTGGTGTGCATGAGGGCAGAGGTGCAATCGGGAATGGATGTAAATCAAAGGACTGTGGGACGCCTCGCGTTGGGTGCTCACAGGAAGACGACAAACGAGGCTGTAAAGGGCGATATGGGGTGGGCAGGTTTTGAGGCGAGGGAAGCGCAGAGCAAAATAAGGTTCGAAGAAAGGCTAAGAAATATGAAGGAGAGTAGATGGGCAGAGAAGGTGTTCCGTTATTTGTATAGGAAGAGCGTGGACACACAGTGGAGAAAAAGAACTAGAAGACTCACTAGTAAATATACGGCTGGTATTGTAGGCCATATGTCAACAAAGAGCGTTAAGGGAAAAGTCAGGGAGGCGGAGAGGATTTACTGGATGGCAGCTATGGAGAAAAAACCGGCTTTGAGTAACTACCGAAAGGGCAAAAATGAAATAAGGAGGGAGGCATTTTACGATAATTCAAGGGGAAGCGCTTTACTGTTTGAAGCGAGATCGGGTTGCCTTAGAACGCGTAGTTATAAAGCAAGATTCAGTAAAGAAGAAGAACAATGCACATGCTGCGGGAAAGATAAGGAAACGGCGGAGCATGTTCTGATTGAATGTGGAGATATCCACCCAGGTGTACGTTTGGGCACGAGCCTACAGGAAGCCTTGGGTTTTAGGGACAACAATGGAAAGCTGAACACACCCGCGATTGAAATAAGTAAGAGACGGTTAGAGTATTAATGGCAGAAAATTAGAGAGAAAGGACAAAAATAAATATTAGAAAAATAAAATATGGACAGTGTGCCGTAAATGGCAGAGAACTTAAGCTGAAAATTTACCTTTTTTTCCATTAAGATAGAATTTATCGAAGTAGAGGCATTAGGCCAACATAAAAAAAGAAAAAAGTTTTTTTTTTTGTCGAGCCTGGTGGCATACTTGTCACCACCCCGTTATAAATAAGACGCTCATAGCATCCATCCATCCATCCATGTTTGCTTTTTAGATTTTTCGCTCATGGACGATTCTTCGCTGACGCTGACGGCGGAATTTCTGCGATACGAGCTCTCTAACGCTGTCGCGTTAAAATAACTTACGAAAAGCTGGCCAATCCACGGGATCACATACAAGAGAACTGGTGGTTGTGCGCAAATGTGCGTGCGTCAAGACGACGAAGAGCGGGGACCACGTGGCAGCATATAGAGTTAGTGGTAACATAACTTGACGAACCGTGACGTGCTAAACTTCCATCGCTACTCGCTACAACAATGGAACGCTACGCCCGTATTTCAGTTCAGGCTGTCAAGGTGGATGGACGTGTTTTTTGAGCGCTCCGGATCGACTGCGCAGATAAGTGTTGTTGCATGTTTTGAGCTTGTCTCTATAATTATAAGGCAGCGGTTGAAATCTTCGTAGCACTTATTTTATGGTACGGCTTTTTCGGGACCAGTCACCAGGTATTTATTAGTTAGTGCGGGTGTGTGTGTTTGAAATTTTTTGTTGTTTTTTTTTCTTTTGCCACCCCGTTGGGCAGGTGCGCGTACATTGAACACGCAAATTTTTGTAGTAGAGCTTGGACTTTCTTTTTTTTTTCGTAGTGCAGGGCTCGAGTTTAGTAATTATCGAGTATAGGGACAATTGGTGTCAGAAAGGCATGGTTAAAAAGACTGTAAAGTGTTCAGGATGTGGAGTGGGTTTGAAAGTGGACCCAAGCGTAGAAGCGGATGGAGAAGAGGCTGACGCGAAGTGTAGGCAATGTGAGGTCGAGGAAAAAATGGAGAAAATGATGGTTGCCCAGAGTGAACTGCTGATGAGAATCGCCAAACTCGAGACTGCGTTGGCGACAGAGCAAGAAAAAACGAGGGCAATGGGAGAAAGACTGAAGTCCGCCGAGGAAGTACTAGCGAAGCTGAACAAAGAAGCGACCTACCGAGAGAACAGTAGGGAACCGGCAACCAGAATGGTGGAGAAGGAAAAGCAAGCAAGCTTGGAAAAAACAGGTTTAGCCGGTTCAACTGTCGCAAGGCCCTGCTTCAGCGAGGTAGTGGTGGGGCAGGAAGGGAACAAAAGAGCCGGCGTCACAGGTGCAAGTAACCCCCAGGTGCAGAACGCTCCAGCGGAAAAGTCACAGCATGTGATAATCGCCGGGGACTCAAATTTAAATCGATGCACAGAAGCCATCAAAGAGAGGGTAAGAGGTGACAAGAGGGTTGCAGTAGGGGCGTTCCCAGGACGCAAGCTGGAAGCAGTCATGAAGCAAGCGAGCGCAAAGCTCAAAACGACAGCTGATAGACGCAACCTCGTGATAATTTCAGGCGGTTTAAACGATGTCCTAAATGAAGATGCAGCAGAACTAGCAGCCACACTGGCGAAAGGCGTCAATGACATGCGCGCCACTTCTCCTAAGGTACAGGTAGTGATATGCACGATACCGGAGGTACCGGTGCGTGATAGCAACCTGCAAAGAGCGGTGGTCAACGCAAACCAAGAGATATGGCGGATGAGTCGAGAGAAAGGCTTTGAGGTGGTGGAAATAAACAGAGAGGTGCATAGGTGGGGGGGTTTTCAACGAGACAGAATTCACTTCGATGGGCGGCTAGGTCATGAGGTGGGTAGGCGACTTGCAGGACGCGCAGTAGCTTTTTTGGGGGGCAAGCGAGCCCTTCGGGGTGCAGGATAGCTAGTAACGAGGAAAACAACCAGGGAGACTCTTCGACAGGTGGTATAGACAGATACGATTCCAAAGTGGCACCAATATCTAAGATACGTAGAGCCGGGGCATAAATAGACGTAGCCACGAGCGCCGAGCCAATTCAGACATAGGGTATATTAACATGCAGGGTGGTAGGAACAGGCTGAAGTGGGAAGAGATAGAAGAACAGCTAAGGGAAGAGAGGCCGATGGTATACGGTTTGGTAGAAACACATCTCAGGAACATGGAACAACCTCCGAACAATCCGGACTACGCGTGGGAGTATTGTAATAGAACAGAAGGCAGCAGAAAGGGGGGTGGTATTGGGGCATTCATTCATAAAAGTACAGACTGGCAAAGGGTCAAGCAGGAGTGCAAGGAACATTTATGGCTAAAAGGGAAAGTGGCAGGTCAAATGACACTCCTTGGTTTCGTGTACTTGTGGACGGGAGCAAAGGCCAGAGAGGAAAACCAGGCAATGGTAGAGTGTATATCAAAGGACATTCAGGAGTTAGGAAGAGAGTGCGAGTAAATTATATTAGGAGATATGAATGCGCACATAGAAGATATAGATGGGTATACCGACCCGACAGGCAAAATGATCATGGATATGTGTGAAAGGCTTGATTTGATCATTTGCAACAGTACCGAGAAGTGTGAAGGGCAAATAACATGGGAGGTAGGAAGGCTTCAGTCGACGATAGATTATGCACTGATGTCACATAGGATGTATGATAAGCTCAGGGAAATGCACATAGATGAAGGTGGCTCCAGAAGTCTGGGGAGCGATCTCAAACGTATCAAGCTAAGTTTTGGAAGAGCAGTGAAAGTGGGAAGGAGACAAGATGAGCAACTACAGGAAAATTTTTATCCAGAAAGGCAAACTGAAATAGCCACTAAACAAATTGAGAAAGTAATCACGGAGGATAATAAGACAGTGTGGACATACACGAATCTAATTAGACTCTTTGAGATAGAGCTTGCTAAGACGCGCGACAAGTCACCCCAGAAAAGAAGACACAAACCCAAAAGTTGGTGGCATGAGGAAGTTAAGAGAGCCATAGCAAAACGTCAGGAAGCCTCTAGGGAACACAGACATGCTAATCAGCGGGGTGAACCGACAGATGATGTGGAAAGAAAATGGGCAACCTTTCTAAGCTGTAGAAGGGATGCATCCCTTCTGATCAATGAAAAGATTAGAAGGAAGGGAGCTCAGTGGCTGGCAGAAGTACATAAAAAAGATAGAAAGGCAGCTGCGAAATTTTGGAACCATTTAAACTCCCTAAGAAATGAGACGAGCCTAGAGCAGAACTTTATAACTACAGCCTAAGGTGCTAGGCTAGAAGGGGACGAAGCTATTGAATATATAAGAACAAGGGTGACAGAAAAATTTCAACAAAGAAGTACTTTATGCACCACAATAGACAAAGACGAATCAAGTGGTGCAATGGCTACATTTTCACAACAAGAGTGGGAAAGGGCTGAGAAAAGGGTTCCTAGTAGTACATCAACAGGCCCAGATGGCATTTCAATTAGGCTGATAAAAACATTAGGTCCGATGTCTAAGCAGGCTTTGAGAGAGGCAGTGAGTACAATAATAATCGATGGTGAAGTTCCCGATGGATGGAAACTTAGCAGGATGAGCATGATCTATAAAGGAAAGGGGGACAAAGCTGACATAAACAACTACCGTCCTATAACAGTGACATCAGTGGTCTACAGGCTGGCGATGCAGATTATAAAGGAAAGACTGCAGGCGTGGATAGAGCATGAGGGGGTGCGGGGGGAACTGCAGAATGGGTTTCGGAAACACAGGAGGTTGGAAGACAATCTGTTCTCACTGACGCAGTGCATCGAAATAGCAAAAAAAGAACACAGGCCCCTGTGGCTAGCATTTTTGGATATCAAGGGAGCGTACGATAGCGTGGTTCAAGAGGAATTGTGGGGAATACTGGACACACTAGGCGTGGAACATGTAGTCACTAATCTTTTAAAGGGTGTCTATAAAGGTAACAAGGTAGTTATAAAGTGGGAAAAACAGGTATCCAAGCCGGCAGAGGTAAAACGGGGGCTTAGGCAGGGGTGCCCCCTGTCACCCTTATTATTCATGATGTACCTACAAAGATTAGAGGCAAAATTAGAGGGAAGTGGACTGGGCTTCAACCTCTCTTTAGTCAAACAAGGAAAACTTATTGATCAGGCACTACCAGCATTAATGTACGCAGATGATATAGTGCTAATGGCCAACAACAAGGAAGATTTGCAGAGATTGATGGGCATCTGCGGTAATGAGGGAGATAGGTTAGAATTTAGATTCAGTAGGGAAAAATCAGCAGTCATGATTTTCAATGACAACGAAGGTAGTGAGCTTAGAATACAGGAGGTCACGCTAGAGATAACAGATAAATACAAATATCTGGGCGTATGGATAAGCAATGGGACCGAGTATCTGAGGGAACACGAAATATACGTGACGACTAGAGGTAACAGGAATGCAGCAATCATGAAAAATAGGGCACTGTGGAATTACAATAGGTATGATGTTGTGAGAGGAATATAGAAAGGGGTCATGGTTCCTGGGCTGACGTTCAGCAATGCGGTCTTGTGCATGAGATCAGAAGTTCAAGCAAGATTAGAAATTAAGCAACGTGGAGTAGGTAGGCTTGCTTTAGGAGCTCACGGGAATACACCAAATCAGGGAGTACAAGGTGATATGGGATGGACATCATTTGAGGGCAGGGAAGCTAGCAGCAAGATAAAATTTGAGAAGCGATTGAGAGAAATGGGGGAAGAGCGTTGGGCTAGGAAGGTTTTCAGCTACTTGTACATGAAGAATGTCGATACAAAATGGAGGAAGCGAACCAGGAAGTTGACTGGTAAATACTTAGAAAACAGCAGGTGGCCAAACCAAAAAGAACTATCGGTTAAGAAAAAAGGGAAGGAAACGGAGACTGACATGTGGAGAATGGGCATGATTAAGAAGTCCGCACTAGAGATCTATCGAACTTTTAAGCAGGAAATTGCCAAGGAAAGGATCTATGATAATACTAGGGGTAGTTCTCTACTGTTTGAGGCCAGGACGGGAGTACTGCGAACCAAGACATATCGGGCCAAATACGAAGGGGTCGACACAGTATGCAGTGCGTGTGGAGAGGAAGAAGAAACTGCCGAACACTTGATAATGTTCTGTAAAGGGCTTCACCCTATAGTTCAGGATGATGGCGCAGAGTTTTTCAAAGCACTGGGATTTAGGGACAGCAAGGGCAAAATAGACTTTAAGCGGGTAGACTTAACTAGAAGGAGGTTATCTGATTGGTGGCTAAAGTCAAGCCACGAGTGAAAATTAAACCCTTCACTGCGAAGTACGAATCCTCAACTTCATTATTTAAAGGGAAAAAAAGATAAATGTAATGGTTAGTTCACTAAGTATTACGGCTAGGTGGCGTTAGCCGCCGCCCGATCTGAAGGGTACAGCCACATCCATCCATTCATCCATGTAGCGACCTCTAGTTTAGTTCTTGCAGTGTTCACTAGATGGCGGTACCGTCTTCTGACAACGGTGGAGCATGTTCTGATTGAATGTGGAGATATCCACCCAGGTGTACGTTTGGGCACGAGCCTACAGGAAGCCTTGGGTTTTAGGGACAACAATGGAAAGCTGAACACACCCGCGATTGAAATAAGTAAGAGACGGTTAGAGTATTGGTGGCAGAAAATTAGAGAGAAAGGACAAAAATAAATATTGGAAAAATAAACTATGGACAGTGTGCCGTAAATGGCAGAGAACTTAAGCTGAAAATTTACCTTTTTTTCCATTAAGATAGAATTTATCGAAGTAGAGGCATTAGGCCAACATAAAGAAAAAAAGGAAAAAAGGTTTTTTTTTTTCGTCGAGCCTGGTGGCATACTTGTCACCACCCCGTTATAAAGGGGACGCTCATAGCATCCATCCATCCATCCATGTAGCCACCTCTCGTTTAGTTCTTGTAGTGTTTACTAGATGGTGGTACTTGTAGCTGACGATGAAAAGATGCAATATGTTATAAACTAGAAAGCGGTACTTGTAGTTGATAAAAGACGCGAGATCTTATAAAATAGGAATGATGTCACATATGACGCGTGTCATTGGTTGAAGGCAATCGTTCGATTTAGTGCGGCGACGTACGCTAGGGGGAGCGATGTAATAAATTCTAGTGGGCAAAATGTACAGAGGATTCATGGTTTACCAGGTTTACCTCCGGAGCTTCGCCCACTCATCATCATTCACTTCGTGGATATGGCGGAATTTTTTCTGCCTTCAGTGGGTTAAAGAACCTTTGTGACGTCACATTCTGGAGCTTTAAACTTTGGTCTATTCACAATTTCTCTCGTCGTGACGTCCACTGCACAGTAATGGCTCACTTTTCATATACCATGACAGTGTTCACACACAAGGAGAAAAAAAAAAAAGCTTGGCTATCTTTATCGGACGTCGCACAAAACGTCGTGCCAGGGCTACTATGCCTTGCAGGTTATAAATATTAAAACAATCATGAATAGTTTTGCTGTAATACTGAGAATCATAATATTGACAATATCCATACTCAAAAACGTCGAAATGATAAAGGGCTGTGTTTTAGGTTCCGCTCGTCTCGTTTTTTTTTTTGCATTTTTTGTTTGAGAGATCTTTGTGTATACGGAAAAAAAGAAAATATATTCGTAGCTAAAGCCTCAGATACGGCTTTTTGAAGAAGGCCGTTTTGGGTTTCTCGAAAAAGAAAGGGCAGAAGCTGCATGGAAACTGTACACGACAGAAAATTAATGAACAGAACGTACTTTTCTCAATCGCTATTCATCAACGGTTAATTCAGTGGCGTCCGTTAAGCTGCACAAACGTGGATCAATCACCTATTGTAACATTGTTTCCGCTTCGATAAACAATGACACGAATCTTTCCTAGGTACCTTGAATGAACTTGATGAGCGGCTTTTTACAAACTAAGGTGAGATGTAGGAGATCGGTGTCACGGCTCATCAGCGCAGAAGTCCGTACAAGCTATACAAAGAGTTCGGGCAGCAAAACGTAGAACTCCACGCGCGTCTCAAGGTCGAAGGTGAACATTCGGCAGAGGAACGTCTGCCGAATGTTCTTTCTCTTCGGGGTTGAGAAGGCCCGTGATGTACTGTGCTTGTATACGCTTTATTGCCATGGCGGCGATATTTGTCAAGACTAGTCGCAACGCCTTGCAAGTGAAGGTAGGGCAGTGTCCCCGCGATGCGGTTGCGCTTCCCGTCGTCTGTTGCATGTACCGGGATTCTAGGAGGAGCCGCCGGCGGAAGGTTGCCTCCTTTTCACAAGATCACCGCATTGTCGTGACTAATGCGGCGGTGAAACTGCAGCGAGCATCGCGAACAGTCTGACCACCGGATCAGATCGTGACGGTAAAGAAACATATGCCGTGAGGTCGACCTGTGAAATTCAGACTTGCTAAACATGGCTGGGGAAGAAGGAATAATGTTATTTAAAGTAACAACAACAACAACAACAACAACAACAACAACAACAACAACAACAACAACAACAAGAAGAATTTCTCTAGTTTAACGTTCACAATGATTACAATGTACGCTGTAGTGAAGGAATCCGAAAACTTTGACCACCTGGGGTTCTTTAACATGCAACTAGGTCTATGCACACGGGCCTACAACATTTTCGCCTCCATCGAAAATGCAGCCGCCGCAGCCGGGATTTGATCCCGCCACTTTCGGACCAGCACTCAAGCACCATAATCACTAGACCACTGTGGTGGTATGTAAATATTTGCACAGGGGAAGTTTTTATTACGATCGTAAATATGGTGCTGATTGAACCGGAACAGCTGAAGGTTTTCTTAAAAGTTTCGCATTCAGACAGCTCTCGTGCAAAACATTGTCGAGAGCCTTGGGGATATCCCTTTCTTGGCGAGATTCCAGCCTCATATAAACAAGAGAACAATTTTAAATGGGGTAATCTTGTAGAATAATTGGCGAATGATTTATACAGCTTTTCCGTAAAATGATTGTCCTTGCAGAACATTTGCTTGGCAGGCACACAATTTCTGTTGTATGGTCCCATCACATTCATAGCGCTTCAGGACCAGCCGCGTGACCGGTAAAGGGTAATTAGCACCAATTTAACGCCCCACCTATTCATAATCTGTGGAGCAAACTTGTTAGATTTATTTATTGTATGAATTTGGCAATCACTGCCGCCAAAATGAAAAAAAAAAAACTTCTTAAAGCAGGTTTTTTCTTTGAAACGATAAGTGTGCGCAAAAGCTACCTTTACAGGAAGACATACTAAAGCCGTTTATTTTAACATTTTACAATCGCAATAATGTCTTGAGAAACTCTAGAAACAACTCAGCAACAGAGAGAAAATTACTCGCGCTCTTTTTTTTTTTTTATTAGGCGTGGAAACTATGTAGCCACGCTGGGTGCAATAAACCTACGACGCATATGTTCCACAAAGTGATCGCGAAAGTTTAGACGCGACGAGAAGAGTGGGTGGTTTGAAGGTAAACATTATGCTCGTAGAGTATAAAAGAACTGTTATAATCACAGTACAAGGTTATACATCACAAAATATCTATCGCGTATTAACTGACGAATATGGGAAAGCCCTAGAATTTCCGTATCCTTAGAAGTTACAATAATAGCGGAAAGCCCCGCGTCCTTGGGAGATTCGTGAAGTAGGTCAGAGGCGACGTATCGAATTTTACCCGCACTATCGAAAAAAAAAAAATATGACGTATAAAACAAAGTAAACTCGGCCCAGTTTGCAGCCTCGCTAAAACGTTGCCTCCGGGATAGCCACGCCTCAAGATTTCACGAAGGCTTGCTGCGCTCCCCAGCCACCAGGGGCCACCACCAAGTCAAGTCCTCCTCTCATCATCCTACTTTCTCCCGCTTCTCTCGGTGCTCCTATCGACCCGGGAGGAAACCTCCTTTGCTCGTCGCATTCCTCCGCATCCCATGTCTCTCCGTCTTTTACTCCCCCTTCTGAACGGCTATGTCGTAATTATTCATTTGTATTGCGCACTGGTAGCCACGCAAACCGCTTTACGTAGAACCGACTCACGAAGCGTTCCTAAGGCTGATTGCAAAAGCAGTGCCGTCTATTGCTCGTCTGCTTACCGTCTGCTACTCGTCTGCTTCCTTCCTAATCGTCTGCTACCCGGCACCGGCCTCGGCGCTGTTCTCGTCGCCGGCGGCAACGCTCCGCGTTGCCCGTAGGGCCATGAAGATGGACAACGAGCGCGGCGCATCGACGCAGCCTGCCGCAGCGCCGGCCGGCCAGGCGGCCACAACTCTGGCCGGTGGAGGGAACACCAAGAACAACAACAACAACAAGGACACTGGTGTCGCGGGTGTGGACACCGTTCAGACGGGAACGCCGTTCGACACCGCCAAGGCCAAAATATACGAGACCAAGCGGCACAAGAAGATCGTGCGACTCATGACGGTCATGGCGTACGTTCTCTCTGTCTCGCTCGCGGCGATCGTGCTGTCGTTGTACTACGTCTTCCTCTGGGACCCCAACATGCGGTCCGAGCCACTCCAGCAAGACCGCGAGACGCGTCGCAACACTGCGTTCGCACAGGCGTCGTCTGCTACGAACGAGACGGACTGTTCGCAAGTGTCATCTACTTCGCATAATGTGGCGGCCGGAGTTCAGCTGGCGCCTACCAGTACGGCGACGGCGGCTACAAACAATGATGAACCAGCCGTCATAGACGCTACGGTGGGCTACGAGGACGTAGTTGCCGAGGGCTCGGCGTCTCCTTCGGAGATCTCGCTCGGCGAGCTAGCCGACAACGCGACGGACAACGAAACGTCTTCCTGGGTTGAGGATGGCGGCGCTGCCGTGTCGTTTACGGCATCGTCTTCTTCCGCCGACGTCCCGGAAGACAGGTCCACCACTCACGTTGAGAGATGAGAGAACGAGAGTGAGTTTGCATGAATTATTTCTTCGTTGCTGCTTTCGGAGACCCTTCAGAAACTGAAACTATGGTTTTACTTGGTCCGATCACTGAACATTCAGACACGACCGACATTGTTATATTCTTTAAAGAATGGATACCTTTCAAACAGAACAATATTTCGTTAAATTCGCAGCATTTACCTGTGCGACTAAGGTACTTTGTTTCCATCTTGCTATACACCCGTCAACAAGTACCTGCTCCCGTGACAGTCTCCTTCAGATTGTATATACAAAAATTAGTGTGAAGGGTCACTATAGAGTATCTAACAGTTATCGTATAATCAAATGAATTTCGTGGCGTGCTGGTCGCGTACGTCATGAAACCATTTCCCTAGATCACGTGTGGAATATGCCAGCATACCACGGCCCATGGAATTCGGACATACGCCGCGATTGATGATTGATTTATATGTGGGGTTTAACGTTTCCAAACCACCATATGATAATGAGAAGTGCCGCAGAGGAGGGCTCCGAAAATTTCTACTACCTGGGGTTCTTTAACGTGCATGCACCCGAATCTGAGCACACGGGCCTACAGAATCTTCACCTCCATCGAAAATGCAGCCGCCGCAGCCGAGATTTGATCCCGCGATCTGCGGGTCAGCAGCCGAGTACCTTAGCCACTAGACCACCGCGGTGGGGTGGATATACGCCACAGGTGATTCACAGCCAATGTCGACCTATAGGAACTGAGGCAATAGACTTCGGTGAACATGTGTTGACGAATGTCAGGAAATCTGATGCCGACATTGGCGGTGCTGTAGGCGAATGCGACATCGCGATGAACGCAATGGATCAAAATCCCGGCTCGAGTGCAAATCTAACTCCCAGACATTTTACGCTTCAGTCAAGTATTTTACTCCAGAACCACGGTATTCCTTGAGACAGCTTCGGAAAGATACAAGTCGAGTCAACGCCAATTGTCGTTCCATGCAGTGTTGGCTATGGGAATTCATAACAATGTAAAACATTGGAGAGAGAGGCTCACTAGGAGAGAAAAGCTGTGAAGTGGGTCTGAATCAATTTTCTGACTTGCTACTCAGCGTTAGAAAAAGGTGAGGGGATATAAGAGAAAGAAGAGAGAAAGTGTAAACATTAGCGGCACTTCATTTGGTCACTGCCACAGGGATATATGCTCCACTGTGTTTGATTACATCAATGCAACTAAAAGATTACCGTGCTAGTGAACCCTAGCCTTTTCAGATTTTTAGTTTATAATTCATAGCGATGTCTGTCAAAAACAAGAGCTGGTTTGACCGATTGCTCACCAAACATTTTTGTTTATTGGTAGTAGTATCTCTAAATTAATTTTTCAGATTTTCTTTAATTTAATTTTAGTTTCATTTAAGTATCCTGCCGCCCGGTTCTTGGCCCATCCTCCTCTGTGGGTGAGCGCCATCCATCTGAGGTCATCAGCATCAGATATACACTCCTGTGACTGAGCAAGCTGTAGTGAATCCTTGCTCGATCCCGTAAGAACACGACACCGACCGCTCCTGACGACCAGCAGATCATATCACCGTGTAGCGTTCTGTTCGCTTCGGTGAAGCTGGTATTCGTGCTGTTGTAACGTGAGTGTCTTTGCGTCGGACCATAAGCTTCGCTTTAGGTGCCAACGTGGTCAACGTTTCTGGAAAGCCTTCGATATGCCTGGAAGTACTTTATGTACACACAGACGCTAATTCACATCGTAGCTCCAAGCAATACAGAGCATGTTGCACAGGCAACTCGGTGACTGCTCCACATGACATCGACTCCCACAGTTCGTGGGTTTTGCCGCATTTTTTTTTTCAGGGGCCAAGTTCCTTGCTAGCCTTGTCTGGCTATGTACCGGCGAGCAGACTCGTGTCACAACACCTGCCACACAGCTGTGAAAAAAACAAAAATCTACCTGCACCGTCCATTCATCCGTCCATCTGTCCTTCTGTCCGTCGTTTATACTAGCCGGTGATTTCGGCGTATACATAGGGACCTTAGTACCTAGCCTTGCCCCCTCGCCATCATTCACTTCGTGGAGATGCATGAAGCTTTTTGTTTATCTTTGTAACGTCATAACGAACAATACGGTCTCCTGTTTCATGTTTTTCATGTGCCCAGAGACAAGTCGTAATACGTGTAAGGGTACTGGATGATGCAGTGGCGGTTTCTGCCTCAGTGGAAAGCTCAATTTGTTCCGCCTACAGCACGATGTCTACACGCGTATACTTATCTACGTTGCAAGCACATGAAGCTAATCAATTGTTAACCAGTACATTTGTACGTTAATTAATCAGCTCGTAAATCCTGTAGATTACGTGAAACCATGAAATTCTTGAAGCAACGAGCTGCTGAGTGATCATAATAATGAACTAAAAAGTTTTTTTTCTTCACTGAGGGCGCTATTCAGTGTGATAATAGAATTCAGAGACGACACGGCGCCGATTTCATAGAACAAAACTCCGAGCTCTATAATTATCGCAGTGTAGACGCTAGCTCAATGCCCTGCAATTTGCGGAAATGTGTGAAGTTTTTCGCCCGACTAAAACAAAAATAATCATTGCCTGCCACCGTTTTGACCATTTCAGAGCAACGGCCTTCTGCACCGAGAACTTCAGCCACGCATCGACCGTCACCGGCGTCTTATCCGAGCCTGTGACGTCATTCCAAGAAAGAGGAGATGCACGACGAACAATTCACACAGCTGGCGTTGGCCTTGTGTGTGGCACTTCTTCTATTTTATTTTCCCAACTCTTTAGTGCAACGTCCTTCAGAAAAAGCCGCGTAGTTAGGGAAAGTTAGCTAGCAAGGAGCGTCACGTCAGAGTTTTCAATATATCATCAAGTCAGCAGGCGTTCAAGTGAAGTAAAGGCTAGGGGAACTAAACTGTCTTTTCTAGAATCACAATGCGCAATTCATCTTTTTATTGCGCACCAATCTATCCGACCACATTCATCTGAATCCGAGCTGTTGCAGCGATGGCTGTCATCATTCTCAAATGCTACATGTCGGCGACTGCAGAGATCAGAAAAATATTACGTCGCTGACGCCATGTTTAGCACCCCTGTCCTTTTCTTACGTAGAGAAGCGTCCTGGAGGATGCACATGTATATCGATACGCAATGTACGCAACTTTACCATTTCTTTAGCGCTTGTGTGCTCCTAGATTACGTATCTATGCACCAGTCACTTATATTAGCTAATTTTCGTGACGTCAGCGAGAGGCGAGGTCATTTCAGACAATTTCAACGCCTCTTGGAAACGGTCCTTTGCGATTGGCCTGAAAGGTTTGCTAGTATACTAATATGCGTGGTGTTCGGATGGCTGAATTTTTCAAGAACAATGTGTACGATGGGCAAATTAAGAGTTTTGCCAGTGGTGCTTGTGATGAGTACAGAGGTGACTACGTGCCGAGCGCACTTGTAGCTTGTCTTATATCATATATATTCGCCGTCTGAGCGACTTTCATCCTCTATGTCGCTAAGAGCGCGAATTTACACTATCTAGTTTGTTATGTATACACGCATACCTTATGTATAGAAACACGGCATACGCTATAGTGTAAATGGCAGAAATTTATGTGATATTTCGTACATAGGACCCAATACATAGCGCAACGCTTTTACTCCGATGATCTTATCGATGCAGACTTTTTGTCAAAGGACTCCGCTCTTACCAGCTTTTTATCAGTAGAATTACGCGCGATGCTCCACCCGCCTTATTACCAATAACGGTTGACCGTGAACGGTGAATGATAAGACATGAATACTGATACTATAGTCCTTAGATCGTAGTGACACTAACTTGTTTCGCTCCATAGCTGGTTTGTACATACCTTCCATCCATTTATTGTAATCATTTTTTGCACCTGCCCAAAAACAATGAATAAGACAACGCCCGGAAGAAAACTCTTGCTCGCATTTCAGAGGTCGAATTCAACGTTGACCAGTTTCGATGACACCAAATTAACGATACGTTAATAATTAATCGCGTTGAGGGAAGAAATACAGAAATTCATTTCGGTGTGGACCTCCGAATCTTGTCTGACTCAACAGACCACGAGTTGAGTAACTTAGAATAGTCCTTAATTCGTTAGCAAATGTCGTTAATTAAAAAATGGTACATCTTAATCATCATTTTGATAACAATAACGCATCCTGCACCATGCTTATTACGTGTTTAAACCCCTGGTTCACTAAATCAGGCACAAAGCAACTCGTAAACTTGACGTGGCTGAAAGACACCCCATTCGTTTATGTCATGTGTCACGTCATATTGGTCATTTGCCCATAATTGTCCGTGATACTTTTGTATCATTCACTCTTATATAGTTTGAAGGACTGTTTGTTCCATAAAACAATCGATTAACAACGACTCGGCTTGCTTATCATCGGTGTAGCCATTTACATCTTCTAAGCGAAGCAGGTTGAAATACAGATGAGTGGAAGGCATTCATTGGCCAACGCACACGATGTCCATCGTAAAAGCTAGATTGCACGAAGCAACGACCATAATAACAATAAAAAATCCGCGCTGATTAGATTCGTTTAAAAAGCGGGAAATTTTACCTTCTTAAACAACATTCTCTCCAATGTTTTATTATCAAGCCTTCAGACAAAGTTCATATGACTAAGGCGGGTCACGTGGCTTGTTTTTGCTTTAAGTTGAAATTGACCAATCTAGGCCATATATTGTAATAGTTTAGTCATTCAATTTGCGTCATTCGAACTCCCGTAAGTACTAAAATAAATAGGCTTTTTCATGTGAAAAAAATATCCAGAAATGCACACAAGACGGCCTCTCGCGTGTGATTCCCAAACACGTTTAGAAAGAATGCTGCGCCTAAAAAGTCCTGGAGAGAGTTACAGAAGACAACGGAAAATGAAATTAGGAGTGGCCAGTAACGGCTTTGTGCCAAGCCTAATATTTACCCCAGCTGACTGCTCTCTCGAACTCGGGGGCGGAAACTCTTGAGTGCGCAGCGCAGGCGGATATATTTAGCATTCGCGACAATAAAAATGGCCGAACAAAAGTGTGCCACAAAGAAGGCAACCGAATGTTATGGGCTCCACGACTTAGCCCAATTTCTTTGCATACACGACCTTACTACTAAACAGGGATCTTTCTGCTTCGCCTATTACTGGGGGCAGCAATTATGGCGTGCAGGACGCAGCGTCTTATCGATACGCCTGACCTTCTATAAACACAGAGTATTAGTTTTATGGTTAACCGCCCTACCTTTCTTTTCTTTTGTCTCCATCCAGTGCCTGACGTCTGTGATGCCGTGATCTGCATGTTGTAAGACCGGAATACACTTTTCCGAGCATTGTCGAGTAGCGACAACGTTGATCTCATCCGCCATCTTGTCGGCTATGATTGGCTCAAAGCGCTGCCGCGGCATCTCCAATTGGCTCAAACGAACGCCTGAGTAGGCAATTCAGCAGAGTGCGAAATCCCACCATGCGTGCAGTATCTTAGGCGTGCGCTGGTTCCTTTTCAAGACATGAGGGGGGAGGGGGTGATGGCTGAACGCAACGCCCCTCTCCCTAATGAGTTAACATGAGGCATACTTTGCGGAGTTTGCGCCCCCTTAGGTGAGTGAGTGGCAACCACCCCTTCGCTCTCCCTCCCCCGTACGTGCGCCCATGTGCAGGATAGAACGCAAAGCTGGCCTAGCTGCGGTGTGGTTCCCCAGGTAAAGGACAGTGCATCAAAACAGAGCATAGAACGGGAAACAACACAGCGCTCGTTCTCTACCTCTCTCTCTCTCTCTCTCTCTCTCTCTCTCTTTCTCTCTCTCTCTTCGTCTGCTTTGTCTGTCTGTAGCGTTACTTTTTACCCATGATGTACAGGCTAACCTATGTCACGGGTCGACATTGTTTCCGTTGGGAGTGAGACTGGAGCAGAAAGTTTGAAAGGCGTTCGGAAATGCATATAGTAATACCAGGATCTGTCTGTGAGGGGCGCGATAAGTTGCTTCACGCGAGTTTGCAAACTCGAGCAATGCGTCACGTTCCACGGCAGCAACTTCAAAAAGCTAGGTAGAGCTTGAAGGAGAGAGAGGAGGTTAAGGGGAGAAAGGCAGGTTGAATTACGAAGTACTTACGCACGAAAAATGTTTTCTTTCGGGCTATGATTGGTAACCATGCATATGTTTGTTGATCTCTTATCCTCGTTCTTTTAGGTGGTGTGCGAATAACCTGACCATTTATTTTTTTATATGCACACAATCTGCCACAAATCCAAAATATTATCAGTGAGGCTTATCGAGAAGAAGGAGGGAAAAATCAGCTGCTCTAGGTGTTTCTTCACTCATTTTTGTTTCTGCGCAGAAAGAGTACGTGATTGTCACAGTGCACAGTTCTCTGAGTACAAAGTACAAAAGGAATTAATTAATAAGGGTGGATGCCGGGTCACTTTGTCTATATAACTAGGACTGAGAAGGAGAAAATTTCGGAAACTTCGGAAATTCACTTTTAGAACCAACCATGAACCGAAACAAGGCTACGTCACTGCAACGTGAAATGGCAAAATAATCGGTTTCGTTTAATTGTATTTTTTCACACTCTTTTTTGTAATGACACACGCATATCTGTTCATTGCAGCTCATTCTATGCCAAAGATGAGTGTTTGCCAAGCCCGTAGCCAGGAATTTTTGGCGGGGGGAGGAGGGGTCACTTGTTGAAGGCCTTGAAAAACGCAAGTGAAGGCCGAGGAGGAGCACTCCTTCAGATGATTTTTGGGGAAGTTGAAGTGCGGGGAGCAATGGGCCCCAGCCTCTTCCCCCCACATCCTCTATGGGCCTGGTGTTTGCTTGCTTGCTTGATGCTTAATTGCATGCATCCGTGCGTCTTCATTTCTTGTTGTGACATACAACTTTTTCCTTATATCAGCAAATTGAGCACGGCGCCCTGGTCTGAGCAGTGTGTGGAACATAAAATGGAGTATACCCGACAGAACGCTTGTGATTTTGAATAATATGCTTATGTAAATAGTTAGCACTCCCACAATTACGTGTATACAATGCTTATGTCTGCATGTGCACCTCACAACCGTCCTATTCCATGTCACGAGGCAGAATGCTCGCAGATAAGACTACACCTGCATTTCAAAGGGATTTAAAGGCCCTTTGAAGTGCATAGAAGTTGCAAACGTAATCGGCAAGCATGTTCACGCACACCCAATCAGTTTCCCACTGTAGAACTTACACGACACCTACTTCCCCTCATCATTTCTTTTATATCTATTTAAAATGTTTTAGTGGAATTGCACAGCTCATGATTTACCTTTGCTTTTGAGAAACAGTGCGGAATAATGCGGTAAAATGGCATGAAGTTTAGTTTAGTAAGAAGTGCGGCGCTGTGGCCCTGCCAACGCGTTTCTTCTTCGATGATATTTGCTCGCTGCAGCACGGACTCGAACCTATGCCCCCGAGAATAGCGGCATTGCATCTTATCTGTGAAGCTCTAGCACGGTACGGTTGTTACCGTTAGCCGAGAAGCGCTATGTATTTTTATTACTACTCCGTTTAGAAGGGAGCACAAACCGAATGCGCAGCCTTTTGTGGCTTTCGGCGCGCACACACCCCGTTAAAGAAGGAAAAAAAAATATTAACAAGGACTGAGCCCTAGTGCACGAAGTAATAGGCAGTGTATTCACACACACAACTAATGAAATTGGCAGAGAGTTAAGTCAATGAAAACGTAGCACAGTATTTGCGGTTTCTTAACAGTGTATTGCTGCGATTCTCACATAAGCTGAGAAATTGAGGTGGACGAAAAATCAACCTTTCCGTCAGTGGGATCCGAACTCATAACCTTCGAATTATGGGCAGGGATCCCAACACCGACACAAAGGGCAATTTCACTTTAATTTATTTCAATTTAACCGAGAATAATTACGATAGAGTGAAGAAACCGCAAGCACTGTTCCCCACGCTTTGTTTGGTTTAACTGTCAGTTGATTTCCTTAATAATCCAAAAAAAAGACGATCTATATGATTAAATCCCCTACTTTTATATCATGCTTTATTGTAAGCAATACGAGCTGGAACACCCAATTCATGTTTATTCCCCGACTGCTTGTGACGCGGCAATACGAATGTAATGTGTCGAGTTGCAAGGAATAGTTTCCTGCTTGAGCATTTAATGCCATAGATACAGTCCCACTTGCCCAGTGGCGTAACCAAGGGGTGGCACACCAACCTTCCCACGCCCCCTCTTTTCAACCCCCCCCCCCCTTTTTTTTTTGCCAGGGTATACCGAGCGCAAACTGACACTCGACCACATCGGCCTGTCCGGCCCTTACTTGAGAACAAGGTGGTGCGCATCGGCCCATCACCCGAAAAAAAAAAAACATTTCTTCCTACGCCCCGGCGCTCGCCTAATTCGAGCCGCTATGACCTTTAAAATACATTTTCAGTGTTTCATCTCATATTTTCCTAGAGTAAAGATGCTGTGGTGTATACATCATGTAGTGGTTCAAAACATGGATAAAGAGGAACAAGGAACGACTGGGCATTTTGCAGCTTCTTTGGGGAAGCAGCTAAAGTTTTACTCGTTATTCATGAATGTCAGTGTACATATGTCAATCCTGTTACAAACTATATACTTTGATGATGTTACTAGACCTGTGTTCGTTTAAGGTATGCTATAATGAAGAAAAGAGCAAATAAAATAAAATAAAGTATGCGTGAATTGTTATTCTTGTCTTTAGTCACTCTGCATCACACCTCGCTAAAGAAATGAATTACTCGATGATAGAAAGAGTCGAAGAGTTAACGTGGATTGGAGGCCGGATGATCATGAGCCCCCAACCCCAACCTTTGGATCTTAAAGTACACCTACACATCTTGAAGGCAGCAATATCTTGATCTAAGGAGACTCTTTTGTGCCGCCGACACCTTAGCGTGGTCCTCCACGGATGCCTAATTGGAATCACCAAAAATATTACACTGAAAAAAAATTTAAGGTTTGAAATCGCCACACACCCTACATGCGACAACGATGTCTGCGAGAAAGCAACTGCCCCATCTTCGCAATTGTTCCTGTCTCAGTGCGCCGGGAAAGATAGTTTCAACGACTTTAGACAGAATTTACATTCTTCATAGGTCATAGCAGCCCACCAACACTGTGCAGAAGGCATTGAACACGTCGCTGAGCTTTACATGTACGCACTAGTGAACCTGGAGCACAGTGTAGTGTGCAAGCTAACGTCCCTGTATTTCCATGAATAAAGGTGAGCCCCAGACGGACCTTTTTCGCTGTTTGTGTAGCTCCCTTCCTGTCCTCTTGGGAGGCCACTCTTCGGGCCTGGCTCAGATGAGCAGCTGTTCCTAGTAGACCGGACCTGAATAGAGAGGTCGGCCGGACGCCCCTGGTCACCTAGGGGCCTAAATACAGCTGCATTGTTTCCAATAAAGCTCTATCCATTTATCCATCTATAAAAGTCTCAGGGTGCGGCGATGGCGTAGTGGTTAGAGCATCCGCCTCGCATGCAAGAGGTCCGTGGTTCAAATCCCGGTACCGCGCAGTTCCCAACCGGATTAAAAAAAAAAATCCGCGTGTTGATGGAACTGCATTAAGAGGCCTGGGGTGCGGCCTCACCGGCAAACACCGCCGAGAACGCACTCCCTCACCAGAGAAGGATTGGCCACCCTGGTGCAGTATCTGGCCACTACCTCCCACATGCTTACGTCAAATAACTCATGGCCCTCAGTCCCCAGCAGCTGCGAAGCAACTGACCACGGCGGCGGTCAGATCTGCAACGCAGCAGAGGGTGCTAAGAATCTCTGGATCCGGACAGGCCGCCATTGGAACCTGAACTTGGCAACGTTTAACGCTAGAACCTTATCCGTACTTCCCTCACTTATCTAGTGAGGGAAGTCTAGCTGTACTATTCGAGGAGCTAGAGGGTGTTAAATTGGATATAATAGGGCTCAGTGAGGTTAGGAGGACAGATGAGGCCTATACGGTGCTACAGAATGGGCACGTCCTTTGCTACAGGGGCTTGGCAGACAGAAGAGAACTGGGAGTGGGGTTCCTAATTCACAGAAACATAGCTGGCAACATAGAGGAATACTATAGCATTAATGAAAGGGTGGTAGGTATCGTAATTAAACTGAATAAAAGATACAAAATGAAGGTAGTACAGGCTTACGCGCCCACATCCAGCCATGATGACGCTTCAGTTGAAAGCTTCTATGAAGACGTGGAATCGGCAATGAGTAAGGTTAAAACACAGTATACTATAGTGATGGGCGACTTTAATGCAAAGGTAGGGAAGAAGCAGGCTGGAGACCAGGCAGTAGGAGATTATGGCATCGGTACTAGAAACGCCAGAGGAGAGCTACTAGTAGAATTCGCAGAACGCAATAATTTACGGATTTTGAATACCTTCTACCGAAAACGAGAAAACCGCAAGTGGACATGGAGGAGCCCTAATGGCGAAAATAAGAACGAAATAGACTTTATAATGAGTGCACACCCTAGAATCGTGCAGGATGTGGAAGTGATTGGCAAGGTACGATGCAGTGACCATAGAATGGTACGGTCTCGAATTCGCCTAGACTTGAACAAAGAACGACAGAAACTGATACGCAAGAAGCCAATCAATCAGCTTGCACTGAGAGGGAAAGTACAGGAATTCAGAGTATCGCTGCAGAACAGGTACTCGGCTCTTAGTGAGGAAACCAACCTTAGCGTAGATACAATGAATGATAATCTGACGAGTATCATTACGGAGTGTGCAGTGGAAGTTGGAGGCAGGGTAGTTAGACAGGACACTGGCAAGCTTTCCCAGGAAACGAAGAACCTAATTAAGAAGCGTCAAATCATGAAAGTGTCAAGTACAACAGACAAAATAGAACTGGCAGAGCTTTCGAAGTTGATTAATAGACGTAAGGTATGCGATGTAAGAAGGTATAACATGGAGAGAATTGAACACGCTCTGAAAAACGGAGGAAGTGTCAAAGCATTGAAGAGGAAACTTGGGATAGGCAAAAGTCGGATGTATGCACTAAGGGACAAAGAAGGCAAAATAACTACCAATATGGATAGGATAGTTAAAATAGCGGAGGAGTTTTACAGAGATCTGTACAGTAGCCGAGACAACCACGACCTTAATACTATAAGAACTAGCAGTAACCCAGATTACACCCCACCAGTAATAATAGAAGAAGCCAGAAAAGCTTTGGAGAGCATGCAAAGGGGCAAAGCTGCTGGTGAGGATCAGGTAACATCAGATCTGCTGAAAGATGGAGGACAGATTTTGTTAGAAAAGCTAGCCACCCTGTTTACGATGTGTCTCCTGACGGGAAGAGTACCAGAGTCTTGGAAGAACGCTAACATCATCCTAATACATAAGAAAGGAGATGACAAGGACTTGAAGAATTACAGGCCGATCAGCTTGCTCTCTGTAGTATACAAGCTATTTACAAAGGTAATTGCTAACAGAGTAAAGAAAACATTAGAATTCAATCAACCAAAGGAACAAGCAGGATTTCGAACAGGCTACTCAACAATTGACCACATTCATACTATCAATCAGGTGATAGAGAAGTGCTCAGAGTATAACCAGCCACTATACATAGCCTTCATAGATTACGAGAAGGCGTTTGATTCAGTAGAAATATCAGCCGTCATGCAAACACTGCGGAATCAGGGCGTAGATGAAGTATATATAAACATTCTGGAAGAAATCTACAGGGGATCAACTGCTACCATAGTGCTTCATAAAGAAAGCAACAGAATACCAATCAAGAAGGGTGTAAGGCAGGGGGACACAATCTCCCCAATGCTATTTACCGCGTGCTTACAGGAGGTTTTCAGAAGCCTATAATGGGAACAGTTAGGGATAAGAGTCAATGGAGAATACCTTAGTAACCTGCGCTTCGCCGATGACATTGCATTGCTGAGTAACTCAGGGGACGAATTGCAACTCATGATTAAGGAGTTAGACAAGGAGAGCAGAAAGGTGGGTCTTAAAATTAATCTTCAGAAAACGAAAGTAATGTACAACAACCTCGGAAAGGAGCAGCGCTTCGAGATAGGTAATAGTGCACTTAAAGTTGTAAAAGACTATGTCTACTTAGGGCAGGTAATAACTGCAGAGCCGAACCACGAGAGTGAAGTAACTAGAAGAATAAGAATGGGGTGGAGCACATTCGGCAAGCACTCTCAAATTATGACAGGTAGATTGCCACTATCCCTCAAGAGGAAGGTATATAACAGCTTTATCTTGCCGGTACTTAGCTACGGAGCAGAAACCTGGAGACTTACAAAGAGGGTTCAGCTTAAATTGAGGACGACGCAGCGAGCAATGGAAAGAAAAATGGTAGGTGTAACCTTAAGAGACAAGAAGAGAGCAGAGTTGATTAGGGAACAAACGGGGGTTAAGGATATCATAGCTGAAATCAAGAAGAAGAAATGGACATGGGCCGGGCATGTAGGGCGTAGACAGGATAACCGCTGGTCATTAAGGGTAACTGACTGGATTCCCAGAGAAGGGAAGCGGGTTAGGGGGAGACAGAAGGTTAGGTGGGCAGATGAGATTAAGAAGTTTGCGGGTATAAATTGGCAGCAGCAAGCACAGGACCGGGTTAACTGGCGGAACATGGGAGAGGCCTTTGTCCTGCAGTGGACGTAGTCAGGCTGATGATGATGATGATGAAAAGTCTCATAAAACGCAAAAACTGACTTTGGCAGCGTCAACAAGATATGATGCTAAATTTCCTCAGGTGGTGACACCAGCACACCAAGGCGTCATGACATAACACTTTTCAGTAATTTGGGACGTCACTACAATTTCACAGAACATCACGTCCCACGAGATACCATCCCATTTCATCGTCACTTGTTGAATGGCGCATGGATCACAGAGGCAGTGCAAGAACAGGTGAGGTTGACGAAGCTCCCGACGCCTGCGATCTTTGAGGCGATGCAGAACACGTGAGGTGCAAAAGCTTTCGCAAGGGGATAAGGGAGAAAGAGGAGCATTTATGGATCGACCGAGAAGAAGAAGAAAAAAAAAAGATGGGTTTCGCCATCTAGTCGCCTGAAGTGGAGTCATAATAGAGCCTACTCTAGATTTGTTCTCTTGGTTTCAATGTGAATTGAGCTCCACGAAAAGCAGCATCGTTAAACTAAAGGTCACGCGAATCACCGTGATTGATAACAATTCAGCTATGGTTCATTGGCTATCAAATACGATTAGTGAAGCCTATGGTGTTATTGCAACGAATATCAGCGACATATGACTCCTTCATGGAGCGTACTGAGAGCCGGACGAGTTGGTTTTGCATCGGGGATGGGATGGGACGCAATCTATACAGTAAGTAGTACTCGAGCAACGCGATTCATTTATTACATCTTCACAATCATATTTATATATATATTGCGTCACTCGTAACCTGCGCTGTAAGAAGCACAACGGCAGTCATAACTCCAAACGGCGATGTTCCGTCCTTCTAGGGCTCTTCCATCCGATGACCGAATGGCATTAGCTTGTCTTCACTCAAATGATTAAGCAACACTCACAGGAGCCCTAATGCTCAAGATAATGACTGTACTCCGACGCCATTCAGTGTCAAATGACGCAGAGCTGCTAAAGCTGCCTCTTAGATTCGAAGTGTCGCAGCTGGATGGAGGCTTCTAGGTCAACTTTTGAGTCTATCGGCAAATGTGACCAGGAGCACGCAAGAACAGTGGCCTCCGGCAACTTTTGCGTAGCCTGTCCCCGCTGCAGACACTTATTGCGGAATGAAAATATGCGTGAGCCGTAGCAGAGCAAAGTGACGCCGTAGCAGAGCGAAGTGATTGATGCTAAGGAGTGCTCAGAAGTGGCTGATGCTCGGGACTCACCCAGAACGAAAGAGGAGGTTAAAGACGTAAAAGCAGGATTGCTCGTGCTTGGACATGTTTTTATCGCCTTGTCTCTCTTGTTCGTTAGCATAGAGCAAGATTGACTGGTCCAGATTACGTAGAATAGTACTATACCGGGTGTTCAGAGTGAAGCTTTATAATTGTTTATTTATATTAGGTCCTCGAAGGCTCGTGAGAACCACTCGTACAAATAAGTTAAGTGGCCAGGAGGACAGAAAGTTAGATGACAATTATTGCTGTCAGCAGCCCAATTAAATAAATATTATAATTCACTTTATACTGGCTGCGGTAAGTTGGCATGTTTATATTGAAAAAATGTAGGCAGTGGTGTTTGTACGCAGTTTCAGTTGGAAGATTTTTTCTAGCACGCCTGCGATCCGAGATATCCGGCTCCAAAGTTTAAGTGTCTTTCGCATGATAACGCATGCAAAAGGGTGAGGGTCCACGCAAAGCTCCTTCCTAAAGCGACGCATCTCTTGAGTGTGGTGTTTTAGTGTGTGGAGAGGTTGGTAGCGTAGGCATACATGACAACCATTGCCTTTGTCCTCTCGGACGGTGAAATCAAAATGTGACAGCGCGGTGCGCCATGAGCATTACGCATGATCCTGATAAATGCGATAACAGGAGACCAATTTTCGCGATGTTTCTTTTTTTCGTAACTTTAGATCGGATGAAAACATCGTCTTGTCAACGCGTTAGCTTGACCATCCTGTACTAGGGTGCCTCCGGTAGCACAGCGTCTCTGCACCTACGCCTGAGTGCTCCCGACATCAACATATTGCCACATTGAATATGCAGCATCAAGAGAACAACGAAGAACACGCGCAGTGAGAGAAAAAGACGAGGTTCTCTTCCGATCAGTTTGCCAGTGTTCTGGTAAAATTAGAGTGAGTTCCCTGGATTCGATTGCTGCTGTTTCTGCATTGTGACACTGGTGGAGGCGCTGGGTACATGTTCGGGACGCCTGACAACAGCCCCGCATCAGGTCAAGAAACTCGTCGCCAAACCGAATGACTGCGCGATCGCCTCGGTAACGGAAGTTGTACGCCAGGAGATCAGGCAAGCGCTCTCGCTTCCTGAGCCGAACACGAGCACTCCCAGGGCAAGCTATGCAGACGTAGTACGCCGACAGCCAGCGAACGTGCCGACACCACATCAGTACCACCAGCAACATCCGCCGACAGCGCCTTGGTACTACAGAGAAACTTCGATGCCGAGGCGGCCACCACTTCGCAAAACTGACATCTGGCGTACCCCTGACCATAGGCCCCTGTGCTTTCATTGTGGGGAAGCAGGCCACATTGTGCGGTATTGCCCATAGCGCGCCGCAGGGTACCAAGGGTTTCCTTCTACGGTTCCTCGGCGCCATTTCAACGGAACACCTGACGTCGACACGAGAGTCATGACCCCGCGGGATGTTCCTCCTGGGTTTCGGTCACGCTCACCCTCTCCTGGGCGTTATTCTCCATCCTCTAAACGGAGCACCACTGTCATGCCAAGAGGGAGATCTCCTAGTCCACGCCGGGGAAACTAAAAGCAGCGACCTCAGGGGGGAAGGTTGCGAATCGTCGAAGTGCTGAAAATTCCCCATTACTGCCGAGCGAAGAGAGACACATTTTCAATGACGGAAGCTTGCGATTTTGTGTCGACTACCGCAAGCTGAACCGTGTGACAAAGAAAGACGTATACCCATTACCGCGCATCGATGATTCACTCGACAGGCTGAGGTATGCACGCTACTTTTCGTCAATGTACCTCAAAAGTGGGTATTGGCAAATTGAGGTCGACGAGCGAGATAGAGAAAAAACGGCTTTTGTAACGCCTGACGGGCTTTATGAATTTAAAGTCTTGCCATTTGGATTGTGCTCAGCCCCCGCATTTCAGAGACTGATGGATACCGTTCTGTCAGGCCTTAAGTGGCAGACATATCTGGTCTATCTGGACGACGTCATTGTTTTTTCAAAAACATTTGAGGAACACCTGAGCAGGCTGCTATCGGTATTCAGGGCAATAAGGTCTGCCGGCCTGACACTGAAACCGGAGAAGTGTCATTTCGGTTTCAAGGAGCTTCAATTTTTAGGCCATGTGGTGAGCCATGAAGGTGTTCGACCTGATCCCGATAAGATTGCGGCCGTCAGAAAATTTCCGGTACCAAAAGACAAGAAAGCAGTCAGGCGTTTCCTTGGCTTATGCGCATACTACCGAAGGTTTATTGCCAATTTCTCCCACATAGCTTCGCCGTGTCACAATGCAGAAACAGCAGCAGTCGAATCCAGGGAACTCACTCTAATTTTAGCAGAACACTGGCAAACTGATTGTTTGTTTGTTTGTTTGTTTGTTTGTTTGTTTGTATCCTCTAATCCACGGCTCGTACACACTCTGGGGGATTGGCCAAGAGAACATGTAGTCTCATATGAACGATAACTGCATTATTGCTTACAACGAAAAAAAAAGGGGGGGGGGGGAGTTGTATAGTGAAGACAGTATGTTAAAAAAAAGAAATAAACCAAAGATTTAGTTTGTGAGAAAAAAGAGTCAACAACAAAGTAGACACTAATAGCTACACCTTGATTTTGGGAACCGACCAGACAGCTGGTTTTGCCAAACCCGAGTAATTTGGTATGTCACGAATTTATCCAGAATTAAAAATTACTTTTCGACCCGGTTTTTTTTTTTTGAGTATCTGTTAACGTGGGCTTTATGTTGAAAAACGTTTAGAGTCTTGAATAAAATTACACACTGCATCAAATGCATCTCTGTGGCAATTTCCCAAAACAGAGGCACCAAAACTTAGAATATTTTGATTGATTGATATGTGGGGTTTAACGTCCCAAAACCACTATATGATTATGAGAGACGCCGTAGTGGAGGGCTCCGGAAATTTAGACCACCTGGGGTTCTTTAACGTGCACCCAAATCTGAGCACACGGGCCTACAACATTTCCGCCTCCATCGGAAATGCAGCCGCCGCAGCCGGGATTCGAACCCGCGCCCTGCGGGTCAGCAGCCGAGTACCTTAGCCACTAGACCACCGCGGCGGGGCAACTTAGAATATTTTCTGTGGTTAAATTTAAACCTAGCTTCGCAAATGGAATATATAAAAGTCGTTTCCTAATTAATGCATAGTTACGACATGAGCCAAAATAATGTTCAATAGTTTCTGATTCTCCGCAGAACGGACAAAGGGGGGAAAGTGTCAGACCAGCTCTGTGTAAGTAAAAATGTAATGGGGGAACACGGCACCGGAATGTGTAGACTATAATTTCAAGTTTTTTTTTTTTTTTTTGACGGACTCCACTGGGCTTTCCATGGAAATTTGAGGTGCTGATAATCTGTCCATTGTGTGATATTTTCTAAACTATCTGTAAAAATAGCAAATTTCCTATATCTAACCCCTGATAAGTATTCTAACTCGGGAAGTACTGAAATTACTGGTCCATCGAGTGATGCTCGTGCCAAAGCATCTGCCAATTCATTTAATTGTAATCCGCAGTGACCTGGGACCCACACTAATTTGAGAAGTTTTAAATGCGGCGGTGCTAATGTGTGGAACGCTGCTAGGGCACGAGATTGTTCGGAGGTTGTCAGAGCTGCACACACTGAAAGTGAGTCTGTTGGGATGATTGCACTGGTCTCGGTCGTAGGAATTTTACGAAGAGCTAAAATAATAGCTACTGTAGCTCGGCTTTAAATATAAGAGTGAAATCTGGAAGCCTTACTGAAAAAGACCAGCCGAGGAATTCAGACGCAATTCCTACGCCTGCCTTTTTATTGTTGACAGAAGCATTTGTAGCTATTACATTCTTTGTTTCTGCATGTACCAAGTAATCTTTTATTGTAGTGGTCAAAAATCTAGGAGATTGCAACTTGGCTTGTGGGGGTGGGGGGGGGGGGAGATTTCATCGTAGTCTATTCTAATGTTGATGGTTGAGGAATTAGTTTCAATTACTGTGCTAATGTCTACATTTATGCAATCCAGTTTCTTTTTAACGAAAATTATTTTATTTATTTATTTATTTGACAATACTGCTAACTCCTGGTGGAGTCGCCGCAGAGTGGGGTTACAATAAAAATGAAGACAATACAAAGCAAAGAACCAACACAATTAGTTAAAACAAAACAGGCGCACAATGTGTAATGTACAGGCGCACAATGTAAACAGGCGCACAATGTATAAAGAAAAAACCAGAAACAAAAACGGACACCCATTCAGGCCGAAATATGAGGCGAAAGGCAAGCAATGCATAAGAAAGGAACTCCACACAATCAACCGGCAAGCAATGAATCGAACAATTCCACACTGTTGGCCTCAACGGTGGGTGCATCCAGGGCGTTCCACTCATCGATCGTTCGCGGAAAAAAAGAATACTTAAAAATATTATTAGCCGATTGATATGGAGTGATTGAAAAACAATGTCGCATTCTGGTATCATAACCTGTTGAAAAATGCACATAATTGGATATACTGCCGTTGAGATGACCTTTAACTATTTTAAACATAAAACGTAATCGTGCGATTTTATTCCTCGCCGAAGTGTGCTTCAGATTAGCCTTAGCCACTAAGCCTGAGACCGAGACCCTATCGTAGCGATTGAAAATAAATCTTACGGCTTTGTTTTGGACTCTTTCTAGCTTATTAATATTAGATTGTGTAAAGGGGTCCCAAACAATATTAGCGTATTCTAGAATAGGTAAGACAAGTGTTTTAAATGCTATAAGCTTAGTATCACAAGAAGAATGACGAAGGGAGCGTTTTAAGTAATGCAGTTTCGACATTCCTTTGTTAGTGATCTCTGTTATATGATCATTCCAGCGCAGGTCGCTACGAATGTGAAGACCAAGGTACTTGTAGTGCTCGACGCGAGATAGGATGGTACCGTCAATTGTGTAGTCAAATGAGTGTATATGTGTTTTATTTACGATAGACATGACAACACTTTTCTTAAGATTTACTGACATTTGCCATGTATTGCACCATTGAAAAAGCTGATGAAGTTCCCTGTTCAGTTGCAGTTGATCATTAATAGAGTTAATAACGGAGTAAATTACACAGTCGTCCGCATACAACCTAATTTTTACATTACAATTGTCGGCAATATCATTGATGTAGAGTAAGAATAATAATGGTCCTAACACCGATCCTTGGGGTACTCCCGAAGAAACCGGAAGCATGGTTGAAGTAGCTTGATTAAACGAGACACACTGTTTTCTAGAAGTTAAGTAAGACTCTATCCAGTTACAAATTGTACTATTCTTTAAGATGTGCGAAACTTTAAGTAGTAGTTTTGGGTGCGACAGTTTATCGAACGCCTTGGTGAAATCCAGAAAAATAGCGTCAATTTGAGTATGATTGTTGATCGCCGAAGCAAAGTCATGAATTACCTCAACTAGTTGCGTGACGGTGGAGAACCCATGCCTGAAACCATGCTGTGCAGGTGATAAAACTGAGTTGGCTTCCAAGAATTTCATAACATGCTTGTAAATTACGTGCTCCAATAGTTTACAGCATGTACAGGTGAGGGCTATTGGTCTGTAATTGGCTATCAGGTGTTTATCGCCTTGCTTATGTAGGGGTTTAACTATCGACGTCTTCCAGTCATCAGGTAAAAGACCAGTGGACAGAGATAAGTTATAAATTAATGTAAGATACTTGGCGCACCATAACGCGTACCGCTTTAAAAACGCATTGGGTATTTCATCTGGACCAGGACTTTTTTTTATATTCAGGTCTAACAATAAATTAAGTACCCCAGATTCTGATACATCTAAATTTTCTATAGGGGGCAGATCACTAAATTTTTTATAAAAAGGGGAGCTTCCATCATCTGTGACAAATACAGATTTGAAGTAATCATTAAATTCACTGGCAATTACAGTAGCATCAGAGGTAGAAGCATTATTTACAATGAAGGTATCACAGTTTGAGATCACCGGTTTTATGAACCTCCAAAAAGAGGCAGGGGACTCTTTTATCATTTTACTCAGCCTAACATTGTAAAAATTATGTTTCTCTTCTCGCATCTTAATTTTAAGTTCTTTAGATACGCTTAAGATTTGATTATGAATATTTGTGTTATGGTGGAGCTTTTTTTTAGCTTTCTTCAAACGCTTAACCTTCCTTTTTAAATGAATAATGTCCCGTGTAATCCAAGGATTGGATACGTTAGTTTTTTTAGTTCTAAGGGGTACAAAAAGTTGTATGCAAGCATGGACCATGTTTCTAAATTTTACCCACAAAGCGTTAACATCACATGTGTGAACACTGCGAAAGAAATCGTCGTAAGATGATTCCAACATTTCCAAAATAGATACATCATCAGCTCTTGCAAAGTCCTGAAAACTTATAACCTTAACATGTTTCGTCGCCTTTAAAGAAGGAAACTGTACAAGCACCGCATGATGGTCGGAGATGCCATCAACTACATCACACTCAATAGTTCCCGGAATGTTGCTTCGAACAAAAACGAGATCCAGAATGGATTTAGACTCACCGTGAACACGTGTACAATCCTTAACTATTTGTCTTAGATCAAAGCGAAACGCAATGTCGATAAGTTCTTCACCACACACTATATCATTATTAGTAGCTGAAAATGTATTCCAGTCGATTCCCGGCAAGTTAAAATCACCGCAAAGAATGAGCTTTGTGTTTTGCGATATAAGGGAAGCTATAAATGCTTTCAGCTCTTCCAGGACTTTTACATCTTCGCCGGGTGGTCTGTAAACTACTCCAATTACTAGGCATTCGTTTTCAAAAAACAATTTGCAGAACATAGCTTCAGCTCCAGGTGGCTCGGACAAGCGTACTACTTTTAAGCCTTTTCGAAACAGAAGTGCCACTCCCCCACCCCTGAAATTCCTATCTCTCCTATGAGCGCAAAACTGAGGGGGCGTGAATTCGCTATCGAAGACACCGTTGTGAAGCCATGTTTCGGTTAAGGCGATTACGTCAGGATCGTGAATTGAAGTTAAGTGCTCTAAATCGAGGCCCTTGCGCACAATACTTCGACAGTTTGCGTTGAGCAGTTTCAACGAAAAGGGAGGGTGCTGGGGTCATTGTTTTGCGTTTCTAGAAACTGCAACCTTATCGTTAGATGCTTCATCCCAGGTATACAGAGTTCCATTGACAGACACCTTGTCGTAGGAAAGTTTAACCCGATCCCCGCGTTCTCTGTGTACACTGGTACAATCCCACAACCTTTTTCTTATGTTCCGTACTTTTTCTGAGTAATCTTCGGTCACATACATACCAGAATTTTTTAGTTTGCCACAGTTCTTTAGAATTGATTGTTTTTCTCTATAATCAAGTAATTTAATAACGATTGGTCTCGTTTTGTTTGGGCGTTTTGATCCAATCCGGTGACATCTTTCCATACCATTTATAGAAAGCTGAAGCTTTTCTTGAAAAAAAACCCTAGAAACACATTCACACAGAGATGACAATGTTTCATCTGCGGGTTCACGAAAACCGTGAATAATAATGTTATTGCGCCTGCTGCGATTTTCGAGATCGTCAACTTTATCAGCAATAGAGGCAATGCTTTTATCTATGCTCTGCATGTGGGATTTCATAGAAGCAAATTGCTCCTGAGCATTGGCAATCGGTATGACCGATGCCTCCAAGGAATCTAGCCTGTCTTTGAGCTGAACTAAGGTGTCCTGTAAAGAAGTCTGCGCCGTGCTATAATCGTTCATACGGCGAATTATTTCCTTTTGGCCTTCAAGAACGTGAAGTAGTAATTCATGATCACTTTCAGAGTCTACTTTTGAGCTGCGCAGTTGGCGTGATACCTTATCATCATTAGGCCCTGGGTTTTGCTCAACGTCACCGCACAGTAATAGCACATCAAAAAAGAAAGAACTTAATGAACATAGTAGACTACAAAATGCACATTTTCGCTTCTGTGGGCAAGGCAGCAGGACAAGAAAAGGATCATTGCTTCGAAAACATTTAGCACCGCTAAGGTAACTGACCTGCACAAGGAAAAAGACGTGCTTGTTCAGCATAGTTGCAGGCACGCTGCCGCCTCGCCCACTGAAGATGCGCAGGGGTGGCGGCGAGTATATAAGTCCTGGGCCGGATGACGTCACGTGAAAGGAGGTGAAGGCATGGCTCGCAAGTGCACACGAGGCGCCTGGTTGTTCGATGAAACTGCAGTAGTTCATGAATGTTGAATTTCCGTGTACTTCGCCAGATAGGGCACGAGAAACGTCGGCTGGGCAGAAATCCTGATCGGATGCCGGCATAGGGCTGGACGAAATGGCGACCAGCATCTGCACAAGGAAAAAGACGTGCTTGTTCAGCATAGTTGCAGGCACGCTGCCGCCTCGCCCACTGAAGATGCGCAGGGGTGGCGGCGAGTATATAAGTCCTGGGCCGGATGACGTCACGTGAAAGGAGGTGAAGGCATGGCTCGCAAGTGCACACGAGGCGCCTGGTTGTTCGATGAAACTGCAGTAGTTCATGAATGTTGAATTTCCGTGTACTTCGCCAGATAGGGCACGAGAAACGTCGGCTGGGCAGAAATCCTGATCGGATGCCGGCATAGGGCTGGACGAAATGGCGACCAGCATCTGCACAAGGAAAAAGACGTGCTTGTTCAGCATAGTTGCAGGCACGCTGCCGCCTCGCCCACTGAAGATGCGCAGGGGTGGCGGCGAGTATATAAGTCCTGGGCCGGATGACGTCACGTGAAAGGAGGTGAAGGCATGGCTCGCAAGTGCACACGAGGCGCCTGGTTGTTCGATGAAACTGCAGTAGTTCATGAATGTTGAATTTCCGTGTACTTCGCCAGATAGGGCACGAGAAACGTCGGCTGGGCAGAAATCCTGATCGGATGCCGGCATAGGGCTGGACGAAATGGCGACCAGCATCTGCACAAGGAAAAAGACGTGCTTGTTCAGCATAGTTGCAGGCACGCTGCCGCCTCGCCCACTGAAGATGCGCAGGGGTGGCGGCGAGTATATAAGTCCTGGGCCGGATGACGTCACGTGAAAGGAGGTGAAGGCATGGCTCGCAAGTGCACACGAGGCGCCTGGTTGTTCGATGAAACTGCAGTAGTTCATGAATGTTGAATTTCCGTGTACTTCGCCAGATAGGGCACGAGAAACGTCGGCTGGGCAGAAATCCTGATCGGATGCCGGCATAGGGCTGGACGAAATGGCGACCAGCATCTGCACAAGGAAAAAGACGTGCTTGTTCAGCATAGTTGCAGGCACGCTGCCGCCTCGCCCACTGAGGGGTATGAAATCGAGGGGTATGAAATCTGAGGGGTATGAAATCGAGGCCAATGTGCAAGAAAAAAAGAGTCAGGGTCGCTAATAAATGCGTACTCTGATCTTCGCGCCGGTAAACTGTAGAACTTTAAGAAGGTTTGAACCGTTAGAATGCGGAATCGATAGAGGAGTGTTGGCAATCGCGCTTCTTGATACAATACATTGATCGCCACGAACCTGGGAAGTCCCAGGCATACTCGCACGGCTTCTCGCTCTAACATTACTAGCAGTTTAATTTTATAACCAGCGGCCCCCGAGAATAATACACACCCAAATTCCAATATTGGTCGCACATAAATTTTATATATCATTAACATCGTGTGTCTGCGCAGCCCATATTTCATGTTGCTTAACCTGCGTAATAAACCTAACGCCCGCTGTGCCGTTGCTGTTATATATTCAATGTGTGGGCTCTAATTTAGCTTTTCATTGTAAATCATTCCTAAGTACTTGACTGAATCTACTTGTGGAATAGGTACCCGATTATACAATACAGAAATTGAAACTTTATCTGCTATAGGAAAACCAAGAGCGCACTTTACCGATGTTCAATGACAATGAAATGGATTGCAACCAAATTTCTAGTGTATTAATATATCTTTGCAGTTTTTGATGTAGTGAGTAAATGTCGCTCTCTGCAGCGAAGAACGCGATATCATCTGCATAAATGTAGACACTGACATCCTGAACAATTGGAATAGAGCTCATCAGTATATTGAATAATGCTGGAGATAGGACGGACCCTTGGGGAACCCCACGTTTCTGTTTGAATTTATGCGAACAACAGCCATCCTTCACGCAATAAAATTTCCTTGATTTTAGGAATTCTGCTATCCACTCAGTAATATACTGAGGAAACTTTAGACGCTGCAAGGTGGTCAGTAGAATAAAGTGCTCGACACTGTCGTACGCTTTAGCTATGTCTAGAGTTACTAATGCGGCGTACTGTTTCCTTTTACGAGCGAGCTGTATTCGACTCTCTAAATCCGCATGGGTGCACCAAATTGAGCATTCACAACGAAAACCAATTTGATTTGGCTTTAATATGACCTTATTCGTCAGCCAGGAGTTTATTCTGCCCTTTAGAACCCTCTCTATGAGTTTCACCATGTTCGACGTTAGCGAGATGGGTCTGATATTTTCTATAGTAAAACCTAATCCTTGCTTTTTTATTAACGAGATTACCTTAGCTATTTTCCAGTCATACGGTATCCAGGCATTCTTTAAACAGTAGTTTATAAGATTGAGGACGTCGCCGGGGGATAGCTAGAATAAAATTTTAATCATAGAAACTGTGATTCCATCTGGACCAGGAGCTGACGATGGTAGATCTCGAATGACTTTTGATGCCTCAGACAGCGTTACGTTTTCGAAGTCAGTGCTTATGCTAGACTTTTGCCAGTTGAAAGCGATAATCGAAGAAAATCTAATTTCTAGACCTCTGCCAATTGACTCTAAAGAGTTCTTCGTTTCTTCGAATGATAGTTTTTCATAATCAGTATTTAATGTAGATGGCAGGATTTTGCGAGATTGCATATATTGAAATAAAGCTTTCTTATTTTTAGATTTCGAGAGAAAATCGAAATGTCTTTTATCATAATCTTCTTTAGCTTGGGCCACCGTGTGTTTAAATACCGCGGCAAGAAATTTATAATCTGACCAGTTCTTAGGGAACTGATTATGTATTAGCTTCTTCCAAGCTGCCTGTCTTCGTCTGTGATCTCGTGAACAGTCGGGATTCCACCAGGGGCTATAGGGTACTCTCTTCGCCGATTTAACAGCAAATTCGACGTTTTTGTATGCCCTTTTGATTACTGCGCTTATTTTCATAGCTTTAGTGTCATCTCCATCCTGAGAAGGAGCGTCTAAAGCAGTTTTTAGGTCGTGTTGAAATTTTGCATAATTTATATAGGTCCGGGCATGGAAGCATGATGGTTTGACGGGGCAAGCGATCTCGAACATTATTGGAAAGTGGTCACTGTTGGAGGCGCAATCAGGGGCTGTCCACGATGTACTAGCAATGGCCTAGCTTACAAAACTTAAATCTAAGGCGGAGCGTGAATGACCTCGAATAAATGTGGGAGTTCTAGCGTTAAGGCAGAATAAGTTGTTGTATACCGACCAGTCCCACAATCGTTGTCCACACTGATCTGTTCTAAAACCCCAACAAATATGGTGAGAGTTGAAGTCGCCAACTATAATTTTTTCTTTACAGCCTGAATTAGCAGCCATATCTAACAATATCGTGTCTTGAACGCCTACAGGAAATTAGACGTTTATTAGCGAGAAAGGCAAGTATCCTGGCAAGGTAATATTTAACGCGAAAATTTCGCACTAAGAAGACATACATTTGTATGAGTTTTTGACTTTTAAACTAATTTAATTGTTTATAAAGAAAGCTAAACCTCCACCTTTGGATGGACGGTCTAGACGAAAGGTTTGAAAGTTGGGTAGGTGAAATAAATGATGTGTGGATAGCCAAGTAAGTTTCTTGTAGTGCAATAATAGCCGGATCGAATTTGGAAGACAGGTATAACAGATCTGTTATGGCTGAGTGAAGAGATCGGCAATTCCAATGTATAATTTTAAAAGACCCTATGATTTCGTTAAAATGGTTTCGGCAATTACCTTCTCTAACATACTTTCTCTTAGAAAATCGGTGTTTGAAAGGTTGTCTTTCTGGTATTTCCTGCTTTTTACATGTTTCGGTGAGCCAGGTTTTTTCGATACAGGGGATCTAGAACGCTTTAGGCATTTGATATCTATGTCCATATCTTGTGTGTTCTGAGAAGCTTCCTGTGCACCCTCGCTTTGCCTCTGAACGCCTTCTTCAGAGGGCTCTGCAGACTGTGCATCCGGTGGAGTTATCTGAGATTCTGCCTCACTTGTCGGGTGTGCAGACTCAGCATTTTTTACAGCCGTACTTATATCTATCTGTGCTCCATAGACTTGTGCGATTTGGTTACTCACAATGTGCGACAGCGACTCGCATAGGGTGGTAGCAAGGCGTTGCATAGCCTTATCCACAGCCTTCTCGATCATGTCCGCAATTGATAGGGAAAATGATGCTTCCATTGCTCTGTTATGGCGGGAAGCTGCTCCTGCATACCCTTGAGTTCGGGCTTGGATTTCAGCAATGGCATCCTGTCGGGAGCATCGCCTTCTGTCTACAATTTCAAGGATTTGGATTTCACGTGCCTTGGCTGAGCAGTTTGGGTTATCAGCGCAGTGTGCTTCATGGCAAGGACAGCACTTTTCTTCGTTACTTTTACAGTCGTTTGAGTTGTGCGTCTCACCACAAATTCTGCATCTAGGTACTGACCTGCATCCTTTTACTGTGTGCCCATAACGCCATCACTTAATACACTGTAGGGGACGAGGTGATAGTGGCTCCACTCTGTATATTAAAGGACACGCTTTGATTTCGGTTGGGCGATGCGACCCGGCAAATGTAGCAATCACGGACTCCGTTGGGGCCTTGTTCTTGTCCACAACTCGACTACATCTATAGATAGCTATCACACCTGCTTCTGAAAACATATCTAATATCTCAGTTGGGGTCAAGTTGACATCGACACCCCGAATGAGGCCTTTGACGCAAGCTAGGTGAGGTTAAGTGAATGCGCTCACCGGGTTGGTAGCGAATACCGAGCATTTTAGTAGGTCTCGAACACAGAGCTGGTCAGACGAGAAGCAAAGAATGCCACCCTTGCCGAACTGCCTGACCTCTGTGATGCTTTGGTAGTGAGTTGTAGCGGCTCTCAACTCCGTCTGAATCATTTTTGGATTCTTACCATTGTTTCTTGGGACCAATGCCACAGGAACGGATGAGATGCCATTGCGTAAAAACAAGTCCACTGGCAATTCCTGCGAAGGAAGAGAAGCAGACCAGAAGAAAGCCCCTGGTCCAGGTGAGGAAAACGGCATCTGCCTGGACGTACTATCTGAAAATACACTCGCTAATCAATTAGGACACTATAGAAACGCTTATGAGAAAAAAGAATAAACAAAACTAATCACAACTACTGAATTCTCGGCCAAACCCTCAGAGCAGGCAAACGTCAGTCGCTGATCGAAAGCTCGAGCTCCCGCCTCCGGCCAGCAGCGAAGGACGCTTCTTCTTAACAAGGAACGTTAACAAGGAAGCATAGTTTGTTTGTTTGTTTGTTTGTATCCTCTAATCCATGGCTCGTACCCACTCTGGCGAGCAGTTCTTCTTCTTCTTCAAACTGATTGGAAGAGAACCTCGTCTTCTTCTCTCGCTGCGCGTGTTCTTCATTGTTCTCTTGATGCTCGGGGTAGGATGTCGGGGTAGGATGGTTAGACAAATATTTTGCGCTGGTCAAGACATAATTAAATTGACAATCTCGTAGCATACGTCACCAAGCACGTTCCGCCAAACAGTGGCACATATACCCGCGAACGGTTATGTGTCACTGGTATGTGGGTAAGTGCCACAGGTGATTGACACTTAGCCTGGAAACGACGAGAACACATATGCGCAGTGCCAACGGGCGAGCTTTACTTAAAAGCGGACATCGCCAGCGCTGACCCGACGACTCTAAAAAAAATTGAAGGTCGAAGCAGGAATCGAACCCAAAAATTCTTTAGGGCAACCAAGAGTTTTACCACAAAGCCATGGCAAGTCCTGGAACTACTTTTGTCTCATCAATTGTGGTTGCAGTGCTCCCCATCCAATTATATAAACATTACATATGTACTCCTATGTGACAGCCGTCGCGTCGGGCTAACGCCAATTAGGTTAGGTGACATGCACTGGAGTTGATTTATGTAGCAGCCTCAAGGGCACCTTCGCGACCACCAGTGCTTCATATCAGCTTATCGCTTCTGCTGTTGCTATTACTCAAGTTACTGTTGGTATCGTAGCGCAAGCGCAAAGAACTGATCATTTAAACATCCACCACTCTTCAACATATGTCTATCCTTGCAACATTTATATATATAATTAGCGTCATTTCATGATGTGTCACGAAATAAAAAAGATTGATAAAGTCCGACCACCTTCCCAAAAGAAACACGGATGGTATGCGAAGCAGCAGCGTTGCGCTCGGATGCCGTCACGAGTTCTACGGCGCTAACGCGAGCGCTGCGGGCACTGCGGGGAGTGCGTGGCAGGTGAGGGAGAAAGTGACGCCTGCGCGCAGTTGCGGCTTCACCTACTTGGCATCGTTCCAACACCTGAGGCGAGGGAAGTGCGTTGCGGTGCGTTCGTACGGACGTATGGAGGGACAGTATTGCATAGGCTAATCAAAGAGCTTCTATGCAACTAATAATAATAATAGGCGGGGTTTTACGTCCCGAAACCACCATAGGATTTTGAAAGCCGCGATATTTGAGGGCTTCGAAAATTTCCCCCACCTGGGGTTCTTTAACGTGCACCTAAATGTAAGCACACGGGCTTCAAGCTTTTCCGCCTCCACCCTAATGCGGCCGTCGACGCCGGGATTTGATCCTTCAACCTGCGGGTCGGCAGCTGAGTGCCTTAGCCACTAGACCACTATGGTGGGTTCAATAAAAAAAAAGAAAACGACCCCTTAAGCTTACACCTTTTTCCTTCAACTATGAAATCACAGTATATCCACAGCGTGAATGATGATGAGGGGGGCGAAGCGTCCATCCATCCATGTGCCCATCCACCCACGCATTCGCCCGTCCGTCCGTGCGTGCGTCTGAACGGTTGAATTCGCCCCACTTATAAATTATTTCGCGGATATGCTGCAAAAATCAGTAACACCATCTAGCTATATTATTCCCAAGAATATATGCACACAACGCCAACTAATGACCAACTCATAAACTACAGGTGGCTACATACTACATCAGTGAAAGGAACGCCCAACGCCTAAGGAGCTTCACCCCTAAAATTACAATTATAACATGGTCACTTTCCCTTCACATAACGACGATCAGGTATGTTGTCTTTAGCGTCCCAAAACCACATATGATTATGAGAGAAGCCGTAGTGGAGGGCTTTGGAAATATCGACCACCTGGGGTTCTTTAACGTGCGCCAAATCAGAGGACGGGAGTAAGCATTTTTGCTCCATCGAATATGCATCCACTGCAGCAGGGATTTAATCCCGCGACCTGCGGGGCAGCAACCAAGAGCCAGGTACGTGTAATCGGCCAAATGTCTGTTTTACGTGCTGTCCAATGTTAAGCCACATTTAAGTCTTCTGTATAATTCAAGAAAGGATGGGAGGTAGCTTTGTCTAGCTTGGATCCCAAGACCCAAGATGTTTTCGTTAAACGTGCGGTCACAGCGGCTGATGCCAATGGGGTCCCGGACTATGAATTCCACTCACATTTCTTCTCACTGAAACGTCAAATAAATGTTTTATTATCTTTGGTTCTGAATAGAAAACCTAGCTGGTTAAACTTATTCCAGGCCTCCTCTCCACAGTGGTTTTGGCGCTTAGAAACCTAGAATTTTATTTATAGCATGAAAAAATGTATGTGCAACATTGGTCATCCTCTATTTCTTCATGGATGCCAAATGTCATCATCAACACGTTTCTCCTAGCTTAGCGCGTGATCCGCGTGGTCCGGATGATCGTGCCACGGGGCGTTCGATTACGCTTTGCTGTAGAAGCCTCTGCGAACTCCTCGACGATTGCGCAACGCACCGGGAGATTCAAGCCTTGATCTACGCGTCCTCGGAACAAGACGGCTCCGAGCCATTTCATATTCAAGGGGACGCTCTAAAGACCTGGAAACCTCCAGTAGAAAGGATCTGTACAGGATCGCCGCGGTCAAGGTCCTTCCCATGAAGTATACCTGCAAGCCCTGTTGCTGACCACTCCAAAAGGCTTCCGCGAAAACTGATCGCAAGGCATGATCATAAAGTCTGGAAATCACAAACGATCGCCGCCTCGTCTGCCTCGACGCTCAGGCCCGGAGGAACAGTGCCGAGACCGTAGGAGCCAGCGACGGATGGTGGCTGCATTGCGGAGCGGTCGAGAGCGTCGCTGCCGAAGACGGGTTGCGGCAGTCATGGCAGAGGAATCGGTGGCGCATAGAATCGTACCTGATTTTAATGCCCCACCGAAGCATCCACTGAGGACCGAAAGGTGCGTCGCTCACCGCCATGACTCACCAGTCACACGCGCACTACTGCAGCCAACAAGACGAACAGGCTCGAAGACCATTGCCTACCAGGTATGCCGTGCTGTGAAGTTTGGCACGACGCAGTTGCATGCAACCGAAAATAAACAGTGCAAGAGTGGCTCATCCTCTAAGATTACTGACTTTCAGAAGCTAGCGATGCCGAAGCGAGAACGTTTGGAACAGGAAAGCGTCATTTCACGCTCGCTCGAAAAATTGGACGCTACTCTAGTGACCAGCTCGGGAGGCGTCGCCCACTTTTTGAGCAGCAAGATTATCCACACGCAAGGGGGAAGACGACGTCTCCAGAATCAAAGAGTGTCAAAACGCTTATACCTGGAACGACGTCAAAGCCATTGTCCGCTTCAGAGTCATGGCCATAATCACGATCCGTCTTATCTGTGTCAGCGCTTCGAATGCTTTCGCGCACTGAACGGGTCCTTGCAACGCCACAACTCGCGCCCAGCTATGGAAATTGAATCTGCCATCTCGACAACGTAACAAGAGCGTGCAGGTCCCAGCTGGCATTCTTTGGCGCAATCATCAACTGATTAGTACTGGAGAAATTCCGCAGCCTTGGCCTGATGTCTTTCTTGGTGAAGGTCGCCATACACGGGGCACCCTATGAGGAATGGCACGTCCAGCGGGAGTCTTGCCTAACGCCAAGCAATCATCCGCCAGGAGATTAGTTCGCGAATGGCAGGCTGGCAGTGCACTAGATCGTCCACTCATCTTGAACGACGTGTTAGCCTTGTTAGTAGAATATGCGTGGTACCTCGTAAATTAGAGATTTGTTAAGTACAATAAAGTGTTTACGTAGCACGCGCGTTCCCGAGTTTGTTTAGACCACGCGTGTACAAGCGAGTTGTTTACGTATGCGCATGTGCCACTCTACACGTTCAGTTGATACGTAGTGAGCATGAAAAGTTAAATTTAGCAATTAAAAGGACCACATGTAACTCTTCCTATAAACATTGACTAAATAAAATTCAACTTGCATAATAATTTTGCCTTTTTTATAAATAATTACGGCGTTGTCAAACTCAGAGTCACGGTAAAGTCGTCACTACTCGTAAGTTATGGGTGTTTATCAAGAATAATATGAGTTCTCGCAGTTATAAGTCGAAGAACGCAACGTTGCCGTCTTATGTAAAATGCAATGATCAAGTTGGCTCCTTGATTGCGACAGCTACGCCTCTATCGCGAATTCTATCAGATCATGTATGTACGCATGTAAAATTAATCTGCCGGCTTCTTAATTTTGGTGCCGTAGAGCTGATATATTGTAACGGGGAGTATTTAATAAGTGAACGCCAAGTGGGCTAGCACTGCACACAGTGTGCAAGGATGCAGGACAAGAGGGCAGTTCAGACACAGCCCCAAAACATTATCGTCGTCTTCATTCCGTCTGCCTCGTTTCTGCACCCGTGACTGAGGTACCTTTCTATGCCCGTGACATTGCCCCGGGCGGCAAAGCACCGTCCCGGTGCCTGTTGTTATTAGACGGACGGGTCATTGTGATAGGGCTTCAGGCGGGACACATGTACAATGTCACTTCTGGATGTAACAGGGGGGTTTGTAGTGGGAGAAATTTCATATGTTGACAGGTGTGACTTGGCGCAGAACTCGGTAAGGCCCAACGTATTGCCATAAAAGTTTCTCGCACAGGCCGACACGACGGGCACGAGAGAGCCCGGAGAAAAATCGACAATATCATCCAATTTAAATGTGAACATCAATTTTTTTAATAAACGAAGACTGCCTGCACGAGCCAACCAGCAACGGATAAATAACGGGGAGAAATAACACCTCCAAGTGGAAATTACGTAACTGATTTCACTCTTTATATGCGAGTGTTTAGGCATACCATCACTTCCAATTAGAAAGGTATTTTTTGTCTTCAATTTTGCAGTGGACAGCAGGTGTAGGTTATCGCGTCACACGGTAGAAAAGTTGTCACTGTATAATGGTACTAACGAACACACAAGACATCTGGACATACTTTCACTCGTAATTTGTGTCCATGTACTTTATAAATGAACACAGCATTGTTGTAGCATTTGAACACCTGAATTCTTCGCATGATCAAGACTGAGTGACGACCACGCTCTGAAAATATGCGATCATAGATCTCTTTTACGGGTGCCATCTGTGCATGCGCACCAGAAACGCTTCAACGGCGCCCCCTTGAAACATTTTGGTGGCTCGCAACTTCCGAATCCTGTCGGGTCGCCATTTCAGAGGCAATGAGTGCAAAGTAACGCACAAACTCCTACGCTACCCTACCCACGCTGTCGCGTTGACCGGAAAGCCGCCAAATTTGCTTTTGGCTTTCGCCGCTACGGGTGCTGCACCCCTCGTGAAAAAGATCATTTTTGACTAACAACTATTGATATTCAATGTAATAGCATAGTATGAAATCGCTTCTCTTTAATCGTATACAAAGTACAGCCAGGATTCCATTGGTTTAGCTCTGAATTAGGCCTTTAAAAACAGCTTGCAGATGTCAGGAGGCCAACATGCTGTTATGGGGTAGCGGGACGCGAGGGCCAACTTTTTGGGCTGGGAACATTGAGGCAGTGGCAATAAAAATGGCAGCCAGAGAAAAAAAAAGTTTAACACTGTATGTACAAAACATATGCACGGGGAAATACCCCTCCACACTAGATGCGCCGTTCATATATAAGCGCCGAGACACCAGAAGGAGGAGGGTGCGGGTCTGCTGTTCAGACACGTTCAACGTCTCCGTGGAGATGCTTCCAATGTGTCTGAAAGGGCTAAGCCACCCAGAGGCCGAAATGTAGATGTGGCGTTGCAGTTGTGTACGAGTCTGCAGTTAACGGTGATGGAGTTTCACGCGGTTATTCGTCTCGCTCTCTCTCTCTTTTTTTTTTTTTTTTTTTTTGCTATGAGCTACGTTCGTCGGCTCGTTTGACCACCTCTTCTTATGCCCTTCTTCAGTGTCCGAGGTGGAAACGCAACAAGTGAGGGCATCTGCGAGCAACAAAAAAGGTTTGTACCCGTGCCACACGGGCAGAGAAAATGGCATTTACCCCCGAATGCCTTCAGGTTTATTGCCATTCACGCGGTGCCACACGGGCGAACGAAATGGCATTCGTCCGAATGCCATTCGCCACCAAATGCCTTCGCGAGAACTCAGTTGATGGAGAAATGCCTTCTCTCAACGACACAGCTCACGAAGTGATATTTACCTTAAAGTAAATAAAACAAATCATATTCAGCTAAAAATAAAACTTCCCGTCTATTATTTGCACTAAACATTGAAAAAAGTGCTATGATCGTTATACGAAGATCAGGTTGAAAGGGTTCAAAATTAATTCAAGTTCAATGTACTGAAGCTGACGCATACTAACTCGTCTTTGCTTCAGAATTATTCGCTCTTGAGCGCTATGCTTTGCACGGAAACACACAAGTGCTGCCGTGAAAAAATAAACTCTGCGAACATTTTCTGAGAGATGCGACAGGTGCGATGCGACAGGCGCCATTTTCTAATTACGCTGTGGATCTGACTAGTGTTGGCTTAGGTTGCTACGGTCGGCTGCGACGTCGTAAAACAAAGCAAGAAACTACAACTTAGGGCAGCGTAATATGCTTATTTCTATTTTTAATGATTATATGATGTGTATGAAGCTTGTAAACGCTTGTTTATTTTTTTATTGCTATTCCCCCAATGCTCACTTGGAAGGTGCTGCGATCGACATCATCAAGTCAAATGTCATTCGCTTTGGACGTGTATCAGCGCCGGCGAAACGAATGTCATTCGGGAACTGAAGGCCTTCGCCACCAAATGTCATTTTCTATGCCCGTGTGGCACGGGTATTAGCGAGCGTCGGGTGACAGTGCCATGAATACAAGGCCCGTTTACATTGACCCAACGAGGGCGCGTTGAGTCGAAATAAACAGGTTTTCTGGACTCACCCTCCCCATGTATAAGCGGACGCGTCGGGGCGTAGAGTCGTCGCGGCGAGTCCCGTAGACCCGGAGACAGGGGGTAGGTTCACCGAACTCGCCGCGCTCAGAATGGGCATGTATTACCGGTCACGCTGAGTTGACGGCTCGTGACCTCTCCCGCCCGTCACCGTCTCCGCTTCCCCTGTCCCCATCACTCCGACGTTGCTCTTTCTCTGTCGGCCGGTACGCGCGTGCTAGGCACAATGACATCCTCTGGGCTCCACGCACAATGTGGACAGATAATGAAATAACGACGTTGCTAGCTTTAGTCAACGAGAAAAAACTGAGTGATTTGCTCGATAGCAAGCGGCAAAAAAATAAGGACATATTCATGAACCTGGAAAGATGTTTGAAGGAACAGGGCCTGACGTGGACGTGGGAGCAAATAAGGACCTGTTGGAAGCATTTGAAGAAACGCTTCACGACTGTAAGTACCTCCCTGTTCGCTTTGATTCGAAAAGTTTTCAGGTGCTTTAATTTCTAATGACTTGTTTGGCATTCGCAGGAACGCCTGGTCCTATGCAAAAGTGGCGGGGAGCTGTTAAAGTGGAAGTGGTTTGACAAAATGAGCCTTCTGCTTGGCGACCGCCCGATGGTGCAAGCAAGAGATGACGGCGTTGACACCGCCGCCAAAGACGAGGGCATCGTTCTGTTATGCGGTAAATGCAGATCACTTTTACGTTTAAATCTTGCTTGGCACGTCCTACGAGAGCTTGTTGGTTATCGTTCTCACGACCGGCTATTTTGCTCTGCCCGTAGCAGGAAATCGGCTTGTGCGCCAGAAATCTCAAATACGTGCACATGAACGCTTTAATAAAGTTTCTGGTCACCTTGCCATCAGAATACATTCGCATAAATTCAGAGAATTGTCTACTAATGCGCAGCATTCCAACTCCGCTTGCATTTATTTTGGGTTCTTCACAGCCAGGTTCGATTATGGAAAGGCAAATACTTTCGGGTATTTTATTTTTTGTAAGTTTTGTTTTGGGTTTTTTTGCAAGTGGTGTAAATTGACTTTATCACAAAAATTAAGTGCCTTTACCAATACATGTAATTTCCCCCAGAAGAAAAGCGTAGTCAAGGGTTGGTTTCGCTCTTTTTAATTCGTGTTTCATGAATCCCTGAATGGCATTTCGAACGTTTTTTTCGGGTTTAGTGTTCGGGTTTTGGAGGAGATGAGGGTCGTTTCATGCCAAATATCCCAGACAGTACGCTAGACCATCTACGATTACACTATAAGAAGTAATGGTTGGTCACTTTACTACATTATTCGTTTTTGGAATCAATTTTCTAAAGAAAATTTTAATTTCTTAAATATGGTGGCAGTTAGGTTGCGACGAAACTTCGAAAAAGTGAAATATTATACGCAGCACGGTAAAACAATTCCAGTCGGTAGGAAAAGAACCGCATTTCCTTGTTAAAACGCATTCACCACTAGTTTACGTTAATGTGCTTTGCGGAGAAGCAATGCAGTGTTCTTGACCAAAGTCAGACATTTTTACAGCTTTTCAACTTTTCCAGAGACAACGCAGCTGCATAGCTTGCTTGCATTGTTGACGGTAATTGACGGAAGACAGTAGTTTGGAAGCGCTGGCACATGAACTTTGAAAAATTTGCAATATTGCTCATGTTCAGGCACTTATCGGTCTGTGTGGCGCTTCATATAAAAATATACACATTGGATCATTTAAAAGCGCGCAGAAACGACATTTATTTCTGTAAGTTTAATAAGAATCTTTGTTTTACGAGAGAAAATATTATTTATAATTAGCTGCCCCCAAGGCTGTCAACGGTGGACCGTAAGCGCACTTCACTGCACCGAGGGTTCCTCGGCAGCCTCCTAAATGCACCAAAGCCGGCTTGTTGATTCGTGCTCCATTTTCCTGCGCTTACCGCCAGTAATAGAAACAAAATATGCAGCTGCATTATCTCATAAAACGATGTAAGAGCTGTAAAAAATGTTTAAATGTCACCCAAGAACAACGCATTGCTTCCCCTCAAAGAACATCTTGAGACAATTAACCTAGTAGCTGTGAACGCGTTGTGCCAAGGAAACGCTGTGTTCTTCCTACCCACGAGTTTTTTTCACAACCTAGTTATTGGGTGCTGCCACGATATTTAAATTGCTCTGAGAGTTAGAAAAAATTCCCTCCGAAAACTGGTCTCCAAACAAAAATGGAAGCGATTAGTGTAGTCAAACGAGCGACCGTGAATTTTTATATTCTTATCGGAGATGGTCGAGCGTACTGCCTGGAACGTTTAGCGTGGAATGAGCCGTGTATTTATTTTGTAACTTCGTTCTTGTGATATTTTTAATGTTTGGTTATTCTTGTTTTTTATTGGTAATGACGTATGACCAATTAAGGAAATTTGCGTTCTTATGGCGATAAAATTCTGTTTGACCAATTATCTCCATTTCGGTTATAACAATTTTAATGTGTTACTCCGCCCGTCACGCATTTTTGTTTGAAGGCAGGGCATTGCACAGTCTAAGGTGCTGGGGTACTCGGCAAGGAATGTTACGCAGGATAAATGTAGATCATGAATTGACCATGCACATGGTTGTACTGTCAATATTCCCGTCCCTGATTACAATGAAGACCTATGGCAAATGCACTAATCCAATACTTATCATTGCAGATGGCAGCGAAGAGGAAGGAGATGCGTCCGACGATCTAGAAACCTGTAAGTTCTTTTTTTCTGCGCTGTAATGCCACAGCAGTTATGTTTCCTACTTCAGTGTTCAATATGACTGAAAAAAAAACGATGCAGAGAACATGCGTGCAAGCTTTATTTACTGCATATACATGAGTTCATAGTAGGTCATGTCCACTCTTGGAACAAAATTGCCAGCAAAACAAGTGTGGTCAGGTGTTCCAAGACATATGCGGCTCATGTTTTTCCTAAGGCACAAGTCACTTTTTAAAAAACTTACTCCACAGTTCCTCAGTTTTTCTATGTAGAAGAATTCTTCGAGATATTAATTACTTTTCTCGATTTTTAGACTCCCTCCATATACAGTAAAGCCTCAGACCATCATATATGTGGGAAAATACAAAGTATTAAATAACACTTGTAGCACTTGCAAATTGAAAAAAATTAAGCCTTTTTTACATACTCGCCTTATAGCCAACATGCAGACAGACCACGTATTTCTACACATGTCATAAAACGGAGCATACATAAAACATCAAGGTCAATTACATCCCCCTCTGAAATGAATGAGACAAAACTACATAAGACTGAAGAAGAAAAAAACTAAAGAGGCTGTGATAAACGTGAAAAAGGCTCTCTCATTGTAATTCTATTTTCAGCTGCAACATCTACGCCATCGCAAGGAGAACCAAGCACATCAGGAACACAACGTGGAAACCTGACCCCTGATGCAACCCCCCCCCCCCCCCCCCCCCCGAAGCGCCGCAAGACAACCACGTTAGAAAAGGTGTTGGATAAGATGTATGAAAAGAACATTGAGCAGCAAGAGAAGCAAAATACCATTCGCTTCGAAATGGAAAATCAGCTTCTCCAAAGAGAGCATGAAAATATGAAGGAGCTCCTGGCAGGAGTCACAAACTCCTTCTTGCAGGGAACACAAGCCCTTATGGGACAGTTTTTTTGCCCATCAGGCCAACCTTCTAAGCGGTCTTCAAGGCATGCACACCCCTCCTCCTGCCCAAATGCCACCGTTCATGTCCTACCTGCCAGGGCACAGTCGCGCTCCGAGGCGATAGGCCAACTTTTCTTTGTGTGTGCGATGTATGTGTGCAGTTGTGTGTGGTTAACAAAATAAAAACCCCTAAACATCTACCCATTTGTCGCCTACTGCCACTGAGTTCAGCCCAGTATTTCACCTCCAGGCTTACGCGTTTGCCCTTTCTTCTGATTTTTTTCAGATATGCCACAGTGCAATGTCTCGCCTCGCTGCCTCTTTGGATAACAAACAAGGCACAGTAGTGAGAGACTAGGGCTGTGCATCTTAGGAAACTCTAGGACCTGAGTGGAAGATAGTCGCATCACACCCATTCCGTTGTCTGGAACTACACTTGGTTTCTACTGCTTAACACAAGTACGATGCGTATACACAACAGCAGTGGGACACAACTACCGTAAAACCGCGATTGAAAAGTCGCCCGGGACCCATGAATTAAATTATTTAAATCAGAAACTTCTCAAAATCACGAAACCTTTATATAAGCCTAAAGGCAACAGCGGGGGAGAGCCAAAAAAAACTTAAATTGAGAAATTCAAATAAGGAGAGACCAGCCAGGGGTGAACAGGGGACGGTGCGTCAGGCTGCGGATACGCCTGCGGCGAGCGCTGTGCCGCAACAGAACCACTGCTGCCATCGCGTTGTGCAGTGTTAGCCAAGACACCAACACAACCATAAAGTACAGCTGGTGCAAACTGAGAAAAAATACCAAGACAGCCATCGCGGTGGCGGAGCGACAATTGCGTAAACAACCGCAGCCCACAGTGGTGAGAGGCGAGAGCGCAGGCTTGGAGGAGCGGAAACCGGTACCGGAAGACGGGCTTTCGGCTCGCCTCGACGCAAAGCGTCGCTGCGATCACCGCTCACCTCAACTCGTCCGTGCGAGTTCATATAAACTCGGGCGCGCTGAGGTAAGCTGAACCCGCCACTCAACTCAGCCCGCCCCCGTCGCGTCCATGTACACGGGGCTACAGTGAACTAGTATATACCATGAACTAGAGGTGGTTAAAGGTGGGAAGTGGACACGAAGCGCAAGCCGTAAGAAAGTGTGCGTGCGCGACCTTTCCTTTAGTCCTTGGAATGTCCGCTGAATGGTGGTACTTCTGTATGCGGAATATATGATGAAAAGAAGCGAGATGGTGGTACTTGGAGGGGTCACTAGACGAACGAACGGACACAGACAGATGCACGGACGGATGGACGCATGAATGGACGCAGGGACGGATGCATGGACGAACGCATGGACAGACGCACGGATGGACGTGCGCACGCACGAACAGACGCACGCACGGACGGGTGTATGGACGCACGGATGGTCCCACAGACGGACGTATGGACGGACGGAAGCGAGAACGAATGGATGGACGGATGCTTCGCCCCACTCTCCATCATTCACCCCGTGGATATGCTGCCATTTTTTTTTTTTTTTGCCCAATGACAGCGTTTTAGGTACAGAGCATCATTGGTATTCTACACAGCGTCAATAGACCTTCTTCAAAACTCAGCGCCACCTATCGAACGAAACTAACAACACATTTCTTCCACCATGTCTACTTCAACCAAGGGACACTCATTGGCGTACCATCCAAACGCGGTACACGTCTTGCAGAAATGGAAACGGCGTCCGTGTGCGCTTCAGGGAATGCTCATCGGCGTCGCTGGGACACACAGCCCGCAGCTCGTACGAGTGAACAAGATATGGCGGAAGAGCCTTGTTGCCAGACTTGACTTTCTAATGGGTCTATTGACGTCATGCCAGCTGTTCTCGATTGAGGAAAGGCGCGGAGAGGAGCAAGCGAGCGTGCGTCGTGGCTTACGGGCCCTTGAAAGACACGTCCAGTGTCTTTTGGAGGAACGCCTGCAAAGGGGAGAGAGCACTGCGCAAGAGGTAACGCGTTCTGCACACTACTGCAGCTCGGGGATTCCCTCGGTGGAATTCAAGCTGAAGGGTTGTGTCATCCGTGATCCCTGGTGCCAGCGTAGCTCCCACCGATTTACCCGCCATCCGCGAGCTCCTGGTGCCGTGTAGCTCTCGCCCATCGGTGTCCTGTTCTCGCGTTTTCAGACTGCTTCGACCGTGCCCTTCCTATATTTTCTTTTTCTTCTCTCAACTTTCTTTCTGTCGCTCCTGTGCGACGAGTGCTCCCTTTTCTTTCGACTATTCCTTTTGATCTCCTTCCCCTTCCCTACAAGGAGCTTAGCCGTGTCACCAGATTAGGCACACAAAAATTAGCTTCTTTTTCTTTTCATTCAAGAACCACTCACTCACACACTAGGTTCTGTGGCACTTCCTCAAGTAGTCAGGCTCAGTGTGCAGCCGAAGAGACTTTAAGTTGGAGAGTAGCATAGCGTTCATAACAATGCAGAACTTCGCTGCGCAACCTGGCAAACTCGAAAAACTAACTGGAAAACGAGATAATAGAAAAAAAAACTTTTACGAATTTATGTCCATACGCGCGTTAATAATAAAATATTTATTGTAGCACGGTCATCTTTATATATTCTGCTCATTTATATTTCACATCTCTTTGCTACGGACCTGTTTCCACCGTCATGAACAGACAACAGCTTCTCCTCGTGGTGCATATGAAAGCATGTCACGAGGCTATTTATTTCTTTCAACGTCATCTTCCGTGCTTACATACGTGCGTGTCAGCTGTGATGGTGGTGGAAAACATTTCTTAGGATATTTACTAAGAGGTATTGAGGAAGCAAATCATAAGAGCCCGCCTTCCACAAATACTAGGAGGGATTCCTGGTCCGGTACCCCTGTCCCTGCCGCGGCTGCCCGGGCTCTAGACACCAATGCCTGTTGAAATCGGAGGTCAGAGCTGCCGAGCAGGACAACTTCGCCCACCGGCTGACACGACAGATCAGCCTGACGACAGTGTACTATTATCTGCACATACTATTTTAAGAATGGCTACCCAATGCGGAAGTACGGCTGTTCGACGTAGCCAAAAACCAGCCATATCGCCAACCTCAAATTACCATCGCCGAAAAAGGCAGCAAGCAACGGCAACCCTGATTCACGCAGTAGTATATAAAAATAAACGCATAAACAACCATTTTCGCACCTGTCCTTACGTTCTCGATATCCCGTGCACTAAAAGCTACACTAATTTCGCGACCACGCACGTCATAATCCTGCAAATGTGAGAACAAGTGTAAGTATCAAAGTACGAGTCAATACTCGTTCGCATAAAGTTAACTAACTATTCCGGTAGTTTATAATGCGAACTCTGAGCGCATCTTCGTGTAGGGGCAACGCCAACTGTGTCTGCAGTTATGGCTATCCACAGTGGTATCAATGCAACATTCATCAACGTATTGCCACGAAAATTGCCAGCGCTCCGATTGCTATTATAGCTTCGGTTTAGATGTGCTAGCAGAGTTTGTGTTTAGTTCGGCGCCTTGCCGGGTCAACGATGCAGATCTCAGTTTTGCGTGGTGGTTTCGTGTGTACCTTCCGTAGTTTATTTATTTGCTTGTGTGCTGTTTACAGGTGGGACATTTCAGAGCTGGACTAGCTCCCACAATGTGCAGATAACCATTCCCCTGACTGCCAACTGCCTTCGCGTGCGCACGCTTGGTGTGCCCTATCCTTTGTTGACGGCGAATGCGACACGCTGAGCGACGATACGCTGTACTCGGTGGTTGCCAAAGCAATATTCTCAAGGGTGCTGTCTCGCTGCAGTGGTTTTCCACAACTGGGTGACGTGAGTTTTCGAACTATTATACTATTGTGCTCGTGAACAGTTGTGTCACAATTTCATCTGCGAAGATTTAGCTCTATTTCACAAGTACATCATTTCGCTGATGAAACAACCTTGTTTCTCAATTTTTCTTGTTGGTCTTTCTTTTCTCTCACGCACGCAGTTATAGAAGGAGCGATGAAAACGTGTATTAGTGTACATACAAGGTCAACAATTCAGAAAACCTTTAATTTCGCGTCATGTATAGGCAAATGCACGACGTCGTCATCACTTCCACTTGTGACGTCATACCTGATTTCAGGTTTTCGGTTAGCTGTTCGTTGGCCGCTCCAGACGTAGATGGCGACGATGGCAACTAGCTACTAACTACTGCATACACGGGCTTCTACGGAAGCTACGCTACGAGTTTGCGTATACCATGGTGAAATTCTGTATACAACACCCTCCGAGCAATCCACGAACTTATTTCAATGGTTGATTGCACGCACCTTTCTTGGCTTCTTCACCGGCGAAGTGAAGAGACAGGCGTAGCCGAGACAACTTATCAGGTACCAAAGTTACGACTCTCGCTCCAACTCTTCACCTATCTTCTTTTAGATTGTGTGCCTTATGGTGGATGTAGGGAACCACTGTCACTTTCCTGCGTTCATCGGGGCTTCCAGCTGTCACTGCGTCTGCTTTCGGTCGCCTTCTAGTCACCTCGTGCAATTTTCAGCAACCGAAGTGATGAAGTGCTGGCACTACCTGGATACCTTCAGCCTCTGTACTTGTACGGCGAAGCTTTCATCCATGCGGTGGGCGCATGCCTCATGTAAAGCGTTCACAGGACGCATGTGCACCAGCGACCTGTTAACCAACTTCGAGTTCACAGAAACAAAAGGCAACGAAGGTTTGGTACCTCGTCGCTCGTATGCCTAGCATGCATAGTTATGCTGAAACTTCTAGTTGAGACCAAGAAACCGCAGCCAATTACAGATGCATCTCGTCGGTAATGAATAGCGACTGAAGTGCGTGTGAACACGTAAAGACCTTCCGACACACAACTATCTTTTTCAGTGTTCTGTGCTACATTAGAAACTTTTCTCACCAGCAAGAGTAACTTAATGAGGATAGCCTTGGCAATACCGGACATTTGGGTCAATGTTTGCGCGTTCGCCTTACATTGTACGGCAAGTTGATATCACCCACGGTATGAATAGCCTTGTCCGGGATCTTCCATTTTTCATAGCTCCTAGGGCTTGCAGCTTCCGTATTGACAGTGACATAAGGCAGCTGTCTGTCTGGCCGACCGTAGCCTTGTGCTTTTTGCATCTTCTCATCTGATTAACTGGGTTTTCTTGATCGCATTTTAGCCGGAGAAACAAGACATAGCGATAGATACCAGACTGCCGGAGCCACTTCGTATGCAGAATTTTGCAAATTATGTTTCCACGACTATAGGATGACAGAAAACCACCCCAGAGTGCCAGGGCTTCAAGTTCCAGGTAAGATCGCTTGCTAAGCTACTGCTTGCAAAAAAAAAGCAGCTCTCCTTGAAATGATCCTTTCACACACACAGGGAATTTCAAGTAATTTGACTATTATTAAAAATTACATGAAAGAGGCATCTCCACGCAACCTGCGGCTTTCCCTGTTCTGTGCAAGAAGGCATCTTCAGATGCACACAAACATTATTTACTGCAGCAAATACAGAAACTAAACAATTTACTTTTTAACCAGTGAAAATCAGTGATCGAATCATATAGGTGAATTCGAGTCCTTCCTCCAAATACTGCTTCTCGTTTTCAAAGTTTCGGAACAGTGGGCACTGGTAACCACAGCAAAGGGATGAAATCTGGCGAATTTAGCGCGTGAAATGGAAACCGACCCACCAAACAGCACATCTACCATCCACTTCAAAAACACTTTAAATGATCACAGTTTCCTTCATCGTTATCAACTGTCAATCTAGACAATTCACTTCGTGGCCGCTTATCGACGCTCCTTAATCTTCGTCCCCACTGCGAAGAGCACAGTGTCGTCAGTCAAGGTGTTTTCGAAAAGAATGGTAGATGCTCTGTTTGGTGCGTCGGTTTCAGTTTCACCAATTAAAATAGCCAGATTTTATCGCCACTGTGATTATCCATGACGTCTGTTAAAAAAAACTTCAAAAACGCTATGCAGTATTCGCAGAAATAACTTGAATCCGCCCATTGGACTTGATCGCTTATTTCTATTGGTTAAAAATTCAATTCTTTACATTTCTAAAAAACTACCCCAATAATGTCTTTTCGCATCTGAAGGTGCCTTCTTCAAAGTGAACGATAGAACAACCCAGGTAGTAGGCAAATACCTCCTTTCTACAGTTTTTTTATTGCACACATTTCTTGAAACACCTTGTATGGAAGGCAATGCTTGGTTCTCATTGTCCCAGAATTCACAAAAGTATATCTATGACAGAGGAATTAGGAATGCCGATTTTCTTCCAAACTCTCTCGTGTTACTGTGGCTTCTCTGCGTCTTGTCTGTTTCTCCGACAAACCTTTATTGCCATACGTTGGGCCCTACAGAGCTCTGCGCCAGGTGAAACCTGTCAATTGAGATTTCCCCGACTACGAACACATCGACTGTTGCATCCCCAACTGACACTGTGCATGTTTCGCGCCTGAAGCCCATTAGAGTGGCAAGCCCTTCTAACCATGACAGGCACCGGGAAGGCGCTTTGCCTACCAGGGTGATGCCACAGGTATAGAAAGGTACCCCTGCACGGGCTCCGAAATGATACCGGGGGGATGAAAACGACGAAGTTGTATTAGTGGGGCTGTGCCTGAGCTGCCTTGTTGTCCAAAGCCACCTTATGAATATCCACTCTTATATCTCTTAGATGTTTGAATAATTATTTCTTCTTCTTCAAAATTTAACAATTCATTTTCCCCATTACAATAACCATCGGTTCAAAAAGCCAACCGCCCTTAAAGCAATTAAGCAAGCATTACTGAGCACTGTGTGCTGTGATATCACAATAAATACTTCGCTTGGCAGTATCATCATCGTCTCGTCCTTCGCCATTGCGTGGCTTTGCGCGTGAATTTGACTCGAGGCGTTCTACTCCACTTCACTCTCATCGTCTACATTGGACGCTTGGTGCTCGTCTGAAACCAGGTTCAAGTCTTCAAGCTCATAGCGCACATTGTATCCTGATAAGACTGTCTGCACACTGAAGGAGCCTGCTAAAAGCTTGTCTGCGGCAGCAAGAGCGAATGTATTTGGTACGCCAACTCCAGCTCTGAAGAATTCACTCACGGCGCGTTCCACTGTCCAACACTCCCCAGGTATTGCACTGGAACGACGCCAAGGAGGCGTTCTCAACCAATCTGTCCCGGTGTTCGGAAAACCCAAGGGGTTCATTTCGGATTCCAGGAAACGTCGAGGGTCGATGCGCAGGAAACACTGCCGTAACCCTTACAGCTGCATGCATGTAGCATCGGGATTCTGAATCCGCCGACAGCGTTGCTTTGAGCGGCAGGTCAGACCTTCCCGTAGAACTGCGATGTTGGCGTGCGCGTCGTCCACTTCGCAGTTGATATCGCCCATGCTCTGCGGCGGGTCTTTGTCTCGCAGCCTACGTCGATCATCGACGGCAGTGAAAGACTGGCCTGCCAAGATGCCACGCCCTTCTCACGGGCTCGCCCACAAAAACCGGTTCGTTAAAGTGAGTCTGTGGTCACCTTTTAAACCTGGCAGATGCAAGACTTCCCTTCGCACGGCCGAATCATCTTCAAGGACGCCTTCCGTATGTCTAGAGATGGCATGGCGATCTGGATTGCACTCCGCCAGAGACATTTCGAAGATGACGTGGAACGCCGAGTGCGCTGGTAAACGCGGACGCATCGCCGGCTGTCCAAGCAACGCTATCAAGCGTCGCACAAGAAGTGGACGCCGGAAACCTACCAAGCTAAGCAGGGTGCCGGGACGCTTGCAAGCCGTGAGAAGTCATGGCCACTATCACCCATTTTTGGCTACGACGAGCGTCTCTTTCCACCAGGACGTCACGTGTCCTCGGGCGTCGATGACGCCGTTACAAACTTCAGCGATCGAGTCTTTCACCGCTTGCAGCTGCAGACAAAACGATGAATGACGGTATGCGCGCCCGTGCAGCGTACTTGCCACCCCACGCCTGCAGCTTCTGCGCCTTCACGCTGCACAAGTCGCGCGAGATTTCCCTGTGTTGCCTATTTTGGCTCCTGCTGCCTGAGTGAACTCAAGCGAGCGGTCACCCGTCCGACAAGCTGTGGTTCACCGATACCAGGAACACGCTGGCGCGACTTCGCCACTCTTGGTGTCATGGCGGGAACATTACTCGGGAGAAAAGCAACCTCGTGACTAAAGTCCTCGCCCAAGGTCTTCTAGAGCACTGGCAGTGCCGAGGACAATTTAGAGGTGAGGAGATAGAAGTCCTTGAATTGCTGGTTGCTCGCTTGAATCTAGGCAGGCCAGCATCATCCGGAAGATGCACTCGCGAACCATGGTGTGATGTGAACAAGACCCAATGAATGGTTCTGAACATTGTTTATATTTTGATAGTTCGATTTTCTGTGGTGTTAGTGTTGGATTTTTTGGCGGATATAATAAATGCCTTACGATGCGCATGGGTCTTTCATTTTGATAGAATGATTAGTCTCGGAACGCATGTGTCAACGCCGCATTGTGTTTGGATGTAAAAGCTATGCTTCTAAATCGCATATGCGCGCCTGGCGCACGGTAGATAGTGATACTTCTGTCCCGACAGTGAAGGTATAATTTCCATGGGTTTGGGAGAAACAGCTTAAAAAAACGCGACCACTCTCGTGACTTTGCAGCGCGCCTACCACTACCGTAGACCCTCCTTACTAATCAAGAGTGTGAAGACAGCGGGATACTTTAGTGAGTCGAAATTATACGCTGTCGTTGTTTTAGGGTTTCTTGCGATAGTGGGAGACCTAAGTAACTTACTGGCAGCAACGTACACTATATTTGCAGTTATTCGTTCATCCCGAAGAAATAATGAGGGATTTATTTCATGTTTCTCCGTTTTATACAATATATTGTCATCTATTACTGCGTTTATTGAGAAACCATAGCTTGATGTAATGTCCCATTGAATGAGCAACGTTATTGGCATCTTAGAAGCTCTAAGTGGCATACTGATATATGAAATGTCATTTAAATTTAAGAATGAATGAATTTTCATTCATCGTAAGATTCTCGAAGATATATGCGCTTGGTACATGGGAGCGGATCATTTTTTTCGTATTGTTGTTTTGTAAAAGCATTACAGATACAAGATATACTTGCGACGTAAAGCAAAACGAGGGCTTGAGCCTCATCACTTGGTATTTATTTTTCTTCAATGCGTGAATAGAATGTCCCGTACGTAAATATTTTCTTTCGTAACGCCCCACTAAAAGACCAGATTTCCGACCTTCTACACATTAGCATTCTGCCTCTCCTCCCCAATTGTCTCCATGTTGAAAGGTCCCACATATGTTTATGACCCGCAAACAAAGCCATTTCACCAGCACGGTGCACGTGTATAGTGCTGGATTAATTATAGCGAATGATTCATCATGTATGACGCCTCACATGCTTCAGCTCTCAGACGGGCGTACACGCACGGCAGCTGCAGAGGTCACTTTTCACAGCATATATACTTTTCGGAGAACCTGGACGTCGTAGAATTATTTCGGTCGTAGTTCTATTCATTGAAGGGCAACGAGATTATTGTAGCATCGTTTCTCTGATGGCGACCTGGGCGCCTCCATCTTCTCTTTGCATGCGGCAGCACGAAATTCCTTTCTTCATTCTTTTTACTGTTAAAGCGTTTGGGCTATTAGTGGCGCGTGCTCCGTCATACTAAAGTCCTGAGGTGAGTATGCGCCATAGCACGTGGGAAAGCCCCGCTATACCGTGTACAGAAGGCGCGATGTGTAAAACAAAAGTGAGTGTGCAAAAAAGAGATGGTGAAAAAGAGGACACAGAAAGAATACTTCGATGCAAAAATGTTGGTCTGTCGGTTTTTCTGTCTGTACATTTGTCTGTTTGTCCACCGTAACGACACCCCAAACGGCACCAAGTGAAACCCCTAACGGCCAACCCCATTCGCAGCGCCCTACAATATTGCTCAAGTGTCTGCGTTCATAGTTGCGCGATTGCCAATTAAAAAGCAATTGTTGGGCATATAAGAGGTACCATAACAACGCGCCAATATTTTGTATGTGTGTCTTTATACTAGGGAAGGCACACATATGAGCAATTCCAAGAACCGTGGCGTTTATAACGCTGCGCTGACAGTGCAACGCGATTCTCAAAAAGGCAACGCTTTGCTAAGACGACACGGTGGTGGCACCTGCCCGTCGCTTTGCGTTCTACACCTTATCGCCTCCGAGACAGGCGTGCATCTTTCTCCGTTTTCGTAGATAACTGCCAGACGGCGCCCGTGTCTAACGTGCCTCGATGCGCTCGTTCGCCTTCACTGCACGGATCCAGATTCAACGCAGTGATTCCAGAAAACAATTCACCAATTTTCTCGCGCAGAACATCAAATGAAAGCTTTGTTTACTGCCTCCACACGCACGACTATCGTATTTCGACGACATTTGCAGTGAAACATGCATATACGGGGCCATTTTTTTTTACCCCGGGCGTCAATTCCTGACCAAGCGTATATTTTTTATTTCTATTATTTTTGGTAGGAGGGCATGCTTTGTAGGAGAAAGTTACGACATCGGGGAGAGGAGCTGTATGGAAGTGCTCCATATCAGTCTATACCGCATTATGAAAAGGGTGTAAAAAATTGAGTATTTCGGTATAGTGTTTCCACTACGAAACCATCATCATTATTTATTTCGCGTAATTTCCTCGCGTTACCATCACTGTTCCAGTATATTATTGTGGTCACGAGCAGCACGCGTTACCAAATGACATGTAGCATTGTCGACAGACATGTGGCCAGTGTCGGGTTTTCTGAAAAAGGAAACGCGAGTTAGTCAGATGATGATCATTATTGTGTAACAAAAACACCCCCGAAATATTCGCTTTTTTTTAGAATGTACATTTCGCAGTACGTCCTCCGTATTGAACAAGTTTGCAAGCTTTATCTTTAAATTACTCTATGGACATCAAAAATCAATAAGTAAATAAATCACGCCGATGGAGGCGCACCACATTTAGGTTGCACAGTACGTTACCCTTACTTGCAATGCCAGCTTACGCAATATCTTACACCCCCCGAAGTGCATGTAAATACGTATTTTGCACTTCCCAATATTGAACATTGGCTGATCTTGCAGGTGTCCGTGTATTTATTCACAATACAGGTAACGCGCCAAATCCACGCACGTCCGACGGCCCTCTTTTCCGAGAGAAAATTTAGTGTGGCAGGCCCTCAGTACTTCTTCCTTTGCACTAGCATTCAAGGGTTGAACGCACTTAGCCGTCCTCACGAGTCTGCGAAAGCCCGTTCAAAGTGACGTTAACCGAATACGGTTATTACCACCAACTTTTTATATGCGCGCGCCGCGCCATCCGACCTCGCCTTCAAGAGGAAAGCTAAAACCAAAATCAGCCCGCCGCTCCATGACTCATCCAAACATTCCCTAGTTCTTTAGACTATGTGCATAGACCTAGTCTCCAGCACCACGAAACGTGACACACATTGCAGCGTAGTATAGTGAACAAATGAAAGGTGTTTCGCTCTTTCCTCTCTCGACAAACGTTCACCAGCCTTGACGCCCGCGCACGTGACCGCCCAGTTTCTATTACTCTGCGCAATCGCCCACCATCGGGTAAGTCATTTCAATTTTGGCTATAAGAGAGGAGCTAGCTTCTGAAGTGGGTGGCACACCGGGACCGTGCCCGCCCCCCCCCCCCCCGAATTTTTTTTCAGCCATGGAATAGATAGAGCTGAAAATTACCATTTCAAGGAGGTGCTCCTCTCTCCCCGTCCCCCTGAAGTCAAAGAGGTTACCCTCCCGAAAAAAAATTCTGGCTACGCCCTTGAATGTGTGGTGAAGTAAAGCTTCTGAAAGTGGTCGCTGCCACCAGACTAAAAGGAGACAGCAACTTCAAGTGTCTGCGCTATGGCAGTGGTCTGAGCGCTTGCGGCCGCGTGTTATATCAAACACGATGAGCGCCTCTTTATTTCGTACGAGGCGTTTCTTCGCGAACGAAAGGCCCTTCGAGTGTATCTGTCTATTTGTCTCACCACCATTCTCTCCGTGCTTTAGCGGCCGTTTCTCTAAGCTGATCTACACGAAAATTTGCATGGCATAAGACGGGCTTAAATCACGGGGGCGGGGGACCTGCTGGCGACCCTGACCCCACTTAATTGTATTTAGGTAAAGAGGGGGGTACTCCTTACTTGTTTTCCCTTTGAGATTGATCTTAACTAGTATGATATATTTGAATTGGTCGACATAGGCATTTATCTTTTTTTTTAGTGCCTGTTTGCTTTGTAGTGTGCACCTGTGCTGATTTACCTCAATTGTGTAAGACAATTTTAATCACAACTGTTGGTCGACCGGCTGCAGGGAAGACTCAATATAACAATAATGTTACGCCAACTGGAAAGCCATGCTCGTTTATATATATATATATATATATATATATATATATATATATATATATATATATATATATATATATATATATATATATATATATATATATATATATAGTGGGAGTAATAATTCAATGGGCCAGTTAGTCTTCGTGAAGGTATAGGATATGGCACAACGGGAGCGTTGTCAACAAGGATAAATATATTTATCCTTGTTGACAACGCTCCCGTTGTGCCATATCCCATACCTATATATATATATATATATATATATATATATATATATATATATATATATATATATATATATATATATATATATATATATATATATATATATATATATATATATATATATATATGTGTGTGTGTGTATGACAGCATGACTTTACTTCTTACACAATTCAAAATAAGACCAACATTTATGAAACAGAACGACTCTCATAAAAAGATTCAATTCCCCCTTCTAATTTTTTTTGGATCTGTGCCTCTTCATGACAAGACGAGCATAAAGGTCAGGTCATGACTAGAATATAATGTCAAACTTGTCATTCACCTCAAGATTTACATTGGGCTTGGCACTGTCATGGCCACTTCAATTACTTTATACAAGAATTGGCTTGGCATTGTACGAATAATATGCTGTTACGCTTCATTTTACGCGAACCCCTTTGGGCCCAAATGCAAGACCACGGACAGCGTGCGAACGCTCCCGGGCCTGTAAACGTATCGGGGGTAGAGGCGCAGAAGTGTATGCCCAGACGCCGAGGAACCTGAGACGCTGCTGCCGCGAAGGTCGTCAGGTGCTGTGCGCGAGAACGCGGTGAGCTCGTGGCTCATTCGCACCTGGCTCTTGAGTATGGGAACGCCGGTGGTGTGATCCGTGGCGCGATCAGTCGCGTGATCGGTGGCGTGACCAGTGGCGTGGTAGGTGGTGCGAACACAAGGTGATCCATATTTGGTCATGTCTGGAGGCGCCTGACGTCACACAAGCGTCTGGAACCCTTTAAAAACGCGCAGGGAGAGACTGGGTGAAGCAGTCTGGATTGAGATTCTGCCGGAACTCTGCTCCTCGGCTTCTTACCTTTGTGTGTAAACTTGAATGTCTACTTTGGTCTAATTATGTAGTATTAAACTCTTTTGATTTGCTGTACTGCGCCGTCTCGCCGGTACTTCCCTTCTCGTCGGTCCTGATGCATGTTACGAGCACAACCTGCTGACGGCGGCGGTCAAGAGACACCCGTAACAATGCATGTATGGCCAACATAGGTGACTTGTACTAACACGACAACTAATTTGTAATGCACGACAAGTCCATATGATATCCATGATAGACCTTGTTCTCTGGCGGCCGATTCAATAAGCTGATACCGGAATTCACATAGCATGAGTGCTATACTATACAGCACACTACGATATTATTACCATATGTCATGCATGGTAAGGTGCTGGTGTTCTCGAGGGCATGTCATCAATCAAGTGGCATATGACGGGACAACATGAACTGTACATTATACCATGAATAGTATTGCAAATGCTTGCCCAGTACCACAAGGCATCTATGAGAAGGCACAATCGTGAAGTTACTGTGGTAGTTTACAGCGAAAGCTGTTATGAGATCAGAACACGGGTCGCGCTTGGCGCCGTAGTTGTCCGCTTCTGCCGCCGCCGGTGTCCGTAACCAGTATCGAAGGAAAAAGAAAAACTCAGTAAATAAATAAAAAACGCCAGGCCTGCGTGGAAGGCACAGCACAGTCACAGCAAAAGCTAAAAGAGCGGCCGGCCTTTCAGAGCCTTTTCAAAACACTCATTAGGATAGTAATGCAAGCAGACTTGCTTGATACCCACTAGGGCGTTAATAATAGACTTTTGGGAAGTAGGCCGGCATGCGCTATGCTATTTTTTGATATTCTGCCGAGAAGCGTGGTATCCGCTAAATTTAAAATTTGGTTGAAGTGCATAAAAAAAACAGACGGACAGAAGAGGCTGACAGGGACAGCGCTTGCTGTTCAAGCGCTGTCCTCGTCAGCCTTTTCTGTCCGTCCGTTTTTTAGTGCGCTTCAACAAAATTTTCAATTATGATTGTAATCCAACTAGCCCAACTTGCCACCTTGCTTCTATCCGCAAAACACTTGCAAGCAATTTCGTGCCAATTGTTCATTCAGTGGCTGACGACGATGAGGATATATGGCTCATGCGCGTATGTGCCAGAGTTGATAGGGCAAGAAGAACAAGCTTTTGTAATTAGTTTGAGCATTGGACGGCCCACTCGTTACGCTACTCGCATTATGTGACGACTGGTTGTTCTTTCACTGTTTTAAAACCCTTTATGAGTCGTATTAAGTCGGCTGTTTTCCCGACATCATGCCTGCCTAAGGCAAGTTTGCCAACAGCTCACAAGCACCGGCGTAGCTCAGTGGTAGAATACTGGGGCTGGCACCCAGCAAACCCAGGTTATGATCCCCACTGTGTCTTTAATGTTAGATTTTTTTATAATTTCGCGCGATGTGGTTACGGACACTGGCGGCGGCGGCGAACAACTGCATGTGACTCGTGTTGTGATCTGATAACAGCTTTCACTGTAAAAAAACAGTAAGATATCAACTCGGGTCCACTGCGTACGAGTCCAGTATTCTACAACTAAGCCACATTAGTGCTTGGAAGTCGTTTCTAAACTGGCCTTAGGTAGGCATAATGTCGGGAAAGAAATAACATTATGATGAGTAATAGAGCGTTTCCGAACATCAAACGAACAGTTAGGCATCACACAATGCGAATTGCGTAACGAGTGGTCATCGAATGCCCCAATTTATTAGAAAACTTGGTCTTGATCACCTATTACCTGTGGCGCATAACCACTTCAGGCAAAATTCTTCATCGTCGTCGGCCACCGCATAAAAATTTTCACAACCTTCCCGACAAGTATCTAGCGTATACCGTGCTTCTACAAAGAATGACGAATGTAGTGAATGCTGGCCGACTGCACAACATTTCTGATTACTTATGATGCTGTGGGTACCCAGCAAAGCGCTTGTAGCATTTACCCAGAGTGTTTAGAAAAGGCTCTGCAATTAGGGCCGCTCTTCTAGTCTTCACTGTTACTATGCTGCGCGTTCAGCGCAGAACTGGCATGTTTCTTTATTACCTTTCTAAATGATAAAACATGAACAAAATGGTGTCCATTTATGAAAAAGGACAATTAAATGACCACATGAATGTTCGAAGCGTAAAGAGGGGTTGTGTTGAGCCGTCGTTTTGACAAGCGGACTTGTCTTCCTCAAAGATGGAACAAAACTGATTTTTTTAGCGCTAGCGTGTCTACGCTTCATGCCCTCTCCTCCACCCTAACAAAGGGGGGCGCACCCTCTCCTCCATCTTTCCCTTTCTACGGTTTTTTTAAATGAATGTTGGTTGCATGTATTTCATTTGTGTCGTAACATGAATAACACCAACGGCATTATTCGTTTCTTGTCGCAAACGGCACATATTGATATGTGCCACGGCACAGAATAACATATAGCACCACGGAACTTCCAGAATTAAATTTAAGGTTCATTCCCGCCAAGATATGAAAACAGTACTGATTGCTATACTTCACCTACACGAAGTGATGTGCTGCTGTATTTGTTAAATACAGGCGAGAAGACTGGTGTGCTCCGTACTAAATGTTCACTGCACATCGCAGGGCGGGTGGCTGGAGGCAGCTTGTGCAGTTGAGCTGCTTTTAACCACGGACGTACACCATGAATGAGGACATGTTCGATGTGGTGCTGGCTTTCGCCATTGACCTCTACAAACAGCGCTTCGTCAGTGATGGGGTAAACACCGAGAACGTCGTTTCCTCGCCGTTGAGCATAGCAGCCATCTTGTCCATGATTTTCGCCGGAGTCAGAGGTCACACCGTCGACGTAATGGCCAGGGTCTTGCGTATCGAAGATGCTCACTACTCGCGCAGATTTCGAGCTGCACACCGGACACAACGCTGCTCACTGCGAACTTCCTCTACTGTGAGAAGACTTTTAGGGTCCTCGAAGAGTACGTGAACCTGCTCAAGGAGTTCTACGGAAGTGCCGTCGTAGCATATATTTAGCGTAATTTCATGTTGTGTCACGGAATAAAAAGACTTATAAAATCTCACCCCCATTCTAAAAGGAACCCGGATGGGATGCGAAGCAGCAGCATTGCGCACGGATGGCGTCACGAGTTCAATGGCGCTAACGCGACTGCTGAGGTGAGCGCTAGAAGATTCGCGAATGGCGGTCGCGGAGCGAGTGGCGGTAGCGGCAGGTGTTGCGGGCGAACAACGACGCTGCAGCGACCGCAGCGGCCGTGAGTGCACGATAGGCGAAGGGGAGTGACGTCAACGGGCGGCTATGTCATGACTTACTTGGCATCACTCCAAGATCTGTGGGGAGGGGAGCGCGTTGCGGTGCGTTCGTATGGACGTACGGAGGTGCAGCGTTACACAGGCTAATTGAAGAGCTGCTTTGCATCTAAGATTTGTAATTCGCGGGGTTTTATGTCCTGAAATCACCATATAATTTTGAAAAAATACTTGTTTGAGGGCTCTGAAAATTTCGACCACCTGGTGTTCTTTAACGTGCACCTAAATGTAGGCACACGGGCCTCAAGCATTGCCGCCATCATCGAAAATGCGGCCGTCGTGGCCAAGATTCGATCCGTCAACCTGCGGGTCAGCAGCCGAGTGTCTTAGCCACTAGACCCCCATGGTGGCTTCAATAAAAAAAGAAAACGATCCCTTAAGCTTACCTTTCTTTCCTTCCACTATGAAATCACAGCATATCCACAGAGTGAATGACGGTGAGTAAAGCGAAGTCCGTCCGTCCGTGTATCCATCCGCCCGCACGTTCGCTATCCGTCCGTGTGTCTAGACGAACGCTTCGCCCCACGCATCATTGACTTCGTGGATATGCCGGGAAGATCAGTAGTGCTATCTTGCTATATTATTTCCAACGACATATACGCACAACACCATATATTGACCAACTCATAATCTAGAGGTGGCTACATATACTACTACCTAGGAGGGAATGACCCATGACCTAAGGAGCTTCGCCCCAAAAATTACAACACGGTCACTTTTCCTCCGCATGCTTCGCATAGCATCGATCTAATATGTGGGATTTGACGTCCCAAAAACACCATATGATCATGACAGATGCCGTAGTAAAGAGCTTCGGCCATTGCGACCGCCAGCGGTTCTTTAAGATGCACCCGAATGAAACCACACGAGCCTAGAGCATTTTCCACTACATCGAATATTTATTTATTTATTTAAATACCCTAAAGGCCTCGAGAGGCATTACATAGGGGGGGGGATATATATATACTGTTAAAATCAAGGTATACATCAATTCATATAAAAGGAACGCACACAGCGATCAGACATAACTAAGTAAAAGGTACATTTTTACGACATGGATGTAACACATGGCTCATTTCACATCTCCAGTACATTTCAATTCCAGAATCTGCATGGCACTAGTTAGTTCTTCATCGTTTCACTGGTAATGATCACTCCAAAAGGTTTACGTGAAAACCGATCGCAAGACATGAGCAAAAAGTCTGGAAATCACAAACGATCGCCGCCTCGTCTGGGTAGATTCTCCTGTCTGGAGGAACAGCGCCATGACAGTAGGAGCCAGCGACGGATGGAAGCTGCATTGCGGAGCGGTCGAGTGCGTCGCTGCCGAAAACGGGTCGCAACATCCATGACAGTCGAAAGGGTGGCGCATAGCGGCGTACCTGATTTTGAGGTTCCAGCGAAGCATACACCGAAGACCGAACGGTTTGTCATTCGCCGCCATGACTCAGCAGTCACCAGCACACTACTGCAGCCAACAAGACGAACACGCTCGAAGGCCAGTGGCTACCAGGCATGCTGTGCTCCGAGATTCGGTACTACGCAGTTACATACACCCGAAAATAATCAGTGCAAGAGTGGCTCACCCTCAGAGACTACCAACCCCCAAAAGCTAGTGATTCCGAAGCGAGAACGTCTGGAACAGGAAAGCGTCGTTTTCTACTCGCTGTAAAAGCTGGACGCCACCCTAGTGACCAACGCTGGAGGCGCCACCCACTGGTTGAGCAGCGAGGTCGTCCACCCTCAAGGAGGAGGGCGGCGTCTCCAGCATCAAAAAAAAAAAAAATGGCAGCATATCCAAGACTGAAGGATGGAGAGTGTGCGAAGCAATCATCCGTCCATTCGTTCTTGCTTCCGTCGGTTCATGCGTCGGTCTGTGTGACCGTCCATGCGTCCATCCACCCGTCCGTGCGTGCGTCTGTTCGTGCGTCCGTCCCTGCGTTCGTCCAGGCATCCACCCCTGCGTCCGTTCATGCGTCCATCCATGCATCTGTCTGTGTGTCCGTTCGTCCATCTATTCAACGCTCCAAGTACCACCATCTCGCATCTTTTCATCATATATTCCCCATATAGAAGCACCACCATCCAGCGGACATACCAAGGACTAAACGAGAGGTGGCACACGCACACTTTCTTACGGCTAGCGCTTCAGGTCTTCTTCCCACCTTCTACCACCTCGATTTCATGGTATATTTTAGTTCACTGTATTCATGGCACTGCGGCCCAATGCTCGCTAAACCTTTCTTAAACCAATGAGGTTACGCCCAGCGAGTATAACGTAGCAATCTTTTCCTGTCAGATAGTTCTCAATGTACCATATTAGCGCACACCAACGGCAACGAGCATCGGTAACTACAAACCTGTATCGATATTGTTTTGATTATAAAACCATTGCTTTATAAAACACCTGGCGTCTTTCGTTAGGCAGCTGGTGTATTTTTTTTTGTTTTGCTTTAGAAACCTCTGGCGTTTTTTGTTTGTTTTCAAAAGCATCTGGCGTTTTTCGTTGCTTTATTTGATCAATCAACGGCGTATTGAATAAAAAATTTCATTGTTTAGTCACGCACAGGAGAAATCTCACCAGGCACTATTTTGGAGGTAAACAATGGCTGCTACTGGGAATTAGATGCTGATGCTGATGACCTCTGATGGATGGCGCTTGCCACAAAGGGGGATGGGCCAAGAACCGGGCGGCAGGATACTTAAATGAAACTAAACTGAAAATGAAGCCAATCTGAAAAAGTAGCTTAAAATAATACTACCAAAAAAAACAAAAATGTGTGCTAAGCAAGCGGTCAAACCATCTTTTGTTTTTGAAAGACATAACTACGAATTATAAACTAAAGATCTGAAAAGGTAGTGGTTCACTAGCATGGTAATCTTTTAGTTGCGTTGATGTAATCAAACACAGCGGAGCATACATCCCTGTGGCAGTAACCAAATGAAGTTCCGCCAAGTGATAAAATTACTGGTAAATTTACTTGTATTCCTAGCTTTTGTAATGGGGCTACTAAAATCTTTTTCTCTGATAAGAATAACGATGACAGAATAAAAAGAAATGTTCAATTGTTTCAATTTCGTTGCACCAAATGCATAGCGGTGACGCCTTGAGCTGAGCTTTATTAAGGTAATAATTTAGTTGTGGGACTGCACAGCGCAATCTGGTATAAGTGACCTCTAACTGGCGAGATACACACCACTGTTTATTCCAGCAATAGCTCAAATGCTCGAAATCTTTGAATTTATCCAAATTACCTTTTCCCCATTGCAGGCAAGCATTTCGGAACCTTAGCGCGGTTACGTAAGCCGTATCTGGCAAAACTGGGATGGTGGGCCCACCCAGGGATACTGCTGCTAAAGAGTCCGCCATTTCGTTCAAATATAATCCGCGGTGGCCTGGTACCCATAGCAAATGCAGTTTTTTTTACGTTTTTCGGTACTAAATGCCGAAACGTATTCATCAGCTCTGAATTTACTGCCGCAGAAAGTGCATTACAAACTGATAAGGAATCTGTAATGATAACTGCTAATGATTCGCTTCAGGGTAATTTGCGTAGGGCAAGAACAATGGCCAATAATTCTGCCATGAATACCGGGGTATAATCTGGGAGTCGAATCGAAAAGGACCAGTCCAAAGAAGGAGAGAAGATGCCAACCCCAGCCTTTTCTTTTGACACAGATGCATCAGTCGCTATGATATTGCTTAACTCTAGGTGGGCTAGATAATCTGCTAACTGGTCATTTAAATACCTATATGCCAATTGTTTCGCGTTATGAGGAAATATATAATCGAATTGTATGCTAAGCATTGACTTTAGGTTGTGTATTGGACCAATATGTCTAATTTTTACATTCAGTTGCTTTAGTAGCGCTTGTGCAAATACTATTTGCGGGGTGTGTAGTCGCGACCAATGGGTTTCGAAAAATAAAGTCGGTTCTTGAATGAAAGCGTAAAATGAGAGTCTTTGGTGTGAACTGTATATCTTTAAGAATGCTTGCACAGTAATAATTTTAAACCTATTTAGCAGAGAAGGTAGGCGAGCTTCCATATACAACACGTTATTTGCAACAAACTTTGGTAGACCCAGACACAAACGCAACGCTTCTCTTTCCAGCAGTATTAGGGGTCTCATTTTATAGGCTGCGCTGCCAGAAAATAGTACACATCCGAATTCCATGATGGGCTGCACATCAGTTTATATATCATTATTAGCACATCTCTTCTTAAACCCGCTTTACGGTTTGCAAGCTTCCGTAGCCACCCCATGGCCCTTGTTGCCTTGGAGTACACATCATCAATGTGACTTCTCCAATTTAATGTGTCATTATATATGATGCCCAAATATTTAAGGGAATTCGCCTGCGGAATGAGCTCATTACTGTACATTAACGAGATGTTGATAGGCTGCAGAAAAGAGAATGCAAGGAGCACACTTTTCTTTACGTTCAGGGTCATATCGATATTTTTAAGCCATCTTTCTATCATATTGAGATAATTTTGTAGACTCTCGTATAATGATTGAAGGTCGGTAGTACTTGCGAAGAATGCAATATCGTCCGTGTACACATATAACTGAACATCCTTAGTTGATGGAATGGAGCTTAAGAAAATGTTAAATAAAACTGGCGACAGGACAGCCCCCTGTGGTACGCCACGTGTCTGCTTATATCTATTCGATGAGTACCCATCTTTAAAGCAGTAATATTCTCTCCCTCTTAAAAACTCCGACCCCCACGCAGTGATGTAGTTGGGAAAGTGGTGATATTCCATCTGTTATAATAAAATTGAATGCTCAACCATATCATACGCTTTAGCCAAATCTAAAGTAACTAAAGCGCAGTATTGGCGCCGACGCCGAGCCAGTTGTATTCGGCTCTCTAAATCAACATGCGCACACCATACTGAGCAACCGGATCTAAAACCCATTTGACTGGGGTTTAATATTGCGTTATTATTAATAAATTTCATTACCCGGGCATTCAAAACTCTTTCAATTAGCTTAACCAGATTTGACGTGATTGATATCGGCCTTACATTGTCCAAGGTGAATCCTTTTTCCTGCTTTTTAAGAAGTGGAATCACTTTAGACAGCTTCCATTCCGCAGGTATCCAAGCTTTTGTCAAAAAAAAAATTCACCAGAATAAGTACTTCAGTTGGACAAATCTCGAATATTACTTTTATCATTGAATTTGTTACCCCGTCTGGTCCAGGTGCCGAAGGAGATAAGTACCTTATTATCTCTACCAGCTCATCTAAAGTAACCTCCTCGAAATCCTCACCTGCCATTGAGTTCACAATGTGCAGTGGTAGAGTTGACATAAATATATCTTGGAGCCCTTTCGCAATATTTTCTACTAAATCAGAGAGCTCACGGGGGGGGGGGGGGGAAGAACAGAAGAGTCAATATTTTCAGCGGGTGGTAACATCTTTTGAGATCTTAAAAATCTGAAGAGCTTTTTTTTGTTTTTAGCCCTAGAAAGATACTCATGTCGTTTCATATTATAACCATCTTTTGCTGTACTTACTGTGCGTTTGAAGTCTGCTGCTGCGAATTTATAATGACACCAATTTTTTGGACATTGGTTGACCAGCAGTTGTTTCCATGCAGCTTTCCGTTTTCTATAGCTCCTCGTGCACTCTTCAGTCCACCATGGACTAAAAGAACCTCTTGTGGCCGAGTCTAATTTAAACGTTGCGTCTTTTACTGATCTTTTTAACACTGCACACAGACTCATAGCCCTAATGTCACCTTGTATGTCCTTGCGGTGATCAAAAGTAGCCCTCAAGTCTTTTTCTAATTTTCTATAGTTGAGGAATGAGCGGGCCTTTTCGGCGACATGTATTCTTGGAAAGTTCAGTACAAAACTAATAGGCAAGTGGTCACTGTTAGTAGCACAGTTTAAAGTTTGCCACGAACACATATTTAGAGATGAGCTGAAAAATGTCAAGTCAATTACAGATTTAGAGATACCTCGGACAAAAGTAGCAGATTGCGAATTTAAGCAAGATAAATTCTTGTCAATAGCCCATTCCCACAATCGTTTTCCGCTTAAATCTGTTCTAAAACCCCAGGCCACATGATGTGAATTGAAGTCTCCAGTGATTAATATATCCTTTCTGCAGGCAGAGAACATATCGTCTAGACTTCGTGTGTCTTGCACCCCGGCTGGGAAATACGCATTTACAAACGACAAGGGAGAAGCGTCTGGTAATATTATGTCTACTATCAAAATTTCACAATCTGGAGTCACACAACGAAAAGAGATCGTAGCTTTGTGACTAAACTTAGTTGCTATCAAGACAGCAAGCCCACCACCTCTGCTAGGTCGGTCCAATCGAAATAGCCGATAATTTTTTAGGTGAAACTTCTGGCTGGTTGAAAGCCAGGTTTCTTGCAGTGATATAATATCCGGGGAACGTTGTGAAGAAAGGTATGATAGGTCTGTGGCTGCGGAAAATATAGATCTGCAATTCCACTGTAATATGGTTAGTGAACCTATTTTGACGACAGAACCGTCGCAGAAACTGCTTGGTCCAAAATGTCCTTTCGCAAAAAGTCTTTCTTAGACATGTTTTCAAAGAATTTTTTTTTGGATAGATACTTTTTAGATTTCGAATTATGCGAAGAGTTTTTTGATTGGGGAGATCGGGTTCACTTCAGCGCCTTATGAGAGTCCATATCCATATCTGCACATGCTTCCGAATCATCCGTAAGATCACCGTCTTCCGTTGTTTTGGAAGTCCCTGCCTCAGGAGAAACCGCTCGCTGACGTGTTGTCGCACTTTCTATTTCCGTACGCTGTGATACCAATGATGTCTGAGGAGCCCAATCGTTCGTAGATGCTACACCTAGAATTTGAGATAGTTGATTGGAAACCAATTGTGCCAAGCTTTCAAAAAGGTTGTTTGCGAGGCGTTCCATTGCCTTTTCCATAGCCTTCTCTATGGCCTCTGCGATAGATGTTGCGAGAGATTCATCCATGGCAGTGGTATTACGTGCTGCAACACTGGCGTATCCTTTGGATCTCTCCTGCAATTCTGCAACGGCTTCTCTCCGAGAGCACCTCTTGCGTTCTACAATATCCAATATGGCAAGCTCCCTTTCTTTTGCTGCACAGTCTGCGGAGTCTGCAGGGTGCGCCTCATTACATAAGCAGCACCTCTCTTTCTCAGAGCTGCACTCCGGCTGTCATGATTTTCACCACACAGACGGCATCTAAGAACTGATCGGCACCCTCTGACGCTATGTCCATATCGCCAACATTTCAAACACTGCAGGGGTTTGGGGGAAAGTGGCTCTACCTTATAGATCAGTGGCCATGCCTTAATTTCGGAAGGTCGGACTGTGCCTAAAAGGTCACTATCACCGATTTCGTTGGTGCTTTTATGTTGTCAATTGTACGGGTGCACCTGTACACTGAAATTACACCCGCCACCGAAAACAAATCAAGCACATCTGCAGGTGTCAGGCTTGTGTCTACACCGCGGACTAATCCTTTCGAGCATGCGAGGTGTGCCGGAATAAATGGGCTTACCGGATGCGCTGCGAATTCGGAACATTGCAGGAGCTCACGAATGCATTCCTGATCTGCGGAACAGCACAGGATGCCTCCGCGACCAAACTGGCGGACCTCAGTGATCTCCTGGGGATGTGAAGTGGCTTTTCGAAGCTCCACTTGAATCGCCTTTGGGTTCTTCATCGGAATACTGCCCCCATCTGTAGGTACCAGCGCCACAGGGACACTTCTCGCTCCACTGCGTAACAAATAGTCTATCGGCCAATCCTTGGCGGGAGTGGAAGCTAACCAAGGGGAGTGCCCTTGGCCGGGGGAAGACAATGACATCAAGATTGAATGACTCGCTTCAGCTGAGAAAGACCAATACAGTTACCGGAAAATAATGAACTCTCAAAGAACAATAAGGATACTGCCGCCCGATCCTGAGCCCGGGCAGCTTCTTCACAGTCGAGCCTCACAGTCGAAATGCGACGTGGCGTTCCAGGCCTTCAACCTCTTGCGAACTAGCAGTCAAATCGACCTGATGCTTCGCCGTCGTCTTCTGCCCGTGTCCCGATGCGCGGAGCGTTCGTTCGAGTCGGCAGAAGTCGGCTTTTAACACTTCTACTTCTACTAACGTTTCCTACTGGAAAATGCCAATGGCTGCTAATGGGGAATGAGAGACAGGAGCATTCGGCTTTTAGTTGACGCGCACGCCGCGAACTTTTAATTGTTCAACAAAGCACAGAAGAAATCTCCCACCGGCACCACCTTTCAGGTCAAAATGTAACACTTTTTACACACTACGACAAGGACTACGAGGAACGAACGGGTGCCGCTTTATAAAGCTTTGCCCCTAAAAAATCGCAGATCCCACGTACAGTGGGAATAGATGATATGCGAAGCATGAATGAGAAAGGTTGGTATGTCACTTTTAAATAAGCACAACGTAACGAGGTGGAGGTAAATGTTGCCCTACATGACAATAATGTCATGATTATCATATTGGGATGTGTCGTTTACGTTTGTCATCCATTTACGTCACGTGATACCAAGTTTAGCATATGTGAAGCTTGCGAAACGCCCTTGAGCACTCTGTGAGCGTGGCATGTTTTCATGTTTTTACATGACACGCGTGTCAGAATTATCACGTGTGCACAAGTCATGTAGTTCGTCATCCATTGACGTCACGTAACACCAAATTTCGTATACATGGAGCTAGCAAAACGGCCGCGAGCGTATCATGAAGCTCCCAATATACTCCAATGTAGCGTTGACGCGCGCGCACGCTGGGCACAGCGACGCTACGTTAGAGAAACGCGAGCACTCTATAGTCTGACGCCAGGCGTGACCGGCGCGACCAGCATCCGTTGGCGCGGCCCGACGGCAATCGGCGCGAAATGGGACATGCTGTTGCGTGCCGATGCATTCCCCAGACAACACTGCGTCCGCCTCTTTTCGTGACGGAGGGACGCCGGACACGCTGAAACGTGCATGCGTCACAAAATCAAAGCAACGCAGCGCGGTGCGCGCCTGCGAGTTTGTGGCTGGACCGGCGCCTGGCGTGGCAACGCCGGAGCGACGCAACGAAATGAACGCCGGAGAGCACGCGCATCGCGTCACGTCTAGATGAATTGGCGCTTTGACTGTGGCACGTAGTCATGTTCTCACATGACACGCGTGACGCATCTCATGATAACTTGTTTGCACCAGTCACATACCTTCGTCGTCCGTTGATGTCACGTAATACCCAATTTGGCATAAGTATAACCAGCGAAATGGCCGTGAGTGCATCATGAGGGTGGCATGTAGTCACGTTGTTACATGACACGCATGTCGTGATTATCATGCTTGGATGTGTCATTTACCTATGTCGTCCGTTCGCGTCGCGTAATACCGAATTTGGTACATGTAAAGCTAGCGAAACGCTCGCGAGCGCATTATGAGCGTAGCATGTAGTCATGTAGTTACGTGACACACATCTCATGTTAATCATGTTTGTACCAGTATGATACCTTTGTCATCTATTCACGTCCTGTAATAACAAATTTGGCATAAATGAAGCTAGCGGAACGGCCGCCAGCGCATCACGAGCGTAGCATGTAGTCATGTAGTTACATGACACACATCTCATGTTAATCATGTTTGCACCAGTATCATACCTTCGTCATCCATTCACGTCCCGTAATAACAAATTTGGCATAAATGAAGCTAGCGGAACGGCCGTCAGCGCATCATGAGCAAGGCATGTAGTCATGTTGTTACATGACATGGCATCTCATGGTTATCATGTTTGCACCAGTCACACACCTTCGTCGTGCATTCCCGTACCGTACTACCAAATTTGGTTTATGTGACGCATGCGAAACGGTGGCGAGTGCATCATGAGCGTGGCATGTAGTCGTGTTGGTAAATGACACGCATGTCATAATCATCATGATAGGGTCTGTCATTTCTGTTCGCCATGCAAATTATGTCATACCATACCAGTTTTGCAACATGCCATATGAACGAAACCACCGCAAGAGCTGCAGGACCATGAAATGCAAATCGTGATATTCATGGCATACATGTAATGATTTTCATGTTATGACTAGTCAAATATGTTCTTCATACAGTAATGCTATACCATATCAAGTTTGATATCGATCCCATTATCGAAACGGCCAGGAGAGCTAAATGTCGTAGGCGGATAGACAGACAGACAGACAGACAGACAGACAGACAGACAGACAGACAGACAGACAGACAGACAGACAGACAGACAGATAGACAGATAGATAGATAGATAGATAGATAGATAGATAGATAGATAGATAGATAGATAGATAGATAGATAGATAGATAGATAGATAGATAGATAGATAGATAGATAGATAGATAGATAGATAGATAGATAGATAGATAGATAGATAGATAGATAGATAGATTCGCTCAAAGAAGCCGAAGTTCGCTAAGAAATGCTTCGCATTTAAAAGTGCCAGAACATTTGTTCCTGGAACAAGGTCACAGCTGTTGTTCCCTTCAGAGTCACGACCAGAATTTCGGTCCCTTCTATCTGTGTCAGCGCTTCGAATGCTTTCGCGCACTGAACGGGTCATTGCAACGCCATGACTCACGACCAGCTCACGGACCAGCCGTAGTACTTGCATCTGCCATCAGGACAACGTAACAATAGCGAGCAACTTTGTGTCCCAGCTGGCATTCTTAGGCGCAATCATCCACTGATTCGTACTGGACAAATTCCGTAGCCTTTGCCAGATGTCTTTCCTGGTGAAGGTCACCATGCACGGGACCCTCTATGAAGAACGGCACGCCAGGTGGGAGTCTCGCATAACGCTATGCAATCACCTGCCCGGAGATGATTTTGCGAACAGCAGGGTGGTGGTGCACTAGATCGTCCAGTCATCTTCAACGACGTGTTAATCTTGTTCGTAGAATATGTGTGGTACCTCTTCAATTGTATATGCCTTGGGTACAATAAAGTGTTTGCGTAGCACGCGCGTCTCTGAGTTTGTGTAGACCGCTCGTGCACGAGCCAGTTGTTCACGCATGGGCACGTGCTGCAGTCTACATGTTCTGTTGATACGTAGTGAGCATGAAAACTTAAATTTGTCAACTAAAAGGACCACATGCAGCTCTTCCTCTCAACGTCGACTAAATGAAATTGAACTTGCATCATAATTTTTGCTCCATATAAACTAAATACGCTATCATCAAACTTAGGGTCACGGTAAAGTCGTGACAACTGGTAAATTATGGGTGTTTCTCAAGAATTATGGAGTTCTAGTAGTTATAAGTCAGGGAAAGCAAGGTTGCAGTCATTTCTAAAATTGAATGATCAGGTTTGCCCCTTGATCGCGACAGCAACGCCTCTATCGATGATTATCTCTGACGAAAATGAGCCACACATGTAATAGTAATCTGCAGGTTTCTTAATTTTGGTGCCAAAGAACTGATAGAGTGTTACGGTGATTACAAATTCATCTCATTTAAATGTGAACAGTATTTTTCAATAAACAATGTCTGCCTGCAGGAGCCAACCAGCAACGGATAGATTGTGGGGAGATAAAACACCGCCAAGTTGAAATTACGTATAATTTCGCTCTTTATATATGTGAGTATTTAGGCACACTATCACTTCCAAAATAGAAAAGCATTTTTAATCCTCAATTTCACAGTGAACAGCAGGTGCAGGTTATTACTTCCTACGGCAGAAACGTCGTCCTTGTATAACGATCATAACGAACACACAAGACATCTAGACATACTTTCACCCGTAATTTGTGTCCATATACTATATAAATGAACGCACTGACATTCTTGTAGTACTTGAACACCTAAATTTCTTGCATGATGAAGACTGAACGACGACAACGCTCTTACAATATGAAATAATTTGACCACCAGCAATCGCAATTCAAACTAATGGTAATATATGGAATCGCTTCTTCCTTATCGTATACGAAGTACAACCAGGATTCCACTGATTTAACTCTGAATCAGACCTTTAAAAAAGCTTGTGGTTGTCAGGGGCCAACATGCTGCTATGAGGTCGCGGGATGCGAAAGCCAACGGACTGGGCTGGGAACATCGAGGTGGTGGCAAGGCAAATGGCACCCAGAGAAAATAAATCACTGCATATCCGTGGAGTGCATGATGATGAATGGGGCGAAGCATCCGTCCGTCCATTCGTTCTTGCTTTCGACCGTCCATGCGCGCGTCTGGGCGACCGTCCATGCGTCCATCCGTGCATCTATCTGTCTCTCCGTCCGTACATCTAGTGAACACTTCAAGTACCGCCATCTCGCATCTTTTCATCACACAGCCGGCATTTCTAGTACCGCCATCCAGCGGACATTCCAAGGACTAAACGAGAGGTGGCACTCGCGCACTCTCTTATGGCCGGCGCTACGGGTCTACTTCGCTCCTTTGATCGCCTCTAGTTTATGGCTATATATCAGTTCACTATATTCATGGCACTGCGGCCAAACCTTCGTTAACATTGCTAAAACCAAGGAGGTTACGCCCAGCGAGTTTAACGTGGGAACCCTTTCTGGTCAAATAGTGCCGTCCTTCTGATACTAGCTTTTCTTTATAGTAAGCATCCAATTCAAGGCAAAATTTATTGCAGAATAAGTCACCAATACTCTTCTCTGTATGTTATTTCATCAAAAACCATTATCTTTTATGGTTAACGTGCGTTGGTTTCCTCCTCAATTGCGAAGGGTGCACACGTGCCATTCCTCTAGTCCGCCCGTGGAGCAGGCTACGATGACTACATTCATCGCGGAAGCACGACCCACGGCACAGAGAGCTTCGCCCCAAAAAAAAGTTGTCGCCGAGCATAGATGCGCCGGCCTTTTATAAGCGCCGAGACTCTAGAAGGAGGACGGTGCAGGTCTGCTGTTCGGACACCTTCAGGGTCGCTTTAAGGATGCTGTTGCAGTTGTTGCATAAAGTTCACTGACTATTTCGATACTTTTTGATGCGAATTCTGAGCGCATCTTCCTGTAGGGGCAACGCCAACTGTGTCTGGAGTTATGGCTATTCGAAGTAGTATCAATGAAACATTCATCAACGTATTGCCTCAAAAATTGCCAGCGCTCCGATTGCTACGCATTCGAGCTGTGAGCCTTGCAGGTGTCGCGAACTAAGCTAAACGGCAACAGCCCCGTCACGACAAGCGAAGACCGCCGCAATGCACTTGCCAGCCCAGCATGTGTACGAACTCCGACCGTGAGGCCAGGGCGCATGACGAAAGGTAAATGGTCAATCGCTGACTAACTTAATCGTCTCTCATACTCGTTCGCTCTGTCGGTTATGCCGACTACGCCAACTCCGACAGCGACGCCGCAAAATGCAGCTTCATGAACCTAAGAGTTTCACTGGCTTCCCTTAAATATGACATATTAAACGTGCTTACCCTGAGTGACCATGTAGGCTGCACAACTCAATAATTTGGGAAGGGCGCTGAAAGACCATGTTGCTCGGCGCTGAATTCGGGCTAGTTGGTATACAGATCTGGCCGTCCTGTTGCAGTAAGCCTGCATCGGTCACTTCGTGTGTTGTATCTCAAGGACGGCATTCCGCTCTCCCATAGTAGACTACCTCGTACTCTAAATTGTTAAACACTTCCTCTAAACACACTTCTGTAAGCGCGAAAGACACGTAAGACAGACGAAGTACACTGGACAAGCGCTACATTCAACTGAACTTTCAATGGGCTGTAACGCCAAATATACAGGTGTAGCCGCTAAAAAAGAAGACCAAAAAACTAGACACGGTAAAAAGAACAATCGACAAGAAAGACATGCTATCACTGTGCAGCATCCATTCGCGCTAACGTATGTCAAGGACGCATGCGTAAGCAAGGGTCGAAGTGGAGACTTCATTACAGCTCACACCGATAGCATGAGCGAAAGAAGCGCCAAGGCACTCCCTACATGACTGCACTATGCACACATTCCAAAAAGTCAATCTCCTGGCTTGTCAAGGTGATCGAAGGAGTGATAACCACAATTACATCACCCCGCTTCATCTCAGCGGCCCCGACCATTCATCTGGAGCCAATTTCCGGGTCCCGACAGAATCAACCATGGTGTTACTATAAATGATTCGCACCCATATTCTCGACAGTGCGCCTCGATATGACCATCCACTGTTTTACGCACCTTATTGCGATGTTCACTTAGACGTATATTATTAACGCGCTCCGTCTGCCCTACGTAAACTCAGCCACAAGAAACTGGAATCATGGTCAAATCATATGGGTCACGAAGGTTGGAACGAAAAGTATTCACAACCTATTGCCACAGGCATCAACGCACGCCGACGATTGTAGCGCAACTATAGGCGAGGATGGAATTAACAAGCAAAACGAGAAACTTGATCAAAGTGATTTCCCTAATTTCTTTTTTCAAATAGTCGTACGGTTATACATGTAAATGTTAACTCTAAAATTACTTTACGATTTATCTGACCTTGCTGAATGTTTGATTGCCTGCATTTTCGGCTGGGTGCAGAAAATGCAGGCAATCTGACGTAGTCTGATGAGTGCCTTATGGGGGGGGGGGGGGCGTATACAGTAGATGTGCTATCAGAGCTTATGTTTAGCTCGGCGCATTACCGGGTAAACGAGGCGGCGCTCACTTTGTGTGGAGGTTTCGTGCGTACCTTCCGTAGTTTATTAAAGCCGATATTCTTTCTTGGGGACATTCGACGCAAAATATTTCTTCTGTCTGTACATTTGTCTGTTTGTCCGCCCTTTATGGCGCATTAAAAGCACTGGAGTGACCCGCCGATACCTTAAACGGCCGACTCCATCTGCAGCGCCCACCAGTATTGCTCAAAGATCAGCGTTGAAACTTGTGCGATTGTAAATTAAAAAGCAATTATTGCCCATATCTGAGGCATTAAAACAACACGTCTATATTTTGCATGTATATCTTTTACTAGACAAGGCATAAAGAAACAATTCTAAGGACCGTAGCCTTTATCACGCTGCGCTGACCATGCAACGCTTGCACGAAGGACAAGTGTTTCCAACGCTTTGATAAGACGACACGGTAGTAGACCCTACCTGTCGCCTCGCGTTCCATACGCCTTGTCACCTCCGAGACAGGCGCGCACGCCGCGCGCGTACTTCGTTTCCCAAGATAACTGCCAGATGGCGCTCATGTCTCGCGTGTGACATGACTTGCTGCGCTCGTTCATCTCCGCTGCATGCTCGAGGTACTCTAACGCAGACCTTCCAGAATACCGTTCACCGATTTTCTTGCGCAGAACATCAAATAAACGTTTTGTTCACTCTCTCCAGACGCAAGACTATCTTTTTTCGTCGACATTTGCAGTGTAACATGCGGATACGGAGCCAATTTTATATTTGCTTATGTGCTGTCAACCGGCGAGACATTTCAGAGCTGTACTAGCTCTCAGAACGTGTGGATAAGCATTCCCCTGACTGCCAACTGCCTTCGCGTGCGCATGCCTGCATGCTCTATCCTTTGGTGACGGCGAATGCGACACGCTAAGCGGCGATACGCATTACTCTCCGGTTGCTGAAGCGATATTCTGATGGGTGCTGTCTTGCTGCAGTGGTTTTCTACAACTGGGTAACATGAGCTTTCGAACTATTATGCTATTGTGCTTGTGAACAGTTGTGTCACAATTTCATCTGTGAAGTGTTTATTGTATGTCGCAAGTACACCATTTCGATAATAAAAAAACCTTGTTTCTCAATTTTTCTTGATGGTCTTTCTTTTCTATCGCGCACGCAGTTTTAGAAGAAGCAATAAAATCGCGTATTTGTAACGTACGTACATGGTGAACAAGTGAGAAAGCTTTCAATTTCGCGCCATTTATAGGCAAATGCACGACGTCGTCACCAGTTTCGGTTGTGACGTCATAATTTATTTCAGTTTTTATGTTAGCTGTTAGTTGGTCACTCCAGACGTAGATGGCGACGGTGGCAACGAGCCACTAACTACTAGATATGCGACCTGCTCTAAGTTCTTGGTGTAAAAAGGGGTCACACATCTTGAAATGCTTTAGTTTGCTTTGTAAAATATTCTCATTGATTTCTAACATGCACCAGCCTCAGATACGACGACAGGGTAAGGACACATCATCTGCGGGCATCTCGGCAGTGACAAAAATATCAAGCCCAAGCCTGTCAGTGCCTTCTATCAGCTTTACCAGATCGGCAAGCTTGAGATCATTTCGAAGCTTCTTAGCTTTCTTTCTGGCAAAATGCAAGGCAATAACTGAGCTGCAGCTGAATACCCTGTTAATAGAATCAAAAGCTTTTCGAACACATATAACCTTTGGAAGTACGGTAAAACCGGTCTCTTAATCTCAAGACAGTAGACGCAGCTCTTTTTGCCTAAGAAATGAAGCGACATTCTTGACCAGTAAGCGCGCACACAGTCTTAAAGCTTAGTAACATGTCAAAACCTTTTGACACACAACTCTCTTTTTCAGTGTCCTCTGCTACATTAGAAACTTTTCTCACCAGCAAGAGTAACTTCAAGAAGATAGCCTTGGCTATACCAGACAATTTAGTCAATGTTTGAGCATTCGCCCTAGATCGTACAGCAAGTTGATATTCCTCATGGTATGAATAGCTGTGTGCGGGACCTTATATCCTTCATAGCTCCTAGGTGTCGCAGCTTCCCTATTGACAGTGACATAGGACAGGTGTCTGTCTGGCCGACCGTAGCCTTGTGCTCTTTGAATCTTCTCATCTGATTCGCTGGGTTTCATGGGTCATAATTTAGCCGGTTAAACAGGACATAACAATAGATAGCATACTGCCGGAGCCACTTTGTATGTATGTATGTAAATTTTGCAAATTATGTTGCCATGACCATAGGACGAAAGAAAACCACCATAGAGTCCCAGGACTTCAAGTCCTAGGTAAGATCGCCCGCTAAGCTACTGCCTGCAAAAGAAGCAGCTGTCCATGAAGTGATCTTTTCACAAATACAGGGCATTTCAAGAAATTTATCCAATAATATTTAAAATGTTATCGAAAGGAGGCATCTGCGTACTACCTGCGGCTTTCCCTGTACTGTGGAAGAAGACATCTGCAGATGCACACAAACATTAATTACGGCAGCAAATACAGTAATCAAAACGGTCAACTTTTTAACCCGTGAAAATAAGTGATTGAGCCCAAAGGTTAATTCGAGTCCTTCCTTCGAATACTGCTTCACTTCTTCAAACTTTTGAATGGTGGCCACTGGTAACCACAGCGGAGTGATGAAATCTCGCGAATTTAGCGCACGAAATTGAAACTGGCGCACCAAGAGCACATCTACCATCCACTTCGAAAAACTCTTCAAGTGAAAACATTTTCCCTCATCGGTATCAACTTTCAATCTAGACATTTCGCTTCGTGGCTGCTTATCGACGCTCGCTTATATTCCTCCCCATTGTGCATGTTTCGCGCCTGAAGCCCTATACAATGACAAGCCCTTCTAACCATGACAGACACCAGGAAGGTGTTTTGCCGACCGGGGTGATGCTACAGGTATAGAAAGGTACCCGCTCCGAAATGATACCGAATAGATGAAGACGACGACGTTGTTTTAGGGGGCTGTGTCTGTGCAGCCTTATTGTCCAAAGTCACCCTGAATATCCACTATTATATCCCCTAGATGACTGAATAATTATTTCTTCTTCAAAATTTAACAATTCATTTTCCCCATTACAATAACCACCGGTTAAATGGCCAATCGCCCATAAAACAAGCAAGCAAGCACTCCTGTGCGCTGTGTGCTGTGCTATTCGAATAAATACTTCACTTGACAGTATCATCATCGTCCTGTTCTTCGCCATCGCGTGGCTGTGCGAGTGAATTTTGCACGAGTCGTTCTAATCCGCTTCGCTCTCATCGTCTACGCTGGAGGCTTGGTGCTCATCTGAAACCAGGTTCAAGACTTCAAGCTCACAGCGCACATTGTATCCTGATCAGACTGTCTGCCACCTGAAGGAGACTGTTAAAAGCTTGTCTGCGGCAGCCCGAGCGAGTGTAATTGATATGCAAACTCCAGCTCCGAAGAATTCGCTGAAGGCGCGTTCCGCTATCCAACACTCCCCAGGTCTTGCACTGGAACGACGCCGAGGAGGCGTGCTCAACTAATCTGGCACGGTGTTCGGAAAACCCAAGGGGTTTGTTCCGGATTCCTGCAAGCGCCGAAGGTCGAGGTGCAAGAAACATCGCCGTAACCCTTCCAGCTGCATGCATGTAGCATCCGGATTCCGAAGCCACCGACAGCATCGCTTTGAACGGCAAGTCAGACCTTCCCGTAGAACTACGATGCTGGCGTGCGCGTCGTCGTCTTCGCAGTTGATATCGCCCATGCTCTGCGACGGGTCTTTGTCTCGCAGCCTACGTCGATCATCGACGGCAGTGAAAGACTGGCCTGCCAAGATGCCACGCCCTTCTCGCGGACTCGCCCTCAGAAACTGGTTCGTTAAGGCGAGTCTGTGGTCACCTCTTAAACCTGGCAGATGCAAGACTTCGCAAGGCCATATCCTTCGCAAGGCCATATCATCTTCAAGGACGCCTTGCGTATGCCTAGAGATGGCATGGCGATATGGATCGCACTCCGCCGGGGACATTTCGAAGATGACGTGGAACGCCGAGTGCGCTGGTAAATCCGGACGCTTCGCCAGCTGTCCAAGCAACGCTATCAAGCGTCGCACAAGAAGTGGATGGCGGAAACCTACCAGGCTAAGCAGGGTGCCGGGACGCTTGCAAGCCGTGAGACGTCATGGCCACTATCACCCATTTTTGGCTACGACGAGCGTCTCTTTCCACCAGGACGTCACGTGTCCTCGGGCGTCGATGACGCCGTTACAAACTTCAGCGATCGAGTCTTTCACCGCTTGCAACTGCAGACAAAACGATGAATGACGGTATGCGCGCCCGTGCAGCGTACTTGCCACCCCACGCCTGCAGCTTCTGCGCATTCACGCTGCACAAGTCGCGCGAGATTTCCGTGTGTTGCCTATTTTGGCTCCTGCTGCCTGAGTGAACTCAAGCGAGCGGTCACCCGTCCGACAAGCTGTGGTTCACCGATACCAGGAACACGCTGGCGCGACTTCGCGACTCTTGGTGTCATGGCGGGAACATTACTCGGGAGAAAAGCAACCTCGTGACTAAAGTCCTCGCCCAAGGTCTTCTAGAGCACTGGCAGTGCCGAGGACAATTTAGGGGTGAGGAGATAGAAGTCCTTGAATTGCTGGTTGCTCGCTTGATTCTAGGCAGGCCAGCATCATCCAGAAGATGAACTCGCGAACCAAGGTGTGATGTGAACTAGGGCCAATGCACGGTTCTGAACATTGTTTATATTTTGATAGATCGATTTTTCAGTGGTGTTAGGGTTGGATTTTCGGCGGATGTAATAAACGTCTTACGATGCGCATGGGTCTTTTACTTCGATAGCATGATTCGTCTCGGATTGCATACGTCAACGCCGCGTTGAGTTTAGATGTTCGGCAAAAGCTATGCTTCTAAATCGAATGTGCGCGCTTGGCGCACAGTAGATGGTGATACTTCTGTCAAGACACTGAAGGTATAACTTCCATGGGGAAGAACGAAACAGCTTAAAAACAAACGCGACCACTCTCGTCACTTTGTAGCGCGCCTACCACTACCGTAGACCCTCCTTACTAATCAAGATTGTGAAGTCAGCGCGATACTTTAGCGAGTCGAAATTATACCCTACCATTATTTTAGGATTTCTTGCGAGAGTGGGAAACCTGCATACCTTACTGGCCGCAACGTACACTATGTTTGGACTTATTCGTTCATCCTGCAGAAGTAATGAGGGATTTAATTCAGGTTTCTCTGTTTTTATACAAGATATTGCTTGTCATCTATTACTGCTTTTATTGAGAAGCCATAGCTTGATGTAATGTCCCGTTGAATGAGCAACATACTCCAAATAAACATTGTCATCTTAGAAACTCTATGTGGCATACTTCCATAAGAAATGTCATTTCAGTTTATGAAAAAACGAACGATTGATTGAATGAATGAATGAATGAATGAATGAATGAATGAATGAATGAATGATAATCACCGTAAGATTCTTGAAGATATATGCGCTTGGTACATGGAAGCAGATCATTTTTTTTTTTCATATTGCTGTGTTGTGAAGGCATTAGAGATACAAGATATACCTGCGACGTAGATCAAAACGAGGGCTTGAGCCTCATCACTAGGTATTTATTTTTGTTCAATGCGTGAATAGAATGTTCCGTGCGTCAATATTTTCTTTCGTAACGCTCCACTAAAATACCAGTTTTCCGACCATCTACAAATTAGTATTCTGCCTCTCCTCCCCAATTGTCTCCTTGTTGAAAGGTCCCACATATGTTTATGACCCGCAAACAAAGCCATTTCACCAGCACGGTGCACGTGCCTGGTGCTGGATTAATTATAGCGAATGATTCATCATGTATGACGCCTCACATGCTTCCGCTCTCAGACGCGCGTACACGCACGGCAGCTGCAGAGGTTACTTCTCACAGCATATATACTTTTCGGGGAAGCTGGACGTCGTAGAATTCTTTCGGTCGTAGTTCTATACATTGAAGGGCAACGAGATTATTGTAGCATCGTTTCTCTGATGGCTACCTGGGCGCCTCCATCTTTTTTTTTTTTTTTGCATGCGGCAGAGCGAAATTCCTTTCTTCATTCTTTTTACAGTGAAAGTGCTCGAGCTATTAGTGGCGTGTGCTCCGTCATTCTAAAGTCCTGAGGTGAGTATGCGCCATAGCACATGGGAAAGCCCCGCTATACCGTGTACAGAAGGCGCGATGTGTAAAACGAAATTGAGTAAGCAAAAAAGAGATTGAGAAAAAGAGGACATAGAAAGAATATTTCGATGCAAAAATTTAGATCTGTCTTGTCTTTCTGTCTGTACATTTGTCTGTGTGTCCACCGTAACAATACCCCAAACGGCACTAAGTGAAACCCCAGACGGCCAACCCCATTCGCAGCGCCCTACAATATTGCTCAAGTGTCTGCGTTCATACTTGCGCGATTGCCAGTTAAAAAGCAATTGTTGGGCATATAAGAGGTACCATAACAACGCGCCAATATTTTGTATGTGTGTCTTTATACTAGGGAAGCCACACATATGAGCAATTATAAGAACCGTAGCGTTTATCACGCTGCGCTGACAGTGCAACGCGATTCTCAAAAAGGCAACGCTTTGCTAAGACGACACGGTGGTGGCACCTGCCCGTCGCTTTGCGTTCTACACCTTATCTCCTCCGAGACAGGCTTGCATCTTTCTCCGTTTTCGTAGATAACTGCCAGATGGCGCCCGTGTCTATTGTGTTTTGATGCACTCGTTCGCCTTCACTGCATGGATCCAGACTCAACGCAGCGATTCCAGAAAACAATTCACCGATTTTCTCGCGCAGAACATCAAATAAAAGCTTTGTTTACTGCGTCCACACGCACGACTATTGTATTTCGACGACATTTGCTGTGAAACATGCATATACGGGGCCATTTTGTTCCCCGGGCGTCAATTCCTGACCAAGCGTATATATCTTTATTTCTGTTATTTTGGGGGGGGGGGGGGGGCATGTTTTGTAGGAGAAAGTTACGTCATCGGTGAGAGGAGCTGTATGGAAGTGCTCCATATCATTCTACGCATTGTGAAAAGGGTGTAAATTATGAAAAGAGTGTAAAAAATTGAGTATTTCGGCATAGTGTTTCCACCACGACACCATAATCATTATTTATTTCGCGTAGTTTCCTCGCGTTACCACCACTGTTCCAATATATAGATCGCGGTCACGAACAGAACGCGTTCTCAGTGGACATATAGCACTGTCGACAAAAATGTGGCCAGAGCCGGGTTTTCTGAAAAAGGAAACGCGAGTAAGTCAGATGATGATCATTATTGTGTAACAAAAACACCCCCGAAATATTCGATTTTCTTTTTTAGAATGTACATTTCGCAGTACGTTCTCCGTATTGGATACCTATGCAAGTTTTATCTTTAAATCACTCTATGGAGAACAAAAATAAATCAGTAAATAAATCACGTCTATGGAGGCGCACCACATTTAGGTTTCACAGTACGTTACCCTTACTTGCAATGCCCGCATATGCAATATCTTACACCCTCCGAAGTGCATGTAAATATGTATTTTGCTCTTCCGATTATTGAACATTGGCTGATCTAACAGGTGTCCGTGTATTTATTCACAATACAGGTAACGCGCGAAATCCACGCACGTCGGACGGCCCTCTTTTCCGAGAGAAAATTTTGTGTGCCAGGCCCTGAGTACTTTTCCTTTGTTGAAAGCCCTTATCCATCCTTACGAGTCTGCCAAAGCGCGCTGAAAATGACGTTAACCAAATACGCTAATTACCACCACTTTTCTATATGCGCGCGCCCCGCCATCCGATCTCGTCTTCAAGAGGGAAGACAAATCCAAAATAAGCCCGCCGCTCCGTCACTCATCCAAACATTCCCTAGTTCTCTAGACTGCGTAACAAGACCTCAGCACCACGAAAAGTGACACGCATTGTAGTTTACGAGTAAATAAATGAAAGATGTTTCCCTCTCTCGACAAGCGATCACGAGCCTTGACGCCCACGCACTGACCGCCCAGTTTCCATTACTCTTCGCAATCGTCCACCGTCGGGTAAGTCATTTCAATTCTGGCTATTTGAGAGGGGCAAGCTTCTGAAGTGGGTGGCACACCGGGACGGTGCCTCCCCCCCGCCCCCCGAAATTTTTTTTAGCGATGACATAGATAGAGCTGAAAATTACCACTTCAAGGAGGTGCTCCTCTATCTCCCCCCCTCCATCTGAAATCAAGGAGGTGCCCCTCCCGAGAAACATTTCTGGCTGCGCCCCTGCAAGTGTGGCGAGTGAAGCTTCCAGAAGTGGTGGGCTGCCACCAGACTAAAAGGAGGCGGCAACTTCAAGTGCCTGTGATACCGCAGTAGTCTGAGCGCTTGCGGTCGCGTGTTTTATCAAACATGATGAACGCCTCTTTGTTTCGGGGCACTTCGAGCGTACCTGTATATTTGTATGGCCGACTATTTCTCAGTGCTCTCACGGCCATTTCTTCGAGATGATGTATACGAAATTTTGCACGGCATAAGACTGGTGCTGGACTGGTGCAAGCTCAGTCCAGCCACTTGCTGGATCGCTCTAGACAAGCTCTAGACAGATTCAGGCTATAGATATGTCACTCAAGAATGTCACTCAAGTTCCCCGAAGAGCCCAATAAAACTGAGTGACCACCTCGAGTTTGAACAGACCATGACAAAGAGGCTTTATATCTTTGAATGTTTATTCGCACTCTTTATGCACTGTATCTCCACATGTGTTTGATAAAAAAACTTGTCTTACAATCCAACACACAGTAACGAAAATTGCAAGAAAGAAAAGAAAACATAACTGGCACACGGGGCAAGCTGGCAGAACGAACAAAATTCTGTTGACTGTTTAAAAGCAGCCGGGACATCAACCTACTTGAATGATAAAATGGCATCACGACAATTCTGAACAAATGAGGCGAGAAAATTAAAAGGACAGAACAACATCAAAGTGCGAGACAGTGTAAAAATCTAAAATACTTGTGCCTCAAAGCAATTAAAATAGAGTTAAATATTTGCGACAATTTGATGCGTTGTGATGCCGGAACTCCTTGCAAGGTAACTAACCGGCATGCCGAATCGATCGCCTGAAAACGGTGAACTATGACACATTTTGCCAGATGAACATTAACTGAACCCAGAGAGAACACTCGGCATAGCAGATGAACTTGTACCAATGGGACACACTTGTGCCATCGGGTTCATAAATACATCGGCTGGTCGTGAAAATTTCATTCACTTCAGCATGACGCACAGTCTAACGGGACGACATGGCTTTTTTTGGTAGTCAAAAGCCTTTGCTGCGCACCGCTTCGTAGAAGCTGTGCCCACATGCACAATCATTATAATCATTCGATTTGTGGGGCAAGTCGACAGACATACCGAAAGTTGTCCCAAAATGCAAACATTCCAAAACGTGCATCTAAAGAGCAAAACTGGCTAATTTGTCCCAGTGAGGACATTTGAAAAACATTCATTCAGGTTTCACTTTCAATAATGCAGTAGAAAGGACATTGCATACACACAGCATAAAAAAAGGCTCATTACAATGTGTTGGATATTGAGCTCAGCCAAACAACTCACGCAATTAAAACATTTCTCGTTAAAAAAAAAAAGAACGAACAAACAAAAAGTGAGAAAGCATGTTTGCTGAAGCCTACAACCATGAAAGCAGAGTACAATTATTTGAACAGACAAAGAAGACTGGGCAGAAAAGCAAATAAGAAGCTTGCCTAGTAAAAAATTTACATATAACCCTGGGCCTTCACATCATACATGTGAAAAAAATCCTATCATTGAACCGGGTATTCAAAAACAATATTTCTTCAAAAACAGGAATGTAGGCAAGCCTCTAAAACTATATTCCTTCTTCTGCAACAGTGTCTAACAGAGTCACAATATACGCATCCTTTAAACCGGGAACTAGAATAAATATACTGCAAGCTAAACAAAAGTGACACTCCCAGAAACAATGTAAATTAACATAACACATTAATCACTCCAGATGAACATAGAGGAAAAGACGAACTTCATAATAAGCGTGCACTCCAAAAGGAGGTCGTACTTGGAACATAATTCTGTTGCAAAGCAATCACCATCACCTGGCCTGCTTATACCTCTAGAATACTGTCACAATGATAGCACGCACGTGGTTTGTGACCTGGAAGTTCCAGAACGTGGCGATAATGCCAGAAAAGGCTTGCAAGATAGCTGACAGACGTAGCGACAGAAAGATACTCCAAGCACGCAACGCCCGACCCTAATATTTTTTTTTAGCACAGTATATCGCTTGCTGGAGCAAAAAACAATAAGTTAACAAGGCCAGGAAGACGAAACTAGCACAAACACATGTTCGAACTAGACGAATGCATGGTTGAACTAGGCAAGAGTAACGGAACTTTTTAACTAAATGCATCATACATAAGCAGAGACCATTTTTTGCTAAATTTAGCAATTACAAAATAAAAAGGAGGAACAGGTTCTAGTATTATGCCACAGAAAAAGTGTTTTGATATCGATGTAGAAAGGGTGTGTCTAGTTAGCAGGAACATCATGATATTGCAAGGACCAGCGAGTCAAGATATCGAAATTGTGGCGTCCAAACTAGACTGTAATCCTTTCGCACAGGGTGAAGCAGAGAAGTTTTGACTACAAAGCAACAAACGAAACAGAGAAACAAACAACATCAGCACTAGGTCAAGAAGTAGAGAAGAAGAAGGCAACTGCAAAAACAGGAACTTCAAAATGTTGCAACACTGCCACGCAACGCTGCGTAGTAGAATTGTTGAAGCCTATTGACAACTGCTCGTTTATCGAAATGGTGTCCAGTCAATGTACTGTGCAATTAAAAGAACTTTAGATAACCCATTTGTCGTTTCTAAAAATAAATTAAGTCCGAAGGAACATTTGAAGATAGGCCAAGTGGGGTATGCAACTTGCATTCCTGCAAAGACATGTTCGTTGGCAGCGAAACAAAATAGACGTTCAACAGACGATAGCCAGTACAACTTGTGCGGCTAGAAAAAAAGGCCAGAAAAAGCCATTCTAGGAATACATAATACCTAAACTCTCAATACTAAAGGAACACAGAAAAGTGAAAAAAACAAACAAAGGGATCATAATACTTAACACTGAATTAGAGAACAAAAGTAATCCTACTAGTACATCGAAAACTGTCTCCCAGTCGCCTATATGTACAAATTTGGCTTGCTATTCGATACAGTACAGCACCAGCAACACTTGGACGTAAGAAAAAAAAAAGAGAGATCAGTGTGTAAATTTTTTTTCACGTTTTTACAAACAGTATGTCACGAACACACCCTAGATTCGCAGCTTGCAGAATTCTGGTATATCACGAGTTGTTTCATACCAAAGTCACACCTTACAGATTTCGTAACATTTCTTTCCCTCGTTCTCTCTTTTTCGCTTATTCCTTTGACCTTACAGTACAACACACACGGATACTCCAGACCTCCACTCGTCTTGACCAGCAAGAGATAACCAACTGAACTAGAACTCCCTTTTCCAGAAATAAATATGAAACGAGTGTGCCAGGAAAAAAAAAAAACGAGCCAACGCTGCAAGGCCAAGTCGCAAGAACAAAACTGCCACTTCTAGAACTGCCACTTCAAGAGAGCACTGACGGGTTGCCTATCTATTCTTATATCATGCACAAAGAATGGATTGAAACGATGCTCGATGCTGCCAGATCAGGCTCTTAATAGGTTCCACAGTGCTGCCAGACATATTGCAGTTCACTTTCTGCAAACCTCGACGCATGAGAGACAAAGTTTAAACATTTTCAAGCAGACGGTGCCCCTACTGATGTTTCAAGAATTCTTTATGCCAACAGACAGGCAAATCTGTCAGAGTGGCTCCATGATTTTGAAAAACATGTTTGTCCACTTTCTGTGAGACTAGAGAATGCCCCGTGCAGTTTCACACAGTACGAGGCGTGCTCGAAAATTTCAGCCAAGCGTAGCAGATCAAATTGTAGAGAGACATTGTGTGGACTTGCGCGACGGCTACAAAAGGCTATATTTTAAACTATAAATTTTCAGAGGACGAGGTTATTAAAATTTGCTGGTGTACTGAGCGTTTCCCTTAGTTTTGAAAATTATAAGAAAAATCAATTTTTTTACGAAAGCTCAGGAAAGCCGTCATCACTGAGCAGCAGCAAACATTTTGCAAGTGCATCTGCCAATCGTGCACTGCCAACTTCATACTAAATAAATGTGGAGACACTAAGTATTGCTGCTCTAAACAGCACTGCATTTGAAAATTCAACACCTCGGCATCGCAGGCTTGCATATGCATAACTTTGAATCTTATGAATGGCACTGAGGGACATACCGTTCGCAAAACAAACACTGGCGCATCGTCATGTAGCTGCGAATCACTACCGCTAATCCAATGTTGTTGCAATTGAACATGTGGCAAGCAACCAGACATCTCTAGAAACAGAGCCTCACCCACACAACATCCAACAACATGCACAGCAAGAACGGCCTTTGGTGTGAAAAGGTAGAAAAAAAAACGATAGCGTAAAACGAAATGTGTCATCAGTTCTCAAAAAGCTAGGACTACAATAAAAGATTAAAGTTTGATACAATATTTCTCATGCAAAACTGTATTCCTAACTCCTGCGAAACGAGAGAGCTCAATCACAATCTTAACACACACACACATGCACACACACACACACACAAGAAGCAAATACCAAGTTGTGTTTTAAGTGCACAAAGAAATTGTACTCCTCTTCACTATAAACATCACAGACTCGACACATTAGAGGTCCTTCACAAGGGAGTGCAAGAGAAAAAGAAAAAGGCTCCACCACACTGCATCACCCTCCAGCCCCGCAGTAATTAAGTCTGTCGGCAATTCGTCTTACAATTACGCAGTAGTACACACAATACTGGCTCACGCAGGGATTGTTGCACGTCCGCACACAAGAAACTGCGACACTGACAGCTAGGGACAAGAGTACCACCGAGCATTACGTCGTCTCCAAAGAGTACAAACATGCACAGAAAAAGCCTTCAATATCCTGTAAAAAAGGCGTCTTCATTTGTAAGGCAAGAATTGAAAACCCCATCCACAGCGTACTACGAAGTACCTGCGTCCTCTGTCACTCTCTCATGCGCCATTCTAGAAATCGCGCGACACCAGCTAGGAATGCTCCTGCACGCGCGCCTTCTATCCAGATTGATGTCTCTAAGTAGAAAATGGGGCATTGTGGGAGTAAATACAAAGCATACTCCTGAAAACATCCCCCTATGATAACTCCCTTCGACTGTAGGAGTAAATCCAAAAGGTACTCCTCCAAAACAACCTCTGGCAACTCCCTTCTACCATGAGAGTAAATCTGAAATGTACTCCTTGAAAACACCCTCCATGAAAAATCCCTTCCACAGAGTTAATGGAAAGAACGAATTTCTCTCCCTTTCACCGGCGAGTAGGGCGAGTTGTGTGAGGACACCCCGAACTACCCAGAGTACTGAGCAACTAGCTTGAAAACATTAAAGAGGCTTTGCCGCTATTGTTGACACATTGCGCTCTGGAAGCTGACACTTTATTCTTTTTGTTGACACATTGCGCTCTGGAAGCTGACACTTTATTCTTTTATGCTTGCCGCTACCGTTAACATTAAACAAAAGTTTGAGGTTGAAGCTGACATGTGCCTCGGTGAAGGTAAACACTCTCTGCAAATACCATGTTGAGAAACACAAATGCGATCACCAAACTACAATCATAATTTACGAAGTGGAACGAATAGCATTGCGATATCGTTATTACTCAGTGTCATTCTAAGGATACAGTTAGGCTAGAAACAAGAAAGGAAAGACTACGAAACAAAAGTGGACTTCTAAGTAACACATGTAAACTGCACAAAGACTTCCCAACGCATCCCACCCAATGTGCAAATCAGAACACACCTTGAGAATGACCCCGACGTTCAAAGTCATCCTCACAAAAAACATGCACCAATGCAGCAGCAGTATGTCATAACAAATGATAAAACACTTTGCAACGTTAAATCTGTGCATGGCGACTACGCTACAACGAGTACAGGCATCTGATGGGGCCACCAAGCACAAATGCATGACAAACAAAATGCATCACTGCACATTTAATCCTTACATTTCTCGCGCATTAAAAAAGTATGTCAAAGAATCATTTGCTAAAAACATTGTAAAAGAGAAAGAAAAGATGTGTGATCCTCGGCACGAAAAAATGTCTGTTCGTCCCTCGTTGCTCCAATGGCGCGTCGATCGATATTTTTGGCGGTAGCGACTTGTAGAGAAAATGGAGATGCGTACGACGACGTTTCAAGTCTCGTACCGAATGGCAGCAGACAGAAGAACAGGAGGTTTGCAGTCCTTATCTCCGGTTTAATTCGACCTTGATAGCTAAGGGCGTCGAAAAAGAAATGCAGAGGAAAGAGAAATTTAGCAGCTCATTAGCAGTTCATTAACTTGCAATAAAAATGATCTAAGACAGACACAATAAAGAAGACTTATTTGGCATATCATGCATTGCACATAATGCATGCAGTGGTTTACAGCCTGAAGTCAAAACTCAGGCAGAATTTTCATACGAGCTGGATAAGTTTTTGTAGCTTATCAGCCCCAAAATGTGTTACAAAAGTGAAAAGGCAATGACAGTTAAGAGTGACAAGTGTTCAATGCTTACCCCAATTATAGCTACAAAGAAAAGGCAATTTTTTATATGAGTAGTTATTAAAATTCGTGTGTTGCAAAACGTTAAATGCAAGCAACTTCACGATGCGAAGGCATAAACAATGTACACAATCCACAAAGGCATCATTAAACAATTACACTATAGAGCCTCAGTTATACAAACCCGGCTTGTACAGATTTCGAGGTGACACGAATTTTTCTGTGAAGATAAAAACAGCGCCGATGGCCTGTACGGTCGATGCAAGCCAATGCTTGCCCCGCAACATTTTACACGAACATACACTGCCTCACAGACACGAAAAAAAGCTGCCCATGAGGTTGCAGAAGACATGGCAATCGTGCGTGGGCGTGGTACCCTGGTGTGAGCATGCACACCCCGCCAGTGCTTCGGTGGATTGTCAGCATTGCCATCAGCAGCCTGTCGTATCCTCCGAGATCACGCACGCAAATTTTGGAGGCCCTAATGCACCTACATGTGTTTTCACTTTTAGATTACAAGTGGCACTGGTGCCACATTTTCTTTTTTTTTCCCCTCAACGTCCTATGCTGGTACGACTGCAAATCTTGTAAAAAGAGAAATAAAACCTTACCCTACTCTAAAGTGGCACTGGTGCCACATTTTCTTTTTTTTCCCCTCAACGTCCTATGCTGGTACGACTGCAAATCTTGTAAAAAGAGAAATAAAACCTTACCTTACTCTAAAGGGATCAGCATAACAATAAAACATGAGTCACAAAATTTTATGGTTTTCATATATCACTATAAAGCACCTAAGTCATTTCCACTGTAGTATTCTGGTGTCATGCAAGAAAGTGTACTAAAATTAAGAAGGCGCTATTGTCTCTCGTGTGTTACAGCACATTTTGTCCCTATAAATACGAAGGCGCACAGGAGTTCATGTGAACCAGTATGACTGCAGAAAAGTAAAAACTTTGTTTAGTCGTGTGTGTCTGTCTATGATGATGTGGCCCCAAAAATATTTAATTAAAATACAGACCTGTTTTTTTTTTTTGTCACACGCCAATTTTCTGTCTTTTTGTTGATATGAATCTCATACGAAATATTTTTTCCCACCCCATGATATTCATATCAACAAAGTTTAGCTCTAAATAAATGACTAATGTGCCATGCTGAACATACAGCACTGCTCCAACGTGACAGTCGCCACAGGAGAGCAGGAGAATGTTCTTATGGTGGCCAACATCTGAGCCTTTGGCTTTTGTCAGATGATGATGCAAATGTCTGCCACTGGCTGAACACTGCTAAGGTGATAAGGCGCCCATAAAATGCTATAGGCAACCTGGTTTACCAATTGAGCACGTCACAGCCACACGTTAAAAGTGCGCAACTGTACACCCAGCTTCTTTTATAATGTTTGCGGGCTTTACTTGCAACTTGTAAGAAAAGACTATGCGAGACATATCGTGAGAGAAATAATTGAGTCACTCACTTCTGAAAGTTCTTTACGAGTCTGCAATCGTACTTTAAGTCTCCAGCTAAGAATTCAAAATTTGAATAGCTTAAACAAAATTGATGATTTCAGGAGAAAAGTAAGAATGCATTGTGTAACTATGGCTATAGTGAAGAGCATGAGCTTAGTTCAATTTTCTTCCAACATGCCTTTGACATTTGAAGCCTCGGCTCAAATTATGTGGGACAAGCTGTATTTATGCACATATCTTGATTACTTTCTAAAAACGAAATCTATGGATATGGACTTTTGTATTGTCATAGCAATTTTATGAACAGTTTCAGCTGGTTTTTTCTGTCACCACCGCCGTCATTCATATATATATATATACAGTGAAAGCTCGTTAATTCACACCTTATTAATTCGAAATTTTGGATAATTCGAAATGGTCGCCGCAGTCCGGTCTGCAGTGCATAGGAGACCATGTGTAAAACGATTCGTTGATTCGAACAGAAATTGCTGCCTCTACGGATAATTCGAAGCGCGCGCCGCCGAGCGTCATCATCGTGAAACACTAGTGGAAGCTTTTACGGTCGAACGATAGGTGGCACGACCAGTTTTTTTGAGCTTCAAGTGGCCTCCGAGCAAAGGGCGAGCAAAGTATGGCCTCCAAAATCCAGGGAGCAATTTTTTTTTTTTTTTCGTAGCCTTCCCGCTATCTCAGCGCCTGGCGCCACTTGTACGCGGGACCCACGGGACGCTGAGGAGCCGGCGGAGTAGTCCTAGCAGTCCTAGGCCGCTCCCGGCAGCGTCACTTTGTTCCTCGAGCACGTTGTTCGTTCACGCCATGCACATGTTGGTGCGCGCATGGGAACAGGTGACCGCGACCACAATCGCAAACTGTTTCCGCCACAGTGGATTTGCAGCTGGAAGTGCGCAGGATAGTTGTGACGTCGACGTGGATGGGGCTGAGGAGCTCATGCCAGTGGCATTGCGCGACACTCTTCGGGGCGTACGTTTTGCCGATTATGTTGAAGTTGACACCGGTGCATCGGTGTGTGGTGCCCTGACTGATGAGGACATTATCGCTCAAGTAGCCCGTGCGCAGCCTGATGCTGAAGAGCCAGAAGGTGAGGAAGACGAAAATGACGAAGCGCCTGTGCACCCGTCAGCTTCTGCGGTGATGGAGGCACTTAATGTGGCGCGTCTCTTCTTCAGCTTTGAAGAGGGTGAAGAGGATTCCCTGCGCCGCGTCCGCGCGCTGGAACAGAGAGCCGCAGCTGTGGCATTCAGAGAAAAGAGGCAGATGGTCATCACCGACTTTTTTGGCCAATAAATATTTTTCGTGACCCCACCCCCGAAATCCACCCATTTTTGCTCACTTTCATTATTTCGAATTTTGTTTAATTCGAAATCGCTCAGCGTTCCCGTGGAATTGGAATTAACGAGCTTTTACTGTATATATATACTATATGTAAGAAACGATGCGCTAGCCTCCTCTTTCTGCGGAGCGAACATCGCCTTTCCGGCCGGGCTTGTCTGCGCGCGTGCTTATCTCGCCAGGGAACGGGGGGGGGGGGGGGGGGGGGGCACTCATGGTTGTGCCCTGCTATCGCAGCAACGATTAGCACACGCCTTGTGCCTCCACAGCAAGCAGGAGCTTCCGCGGGCTGCGCTCTCAACGTGAAAAAAACGGTGCCAAAAGCCTACCTGGAGCGGCCGTGTATTCTTATACCAGCATTTTGTAGAGTTACGCGAGATCAGATCTAAATGAGTTTATTGCCAGCCTCACTTCGTATATCAATGCCGTCACTACACACGAGCCTTGTTGTGGTCATCTACAGTGGCTGCGCCACAGAAAACTTGGTTGCTTAGCAAGTGCATGTTTACTGGAATTAATACTGCTCCTAAAAATGCTAGCCTTGCTTTGTAAAAAATTAGAAACTCCGCTACAACGAACGCTGCTTCAACGAGGTTTCTGCTACAACGAAAAATTCATGATTCCCTGCCAGCAGTCCATAGGAGTCAATGCATAAATACTGTCTCCACAACGAACACTTTTTCTTCTGTCGTCCCACTTCTACGAAATTTCACGATGCGATTCAAGGCTCAGATACTTATTGCTATGCACTAAACCCAATCTTTAACATTTCGATGCATTTACAGAGCCTTAAAATGTGTCGACGAAGTCTAAAACACGCGTTGGCACCACCAGAAACCGCCTCTGTTCAGCAAGCATGAGGGCTGCCATTGCTCAGTAGCGATGGCAATGAGATTGCCCAGCTTTTGCCACTGGCTTGCAGTAAAAGCAAGTCCCAGGCTTGCTTTTGAGTCGCAGATGATCCGAAGCTGAAGCTTAGTCGCTCAGTTCATGGTTTCCTTCATGGAGCTGCTGGGTGCAATAGCAGAAGGATGCCTTTTCCAATGCTTATCATTATGTTCGCGCTTGGCCAGTGTGTTAACTAATCAGAGCGGCTGTTGGCCAGTGTGTTAACTAATCAGAGTGGCTGTTGGCCAGTGTGTTAACTAATCAGAGCGGCTGTTCGTCCGCATTATCAACAAAATCAGCTAATCACGAGTGAGAGATGATAAGAACGGCATAGAAGTTGCCGCTACATGATACCCTGCCTCCATCTCGGCATTGTCGGACACATGTTGATGGCGGACAGCTGCTGGTGTTAACGTGTTTATGCAGCTGTTTGGTTCGTTCACAAAAGCGGTTTTAGGCATTGTTTTAGCGTGCTTTTCACCATGGCCTCGCTATGCATGGGTGAGAATCACGTTGTCACGCTGCTGGGAAAGAATTGGAAGCAGCAGACACTTCCTAAATTTTGAGAATGAACGTTTCTTTGTCTTGCTAGCTCAGATCAGCTGTATTTTTTTTTTAATTTTGCTACAACAAAATTTTCGCTTCAACAAAATTTTTCAACAAAGTTCCGCACCCCGTAAGTTTCGTTGTAGTGGATTTCAACTGTATGTTGCTATCACAATCAGTGCTCCGCCCTTTTGGCAAAACTGTGACTTTTTTCACTAATGTCCTTCAAAATAACAAAGCTGTATTAGAGTTACATAACGGGTGCCAATAATGATACTAGTGCAGTGGCAGATGTATGTACCAATGAAACAAGAAAAATTTCATGCAATGACAAGAGTGTAATTAAGTTGATTATTACAAAGCACGCAGCGTGGTTCAGTGAAAACACTCACCCTCAATGATTTCCTGCTTCATCTTGCTGACCTCGCGGCGGATTTCGGACATGATCTCCTGCTTGAGCTTGTCCATGTCGAGCAAGTCTACACCATTCACCTTCATGACGTCTGCGTCACCCAGCGACCCAATGCGCTGCCTGAAAACATTTAAAAAAAAGGCAGTAGTGAAATGATGGTGAGAAAGTGAAGCGCAAAAGTGGATCAACACACTCACTCACTGACCTTACACTTGCTCAAAGGGGTACTGACACAAAATTTCGGGGCCGAGATAGCTTGAGGGGTCGATTCTCCTGAACATTCGTATATCATTTGCAAGATATCAACAGTGAATAGAGCTTGTAAGGTATTTTAAATTCATTTTGAAGTTTGCGTGGGCGACCGACTCCATAGCACTATAGACACCATAGGAGGGGACCCCGAAGTGACCCCCCTACTTCCCTCACGGCACCATGCTACAACGAAACAAGTTTTGATGATGTCACAGCCGTCTTTTTTTTTTTTTTTTTGCCGCGTTAGTTCCCGCAGTCTATATTTCTCGGCGGCTGGTTGTGAGTGCGTGGCTGTGGCGCACGCTTAGAAAGTTATGTGTTTGGCAACATTCCAGTCCCGTTTCCTATTCGAAAGTAATTCTTTATGCGGACCGTGCAGAAGTGCGTCACAGTTTTGTGTGCTGACCTGGTCAAGAGCTGCACACGCTAGGTGGCGACAGTTGCACTCAGTTTTTGGAACTTGCTGAAACCGAAACTGAAACTGATTGATAATGAGGGGCCTGTAATTAATTATCTGTCACGTGCTGTAGCAAACGACGTGTCGTGTAATGACTAACAGGCCGCCATCAATGCATCAATGCATTGCAGCAGAAAAACGCGAGGCCAAGGTTTTTGTGTCAGTGCCCCTTTAACAATATTTGACATACGCCAGAGTAAGTGAAAACGAGTGATGAAAGGTGCGACAAGGCCTTCGTGTAAGTGGCAATGAGTGCCAGTTATAAATTGAGAACAGTGAAACTTGAGCGACTGTGGGTAAATGAGAGTGGACGTGCGTGCCGGAAGTTTAGCAAAGTGAAAAAAAAAAAAAAGACAGAGAGAGTGACGAACTCACCCGCGTCCTGACTTTGGTGACTCGGCACCGCTGCCAGCCACTTTGCTGGGGCTGTTGCCATTGGTCGAACCCTGCTTGTCCCACGTTCTCCGCGAATCTGATGACGACTCAGCCTCCTAAAAAAGAATTGTGTGTTCAGGGACAGAAACTGTGAGCTGTTAATAAAGGCCTTCACTGTACCTTATGGAAAATCCACACTTCAAAGGAGCACAGATGAAGATTTCACACCTCGTATTTTCCGTAGCAATAAGTAGCTAATGACCTGCTTATGACAGCTGAAGAACTCATTCACTCAAGCGTGCGACAGTTTATTTGAAGGCTGTTTCGCAGTTTTGCTTTCAGAGAGCACTGGGTGAGGAGGGACCCAAAATAGCTTTCCTGCAACGTAACTGACTACTGGTTTTCTGTGCATCAAGACGGCATTATTTAAAAATTTATACTGCTGCTTACACACAATCAATGCCGTACGTGACTGCACATTTTACAATGAACATACTTCATGTGCACTGCTGTGTTTTAACACGCTGGCAAAGTTAAAATTAGGGGCACTTTAGATATCATTTTTCCCATGAGAGTCGTAAAAAGTAGAGGGTGCGACTTATACAATGAAGTGACTTTTACGTTTGAAAATAAAGTACTTGATTTGAAATATGTTGTAGGTTATATTAGCTGTTGACATTTTGCAAATGATGTGCGTGTGTTCGCGCAAGTCTATCCCATAATTTATCTCACCTTCGAAATTGCGTTGCCAGTAATCCTTTACGAAAAAGTATAAAGAAAAAAAAAACGCATTGTTAATCTGAGCCAAAAGTTAGCAGATCCCAACAGCCATAAAAATGCAGAGGTAAAATGAACACACAGTGTAGGCAACAAAATGCACCTGAAGGTTCGATGCACTGGCATTCCCGTTTACTTGCAAATATTTCACACGTAGTACACTAGGCCACAATTAGTTTTGCAGTAGCATGCAGGGCTTATAAATTTCCGTCTCCCACTGTGCATGTTTTGATATGCATTTGCTTTCACTTACCTTTTTCTTTGTTTGAAACAATACCAAATCCCTCTTTATGTATGAAATAGTCAACTGCAGATTTTTCGGACACCCGAATTTTCGGCGATAATTCGGACATCTTCGCGGCACTGCCACGAGCCCCATAGAATCAATGTATAAAGAAGTCTGAAATTTCGGATGCTCAAACCCCACGGAATCCAATTTTCCTGACTTTTTCACACGACAGAAGGTCGGAAACCACCACCGACCACCAGTGGAAACCACCACAACTGCGTCACATGCGATTACAATCGCATAAATGAGTGCCCTGGTCTACTGTGGCGGCATCTGTTCCTTGAACGCGTTGATCGTTAGCGGAGAAACACACACGGCCTCTGAGATTCCTAACACTGGCTGTGTTTATCGTGCAAAGGTGCTTCGCTAACAATCGAAACTATCCACCTGGAAATTTTTTGCCACCAATAAAGTTCCTTTGGCTTTAGCACTTGTGCTTGTGCGTGCCACTCTGGCTTCTCGCGCAGCGCTTTCGTAAAGCCTTTCACCACTTCGAACTAGAACTAACCGTTACACACCGATTTGGTCTAGCCACACTGGCTATCTTGAATGTTTACCAGCGCCATCTCCGGAGTACCCGAAGCACCGTGGCTTGCCGACGCGCGGTTTGGTTTACGCAGCCCACATGGTGTTTGGCTAGCCTTGTGCGTGGTTGTGCGATCGTGTAAAGTGTGCTCTGCAACGCTAAGCCTAAGTGCTTCGACGCTCGTCAGCAGACTCCTTTGTTCACATCGTGAGGATTTTGCTTGACTGCAATGGCCCCCACTACACCTTTGTCGTTCTCGCTAATGGCATTGAAGCACGGAAAACAGTACCGTCGGTTAACGATGGAGAAGAAAGCCGCTGTTATCAAGTTAGTGAAGAGTGGCCGATCACAGGCTGACGTGAGCAAGGAGTTTGGCATTTCCAAGCAAACAGTTTCAGATTTCCTGAGTAACAAAGACAAGATCTTGGAAGCGGCCGAAAAACCATCTGGTGCCCAAAAGATGAATGCAAGCCAAGGTGTTCATCCAAAGCTTGAGGACGCTCTCGTGTGGCTTAATTCAATGATTGGCAAGCGGTGTCCAGTATCGGGCTGCATCTTGAAACAAAAAGCGGAAACTTTCGCCCTTCGAATGGACATCACGGATTTGAAGTTCAGTGATGGATCGCTGAGAAACTTGATCTTCTTGATCTGAGAAATATCAATGAAATGGTGCGTTTTTTGCTTGCATTGAGAAATATTAGCAAAATGGTGCGTTTTTTTTTTTTGCTTGAATTGAAAGTTATCAGTAAAATAATGCATTTTTTTTTCTTGTATTCATTTTTTCGGACTGCCCGAATTTTCGGATGGTTTTTCTCTCCCCAGAGGGTCCGAAAAATCGGCAGTTGACAGTACTGTAGTAATCCTTCCTTGCAGCTGTAATGTCAGTGCGGCTAACTTTTAAGCAACGCAAGATTTTATTGCAGCTGTACTCTAAGGTAAATACAAATTCATAATGTGAACCGATTCGACGCTGTGCTGGCCTAAGACTGTAATAAATAAACTAAATGAATGATAAGCCACAAAACAGTTGAGAAGTCTCAATTCGCTTTCACCACCCATACTCTACAAACACAGGAGTGTTTTTGTGCTTTTATTCTTCATCGTTTTGTATTTTTATTGTTTAATCGTTGCATCTATCACAGTGTCACTGCCACAACCACACAATTACAGCAACACTAGAGCGGTAGAAAGCTTGCCTACCGGTCAGCAACATTTTTTTAGAGGAATCAATTGTGATTCACATACGATGTATCTCATTTTTTTGTAATGTTTCATACGGAAGTTTTCCATTTGTCAATTTCTGTTGCTGCTATTCATCGAGACTCTGCAATCTTACGTTCATAGCTCAAAAATATTTGTCAATCATTCAAGAATTAACTATACGGAAGCATGCAAGATCACAAAGTAAGCAACAACCTTGTTCAACTTCATTTGTCGATAATAAAAGATCGAATACAAAAGTAAGTAGTGCAGGCGGTCATGCCAGCCTGTTTTGCCTACCTCAATTTCGAAAAAGCTCTGAAAAGTCAAAAGGACAGGCATGCGACGCTTTGAAAGACGAACTTTTTGAACAATACAAGTGTTCAAAAAAATATGCCGCATAAAAAAAAGAAGTGGTACAAAGCGCACACAACTGAGCATCTAAAAAATGCCCGATCCACATGGACATAGCAGTCAGCACGTAAAATGCTACGTACAACACCAAATGACTGGGCATGTGCAAATGTCCGAGTTTTCAAATATTTGAACGAATATTGTGGTATTCGAATTCGCTTTGACACGAATTTGAAGTATTCGAAATGATAACGTAGGCGCATATTAAACAGCATGTAACCTGCCCGTAAAGATGGTTTCACTGCAGTGCGAGAATGCTATGCTAGGAAAATGTTTATTAAAAAATATATTTTAAATTTGCACTGACGCAAAACCCCACTTCCAAGTTAAGCAATTATTCTTGCATCAAATAATCATATCTTTAATATTTAAAAGCTTGTTGTACAAGATTATTCATTCCAAGTATAGTAAATTTTGAAACGTAATGTATTTTACCGGTTTAAACTCTGCTACTCTTCAAGTTGCTTCCGCTTCACTTAAAACCAAAATGAATGACATTTGCGCATGCCTTGTTCCAGTTTTAAAAAAATTTTATGCAGGTTAGTTGGGTCATGACAGATATGCTCATTTTTCTTTTTAAAATGAGTACAACATACCATTTGGGCTATTCGATTAGAACATATTATACCAAGTAATTATTTGCTTCATTCATTTCGAAGCTAAAATTTACTATTATGTACTTGTGCATCCTTATGAATGACTATTTGATGTAAGGATGACATATTTGACAAATGAACGACTATTTGATGAATGACTACTTGACTACTTGACTTGAATTTGACTCCACGGCAAAACGAGAGGGAGAGAAGGGGGTCATTATCCGACCCCGAGTGCTTTGAAGACGCCGCTGCTACGTCGTCCCGCAGTCACCCCTGAGGAAGGAACCAAGTCGGTTTCAAAACGTCAAGTTTCTTCAAAACTTTTGGTTGGAGTTTAAATCATCTGACGGGGACGAAGAAACATGACGGGGACAGAGAAACTTCCACTCGTGATAGGGAAATAAAAAAATCCAAGATGTTTTAAATGCGTCGCTCCTTGTGTGATATGAAGCAAATTCGAAGATGCAAAACCTCTTCGAAGAGTATTTTCCCAAGCTCGACCGGCGGTATGAACAACTAAATCGCAAGGTGCTGATGTTCGTCGATAACTGCGATGCCCATGGGCATGTCGACCAGTTGAAGGCTATCACAGTGAAGTTTTTGCCGCCTAACACGACAAGCATGTTGCAGCCCATGGACCAGGGCATGATCAAAAACTTAAAAGCTCATTACTGGTCACGCCTCCTGAATCATATGCTGTTATGCGTCGACAGTAACAAAAATTACGTGGTGGATGTTCTGACAGCCATCAACATGTTGTCCGATGCCTGGAAGTCAGAGACTCAGGAAACAATCCATAACTGCTTCTGCCACACAGGATTTATGACTGGGATTGAAGAGGATAGTGCCACAGGCCACGACCCCGCAGTTGAGAGTCCGCCTACTGCAGCAGTGGACATTTTGGATGACCTCCGCGCTAGCGGGGTCAATGTGGGGGCGGGTACATTTGAAGAGTTTGCCAACTTCGACAGTGCCGTCTTGCCTTGCGCAGAGTTGGACGGTGATGAAGTCGTTCGTCAGATCTGCGAGCCGGCATCTGGTGGACAGTGACTCCGACGATGATGCGCCACCCGCACCACAGCCATCAAATGCGGACTTAGCGCAAGCCATATCGATGCTGTTGTCTGTTCACAGCGACAGCCAGACACTCGCAGAGGTACAGGCCGACGTGATCGTGGATAAGCCTGTGTGTGTGCAGACGCGCATGGACAGTTTTTACGGTGATCGGGCCAATAAATGTGCTTTTTTTAGTGAATCTGTTTTTTCGGACTCCCGACTATTCAGACTTTTTGGTGGTTCCCGTCGAGTCTGAATGAACGGTCGGCGACTGTACCATAAACTGCCGAGCAATTTACGCTCCCTTCCCTTTTTTTGGAGATTTGAAATAATCTCCAAATAAAATTTAACGATCTGCCCGCAAGCGCCCTCCCGCCAAATCTGGTCAGATTATCTTCACCATAGGGAGGGTACTTGCTCGGCATCTACAGTAAACTTGCGTAATGATTGCACTTTTTTTTTCTGTGATCTTGATGGGATGCGGTGCTTCCAGAGAAGTGTGAAATTTTGTTCAATAAAATGAACCGCGGCACAAAGAAAAGCGACAAGATCTCCCGGGTAGTGCCGCATGCCCGATGCTCACAGATGGCGCTGTGTGATGACACCACAGTGTGATGAAGGCCCAGCACAGCTATTGACATTTGGAGACCTATTTGACCGCTCCCAAGTATGCGCGCTGGCTCTCTTCTTCCTAGCACGGTGCAAAGAAAAACTCGGCCAGGGGGTGGGAAGAGCCGGCAAATTATAGAAAGATTGAAACGAGTGAACACATGTTTCAAAGGGCCCCTAAACGACACAGAGGTAGCAATTAAGTTGTAGCATTACAGTTGAGCAAAAAGATACGTCGTACACACAGTGATGAAAGTCTTTCGAAACAGTGTTGAAACGGCGCCGTGACAGTAAACGTATCCTCGTTTGGAGATCAAAATGCACACTTGGTCCTTTCACTTATTTCTTCACTGCACTCTGTTTGCCAGCTCATCTCTCCTCCTCGCACAGGTCACCTCCTAGCTGCGTGAGGAGGAAGAGCAAGGAAGGCGTATATCCGCTCCAAACAAACAATTTCTTGTGGATGCTGATGTGACCAGATGTGGGTGCCACCGCCACATGGGCAACACAGGGCAAACCTAAAAACCCCCAAAAGGTGCACGGCACCATTTTTCAATACTGTGGTGCACTCGCGACTCGTAGGACTGCAACATCTTGCACTGTTCGCATTCTGAACTTTTGATGTGTCTGCTTACTTAAAATGTTAAAATAAAATATGAGAGATGGGCTAAGGGGGCATTTTGACACTATCGAGAACAGCCCAGAGTGCACTATTTTCAGCTCAATCCACCAAATTTTAGGAGCCAGCATTCGGGATTAGGACACCACCTGTCGCATCTTTTCTCTTGTACCTGGTTACATGAATGTGATATTTTAGTGATGTTCAAACTAAAACAGTTAGCAGATTTGGCGAGTTGGAATATACTTATGATTGCCAGTGCAAATGAGACACAGGACTAGAGCAGCACAAATGAAACATGCACTGTCTAACAACTGGAAGTTTAATGAAGAAGATATGCTGTAGCCGGTAGCACAAAAAAGAGACACAAGCGAAAAATAGACGCACAAGAAAAGCGCTATCGCGTGTTTCTGTTTCTCACTCGTGCTTCTTCTCCGCACTACCTTCTTCAGCATGCAATCAAACTAACTCGACCGATTTCCAGTTATGAAGAAACAATAATTTAATAATAATTTTCAAGGCATTGCCCCCCAAAACCACCATACGATTATAAGGGACACTATGGACAAAACTTCCACAGTTTCGGCCATCTGGTGTTTTTCCACCGGCACCAAAATCTATATGCATGGGCTTGTAGCATTTCATCTCCATCGAATTGTAGCTGCCACAGCCGGGCTGCGATCCCGTCAATCCCACAAATTATTTAAACAGCATGAATTTTGAATTGTATAATATTTTTTTAGGGTGGTACAATACAGTTGATCACTGCCTCCCTTTCTGTTTAAAAGGAGAAAATTTTGGGGGCTCATTTCTTTGATGCAACCTTAGGAAGAACCTGTCTGAATATTCCTGTAGAGTTGTTGATAAACAGTGCCAGGCACCTTGTCTTCAGCCTAGCCAAACATTGCATCGCCGTTTCGATTCCCTCGAAAAACATTTATTTAGATTTCCAGATTGTGAAGCACTGCTTTTGATAACTTATACCCTCTCAACCACTGATGTCTCTTTAAGGGGAGACGCGGGTCGAAAAGTCGCGTTTTTTTTCCAAATTTCACCTTTTCTGTTTTTTGTTGCTTTATCATCTTTATACATTATATTTTGACATCTGAAAATATCACAGCGAAATAAGCATCAGAAGTCAGTGAAAAACGCGTCTGAGTGAGCGGCAGTGACGCGCGGCATCACGAAATTTACACAAAACGGGCTGCTGTTCGCGTGCTCGCGGGGCCGCGAAGAGAGCTGTCCGCCATATTGCGGCCGCTGGCTCGTGTAGAGTTGTCCTTACTCTCCACGATCCCGGTTCTTGAAGTCTCGTACGTTCACGAAAAATCTAAAAAAAAAGCAACAAAAACAGTCTTTTCCCGCCGTTTCAAACCGCGCGCCACTAACGCAGGGCCGCCATTGGCTGACAGCACCCGTGTTTTCTTGCCGTAGTTCGCTTCACTGTTTTCCGGAGTTATTTTTCGCTGTTTTCGTGCGATGGCAAGCCCGAAAAAGGCCGTTGCCGACCATCGGAAATACAGAAGTAAGAACAAGTTCAGAGGGAAGCGGCGGAGGACGTACAAGAAAGCCACCGCCAACGAAAATGTCCGCGACGGGCCAGCGGCCGGTAGGCCTAACATCGACCACGGCAACGTCGACCATGGCAACTGCGACGACGAGATCAACGCTGCAGTGAATTTTGTGAGTGCATCTCAGAAAAAGATCGCGTTATTCGAAAACGACGTCAGGCCGAATGCCGATCGTACCGAAAGCGTAGTGCTGTGCGAGTTGGGTGCATTGACGGCCGTCGTCGCAGGCGCGGCATGCCCCGTTTGTCACGAGAGTAAACTCGCAGTTCGGGCACCGAATAAAAAGCGGAAAGGCCTTTCGGCGTTTCTGGAGCTACACTGCGAGAATGCGGAGTGCTCAGAGAGCATCCTTTCGTCCGCGTACTCGTCGAAGCGGGTCGCGTCAGATGGCGGCCGCGGTGCAAGCAGAAGCTACGACAGCGGGAGTTCGCGTGACGCCTTTGCCGTGAACCTGAAAGTGGTGCTTGCAGCGCGTGCCGTCGGTATCGGGCATGAGCAACTTTCACGATTTTGTGCAGTAGTTGGATTGCCAAACCCTATGCACCATAAGACCTTCCATGCTATCGGCAAAAAGATTCACAGTGCGGCAGTGAAGGCTGTCTGTGAAAACATGCAAAGGGCACGCAGCGTCACCAAAGAGGTGGCTGGTAACAGTGACGTGCCAGTCATGTTTGACGGCACATGGCAAAAAAGAGGCCACAAAAGCCACAATGGTGTGGGAACTGTAGTGTCCTTGGACACTGGTTTGTGCCTGGACTATGAAGTGCTTTCCAACTTCTGCCTGGCGTGCAGTTTGCATAACGACATGGGAGGCGATGAAGAAACATGGCAGGCGTTTCATCATCCCGTTTGTGAGAAGAATTGCGACTGTTCTTCGCATGCCATGGAGGCCGAAGCTGCAGTGCGCATTTGGCAGAGGACTGTGGACTATGAGACACCCCTGCGGTTCACCATCTTCCTAAGCGATGGAGACAGCAAGGCCTACAACGGGGTCTGTGATGCCAACGTGTACCCTGACACTCCAATTGAAAAAGAGGAGTGCACCAACCACGTGGCGAAACGTCTGGGCACCGGCCTGCGGAAGCTGCCAACGCCACTTCCATGAGGGGAGAAGCTGAAGGAGACCACCATCCAGAAGCTTCAAACTTACTTTCAGGTGGCCATTGTGAACAATCGGGGAAATGTCCACAAGATGTACACTGCCATATGGGCCTCATGTTTGCACTCGTGCTCAACAGACGGTGCTGGAAGTCACAAGTTCTGTCCTGCAGGCCCAGACTCGTGGTGCAAGCACCGACGTGCTGAGGCGCAGGGCCAGCCTGCACCGTGCCACACCCCCCTCCTGACCAAGGCCCAGGGTTTGGCAGTCCTCCCAATCTACAAGCGTCTCACAGATGCGAAGCTGCTTGCCCGGTGCCTCCACGGCAAGACACAGAACGCGGCCGAGTCCCTGAACAGCAAAATATGGCTGCTGTGTCCAAAGACCCGGTTTGCTTCCCGGACTGCTGTGGAAACAGCCACAGCCATTGCAGTCCTGTGGTTCAACCGGGGCCACGCGAGCTTTGAAAAGGTGCTGGAAGAGCTTGGGGTGCTTCCTTCGGAGGCCCTGGTTACCCTCAGCGACCGCCGAGACAGCATGCGCATGCACAAGATGAATGTGCGTCAGACCGCTGAGGCGAGGGCACACCGTCGCAGTGCAGCCAAGAGGGCCCGGGTGGAAGAGTCCTGCCGCACCAGCCGGGAAGGGAAAACCTACGGTGCTGGAGAGTTTTAGACAACTGATATTCCCTCTGGACATGTGTGTATGTGTTCAGCACAAGTTTCGTGCTACTGCGTTTTTCATTTTTGTAAATACAGACTTTCAAACTTTCAAACGCGTTTTTCTCATTTCGCAATTTTGGCCAATTTGCATTTTTTGCGGGAAGTGTTTCGGGCACTTAGAATGGTCATACGACGACGAAATTTGGCACACACATTGAGGAGAGTGCGTAGAGTGCCGATATCTACTTGAATCAGCACAACCTATCAGCTGTAAATATCTATTAATAAATTTAATGGTGGTCGAGTGGAAAAAAAAGGGTAGTTTGCTACACACATGTTTTTTTCATAGTTTCAAAGTTGGAGCACAATTTCTAGCTAGATATCGGCACTCTATGGCTAATAGGGAGCAAAAGGAGCCATTGAACAACTCTCTGCATGAACATTTAGTATGCGCGAAAGTTCCCGGAAAACTTATCAAGTTTCACCATTACTTGAAACACAACTCCCAAACTATTGCACTTATGTAAAAACTGATTACAGATTTGGAATCAGGAGGAAAAACTGCATCAGTGGTCCAATTTCTGAAGCTCTAAGTTGAATAACAAAAAAAAAGTGCTTTCGAGGAGCGTCTCCCCTTAAGACATGACAACACAGTTGATTCTTAATTTTTTTTTTTTTTTAGTTTCTGGAAACAGGCCAACTGAAGCTCGAACACAGGACTTTTTAATGAAACTTGAAGGCCCATACCTGACTGTGGCTGTTTTCCACTTGTGCTCGTCTGTAAAAAAGAAGAAAGAAACAAAAGAAGAAAAAAATGGAATAAAATGCGTGAAAGTGCATGTAATGCAATACTTCCGGGGAGAAAACAACAGCTGAAGCTTATAAGTTACCACTTTTACAATGACTTGGTTTAAATAGACAAACTGCACTATGAGAACTCAAATGCCTTATGTTTCTTTATAATACGGTCATTATTAGCAGAGAAAATCAAGGTTGAAGTTATTTTTTAAATTTTGCACCAACGATTCCACGTGTGACGTCACTGATTAAAAAATGTATCTTTCGTATTTTCGCGACGCTGGCTCGATAAGATTTTGTGAAACTTTGTATGTTAGATCTGTGACTACCACAGATGACAATTCACTTTATTTTCATTCACCAGAAGCTATGTAGGACCGTGTAGACTCTTTCAAAATCTAGGACGTCACGGTGTTTGGTTAGGAATGCGAAGGTGGCATCTCCACCGGCATTTTCTTTGTGTGTGTTTGCCCGCTTACCAAGCATCATCTTGAAGTACGAGTTTTGTGCTTTGGATTGCAGAATTGTACTTGACTAACATGAAAGAAGTTGTTATTCTCTTTAATGACTTTTTGACACAGACTTCAACTTTTTTTTCTAACAGCGATAAGATAGACATCCCGACTGAAATTGACATTGGATATAAAGACCAATGCACAAAATTCAGTACACATCACATAATGCATGCATCACAAGCACAGCGGCAAAGACTGCCTTGCTTGTGATGCATACCACAAGCTAAGCCAATAGATTGACACCCTCAAGAACAATTAGCTGAGTGAAGTAATCAAGCACAATAATATTCCAAGCAGTATTAGATATTAAACCAGCCTTAGTCATTAGTGTACCACACATACAAGCATATGTATGTACACATATACGTAGGCACACAAACACATGCACCCATACACACACACACACAAACATTCACACAAGCACACACATGCACAACAAACAACAGGAAAAATCCCTTATGTGACAATGCACTGGCATCTGCACCAATTACCACAGTTTTCACTGAATTTCTCCCTGTGTTGAAATACAATGTTAGAGCCAGGGAACAATCACACGACATAATGGCAGCACAACACTGCACAGATCCGGCGTCTCTCGTCGTTGTGCTTGAGCACTCAGTCTCGCCAAGTTAAACTAGGGCCACAATTTATTGATGATTACTTTCAGCGGTGATGTTGCTTTGCGTGACATGTAATCTCCTGTGTCCCATGATTGATCGCTTTGCATGATGTGTCCAACAAGTGAGAAGTCTACTTGCCTGTGTTCCTTCTAACAACCGCTTGATTGATTGATTGATTTGTGGGGTTTAACGTCCCAAAACCACTATTTGACTTCTAACAACTGATCAGCCTGCACTGAAAGTCATACCTCTAACGCGACTGCCTGAGAATACTGCCCTTAAATGAAACGCCACCAAACAGCATGAAATCGCAGAACACAGCGTTTTGAGCCGCTAGAAGTGCAAAAATGCAGCGAGTTTGGAAGCATTATCCTGTTTTTTGCTACCCTGTATACAGAGCCCACAAATCGGATACGATGTAGGCAGGTAATGAGGACGACACATGACATGGAACTCCACAAACAAGTGAGAAGAAAAGCACGTCGGTGTTGGTGCCCACCTCTTGGCCAGGGTGCCCCTCATCTCGTCCATCATGCTGGCCATGCCCATCATGGGCACTCCCCCACTCCCTTGCGACTTCTTCAGCGTGTCTGTGCCTTCGTATATCTGCTGGGAAGAGAAAAAAGGAAGGCAAGGCATGAGCGACAACTGGCACGACGGGTGCAACGGTCCATTTACATAGGGTACTAGTATTCCAGTGACATCAGATGCGAATGGCAAACAGCACAGCCAAGGCATAACGGAACATTTAACGTGGGTCATTGGCAAGCCTTTTACCAGGAGGCCATGGTGCTTGACCCTACAGCGACCGCTTTGCTTCAGTTTTATTTTTTATTATTCGCTTTCTCAAGCTAAAAAAAGCTAAACCGCAATAGGAAAAACATCCAAACATCTACAGAAGGAAACATTGCCCCCAAGACAGCACAAGCACCTGGAACTTGATGCTTGTCGTCAATGCAAAAAATCTTCAGCCAATAGACAACCTTCTGTAGCTTCTCCTACTTTAAGTGCTGCAACTATTTTTAAATGCTCATGAACACTGTAACCACGTTATTGCAAACAAGCACAGTAGAAGAATGTGATGGACCAAATTAAACCAAATTATCCGAAGTATGCCTTGCATACGATAACAAACTTCCACGCCTCAAAGCTTTATTTACTGCCTGTGCCGTGTTCAAAAAGATGCTCTCAGCTAAAGGCATGGATGTAAATGACATGTAGTTTGCAGCGTACTTACTTGGACCATTAGTATATACTTACAATGGGGCACCAGAGGCTAGTCCACACCTAACAATAGATTCAAGTAGCATTCAACGTGCATAGCTGTGGCATGCAAAATGACGCTAAGTGCTGCAGCTTCTCGCCAGGGCTTTCTCCTCTATTACCTTTGCCTGCCTTTTCCATGAGTATTGTTTTGAATGAAATTTAGTCACGAGGCCAGCTATTTGCAAATACACAATCAGCTTTTATATATTATTTACTGCCCAAACACGACATCCCTGTACCTAGCCCATGTGACCTATGTGCATAGAGTTAGGGCCATGGGACACAACCCTACATGGTTGAAACTTATCTGAGGTCTGCCAGTAAGGTGTGCCTCATAATTACGGCGAGAAAAACTCCTGAATCTAACTTTGTTTAGCATGCCCACAGCACAAAATGGTTCAACATTTCCCTGCCCGTGACGCACCTTGTTGGAGGTCTTCTTGAGCTTCGCGTTTGCCAGTGCCGTCGCGAGGGACAGGGGCGCCGAGTCGTCTTCCCGGCCCTGGCTGCCCCCAGGGGGAGGCGGGGGTGGGGGAGGAGGAGGGGCTCCCCCAGAGGTCACGCCTCCCGACGGGGGCGGCGCCGGAGCAGGCGGTGGCCCCACGGCGCCCACTGCCACGCTCATGCCTGAAGTTCCCCCTGGAGGTGGCGGGGGAGGTGCCCCGCCATTGGTTCCCGGTGCAGATGACGTCCGGTGGTGTCCCATGATGGCATTGGGCTGCGTTTGTTGAGGCATCTGAGGCGGGGCTTGCGGAAGGGGCGGAGCCTGGGGCGGGCCACTTGCAGGCGTCGCTGGGTGGCTGGAACTGCCCACTGCGAGATGCATGGTTAACATATATATTTGCAGGTCTAATCATGACATTGTAAAAGCAGGTACGGTCACTGAGGAGCTAGGAAGGAGGTGCGACATGGGTGCAAACACGGCCTACAGTTCCCTGTGGAGAATAACGGACGATGCTCTTGATAAGACAGGAGCTTGGGTTAGTTGGTGATTGGGAATCAACATATTTGCGCTGTGCAAATATGTCGATGTTCTTGACCAGAGAGTAGACAAGGTTGGATAACAGTGCCACTAATTAATGGTCCTGAAGGTGGGTACTAGCCCCAAAGCACAATCACACACAGTCTGAAGGAACCTGTGCACCTCCCCATTGGCTCGGCCAAGGTAGAGTAAATATATACAATATAGCAAAAAAGAATGTATATCACGCATCTACCATGCACATGTCAGCTTGCTCAGGCATGAGCAAGACAAATCACATTCCACACTCATTTCATGGGTGTGGCAGCATTACTGGTGAGTGGACATGACCACAAGCTTTAGTGAGCACCCGTGTTCGTGAGTGAGCAACAGGAGTGATAAGCAGTTAACGTGAAGTGGAATGAAAGCTGGTGACAAGGATTCCATGTCGGCATGACTAGATACTGTAAAAAAAATAAAATATAGATCAAATTTTTTTTCATAAAGCAGCCATACAAAGTCGACCCTCATTTATATACCAGTCATTGGCAGAAAAACTTCGGAAGTCTGGCCACTATGGGCAAGTGAAGTCAACCGCTTCCATTGCCACTGCAATCATCGACGCTTTGTTTGTTACCAGTCTTGTGCCATGAGCGGCCTCGTTTTTCATTTCTGTTGATGTTTTTCCACGCTGTTTGGGCTCTGAGCTGCTTTTTTTTCTTGTTCTTAACCAGTGGCTGACCACGATTGAAGGCATGAAGAAATCTGGTCTGAAGTGTGTCAAAGATGTGTTTGGATGTTAGTGCACATGATCGTCAGTGGGATCCGTGAGTCACAAACAATAACAAAGTTTGTCTGCATGGGTGTTCTCGCTGCTCAAATCTCCCCAGACTGTAGCATGTTGCGATGGTGGCAGCTCTGATTACAATGGCCAGTATGGCTATGACCAGCAGGCAGGTTGTGTGCACCACAGAAGCATTAGCAGGCGACCGGGGAGTGCTGGTCGATGCTGAAGGATCACATCACGACACGTAGCGATCAGGAAAAAACTATGTTTTGGTGCGAGACCGCAGCATATCTAGAGCTGGAGATGAAGGTCGAAGAATTTTTCCAGGAGCCGCACTCGCCTCACAATTGCTACTGGTGACCTCAAAGCGCATCCAAATTGAATATTTCAGATGGCTGTGACGTTTGTGAGCCCATCTTCTGGCTTTCTGCCATGTGAAAAATAGGGAGTTTTAGAATAGCGCCCAGGGAGCCCTTGCGGTGCGGTCGCTGCCACTGGGCATGCGTCGTAACGCGAGTCGGCATTCCCGGACCACACGCAGAAAATCCGAAATTGCATGCGGAGATCGTGGCCCGAGTGTGGCCCGCAAGCACTGGTTTCGAGGTTACGGTGTCACTGCGATCGTGCGGTTTGCAGCAGAACAAAGGCTATTCTAAAACTCACATGGCACCCGCTACGCCCGCAGCGCTTGCAAACGGTATTCTAAAACTCCCTATTTTCATGTAAACACATGCAAATAAATGGCATTTTGACTGTGCACTATTTAAAATTGCATCTATTTCACGGTAAAGGTGCCTCCTGATACTTTAGACATTTCATGTAACTTTTCTTTTCTGTCGATCTTCAGTACTTGGTAGTAGTAGTCAGGAGGGTCGACCTATACACTGGTCCGACCTATATTCCTGTTCTTACGGTATATCACTGAGCGCCTCTAAGTGGGAATGAACGCAACAGGAATGAGCGCGAATGGTTGCCTGTAATTGTGAGTGAAATTACCACGCACGTAAGTGAGCACTGGCACACATGAGTAAGCACGAACAGAAATGTGTAAGTTCTGATAAATGCAATAACATAAGGACCTGATCAAATGTGAAAAAAAAAGGCAAACGATACGTGTTTGGGCAGAGTCACAAATTTCACGTAAGAAAAAAAAAAGAACCGTCCCGCCATGCTTCCAGGAGCCGAGATCACATGAGATATATGTGCTTGACCATTTCAGCAACAGCCATTGAAGCGATATCTCACAAGCATGCAGGATGAACAAAAATTGTATGTAGAAAGCATGCACTTTCAAGCACAAGTTCAATGCTTTCAACAGCAAAAGAGAGCACTGTAATTTACTAATGTAATGGGCAGTGAGCACAACAATCAGAGCCGTCTAAGCGGGCCATACTCACTTGCATTTGTCGCCATGTAATGGACAGGTTGCTGATTTTGCCTGCAAGACAAAAATGAGCATTAGAAAGCACCACTAGAGGAGTCACTAGACAGCAAAATCATGGCAATAACTCTATAAATTGGTAACTACGAATTCTCAACGAGACATCCGTTACCCACTTTGTCAAACTCACTTCGGCAATCTTTTACAGCTTCAAATCTACCCATTTAAATCGAACATATTTTCCTGGTCTCTTCAGGTTGCATTTTTAATGAGAGTCTGCTGTAATGAGAGACTGCTGCCACCATCCGTTTTTCGCACCCTCCATTCTCTCAAAACACTTGTCTTCGGTTCCCTTCAGCCCTGACTAGCTCTAACAAAGAAATTATGCCATCATCTGTTTCATGAAAATCAGCAGGCGATGGGCATCTGCTTTCAGAATTTCGCATGTTGTCACACACAGTTGCTTGTCTTTCATCAGACTGTTTTCGACAAACGAGAGTTACACAATGGTGTGGTGTACTGTGCAAAAGTGGATGTGCCAGTATTGATTATTTTCAATACAGTTAACGCCCAACTTCCCGGACGGCCAAAATTCCGACCATGCCAAATTTTCCGGACTCATCTCCAGCACCGTCAAATTTCCCATAGAGCCAATGTATAAAAAAGTCCAAAATTTCGAATGCTTATAGGTTTCGCCATTTGATCTCCCGAATATTTTACCGCTAACTGCAGACTCGAAGTAACTATTTACACCGCCAATCCGCTTCTTTTCACACTCTCGAACCCACCATACGACCACACCTTCATCGCCTGCGCACTGCGTCGTGGCTGCTGTACCCTCAAAACTGCAATTCACCCAATCTAGCACATGCCAATCCTTTGCCAGCCGTAGCTAAGTCAAATTTGTGGTCAATGCTCACTGTGTTCATTCACGTGTTGTTCTGTCAGCTCTGCGATGGATCGTGTGCTGCTGCACGCTATCTTCAGCATTCATCTTTCCCGATCTTCAGCAGCTACCGAGTTTCTAGATGTTTGGCGCAGCGCTTTTTGTGAAGCGAATTCTCCAAAACAGCCGCCTCGCCCGTAGTAGACAGCATGTGTGACGAACTTCTGTCCGTGGACATTGCCTTCGACAGTCTGCACGCTGCTGGAATTTCAATACCAGCTGGGATAATCTTTGAGGGCTTCGCCAATACTGACAAAGACGTCGAGCTGTGTGTGGCATTGATCGATGATGAAATAATTTAAGTTATGGAGAATTCGGACAATTCTGACACTGAGATCAAAGAGGCAGCGCCTACACGACATACGAGCTTGGAGTGGACGTGAGCACAGATGACACTGTCATCGGTGTACAGCTACAGCATGACCTTAGCTGAATTTGAGGCATACAGTTCCCGACCGATTTTACGGACTCTAAAATTCGTACTTGTTGAATATTTCGGACTTCAAAAGTGCACTGTCAGGGTTCCCATACGGTTAATGCATTTTTTCGACCGATTTTTTGGACGAATTCGCCCCCGAAAGTTGGATTTTTCGGACTAAATGGCTTGTTTTGAGCTGCACCAAGAATCTGTATGGACGCCCCATGTTGGATTTTCCGCCGGCTTGACTATGTTTAGTGACTTAATTTTAAAATGGCTTTCCTGCCCCCAAGATTGGAGAGCAAACGTCATATTTCAGGTGCGGCAGTTTGGGCTAAATGGTATGACATGACGATAGTTATAGCACGAGAACAGAACAACGACAAAGAGACAAGAAGGACACGAGCGCTAACGAAAACCATGTGGCACAAAGAGCAATACATGAGTAAGGAAAAAAAACAAAAGCACAGAAAAAAGCAAAGAAAAGTCTACAAGGAAACGAAACAGAAAAGTAAATGTAATATAACTACTTGCGCGCACCGAAACTTTTGAGGAACCTTAGTTCCTTCTCGGCTAGAAACACAGAGGGCTTACTAATGCATGACACCTGTTCGCCTGCCATCTGCGCTGCCTCGATGATGACTCGAGTGCGCTCATCCCTGTGCTTTTACAGCGTCACTGTGTCCTTGAAAAGGCACACACAGTTGTACTCGGTGCAGTGCTGAGGAAGAAAACCATCTTTTCCGTTTCTAACATTGTTAGCCTGTTCTCTCAGTCGATCGTTCAGACACCTTCCGGTCGTTCCGACATAGCAAGCACCACAGGAAAGGGGTGTCCTATATACAACTTCCCGTGAGCATGCCACATACCTGTTTCTATGCTGAACTCAACATTCATTTAATGGCTGCACTTTCAAGGGGGTTTGTAGATTTGGTGAGAGTGAATAATTTGAACGATGCAGAGAACAGGACACGAGCTCCCACACGTTTTCCGATTCTCTTGAGCCTGCGTGATATCTGGTATTTGTATGGAACAATGGCTATCCTTTCACGCTCTGTATCCGTGTTGCTCAGATCCTGTCGCTGCCTCTGCTCTGCCTTATAGGGCCGCAGGATAGTCTCGGCAACGTAAGCAATTAACGCCTCAGGAAAATCCGAAGCATTAAGCCAGGAAGCTTGATCTTTGAAGGTCGCAGAGATGTCGTAAACACACGACCTATTTGTGAGCGCTCGTGTCCTTCGTGTCTCTTTGTCGTCGTTCTGTTCTGGCGCTATAACTATCGTCATGTCATATTTCAAGCTTCAGAAGCCGTGTCTGCTTTATAAAACGCGGCACGGGGCCATTTTTTTGTCTTCTATCAGCCATCGTGGTCAGCACTGTCGTAATCGCACCGCACAGGGAGGAAACAGAGCTATGACGACAGTCGCCGTTCGCGGCCCGCCCGCAGGAAATCCGGAATAGCGTGCAGTGATCGCGACCCGTGAGGCCCGCGAAGTGTTGTCTGTAGCTTCCGTGCATTTGAGTTTACGGTTGGGATAAAAGTCCCTAAACTTTTCCCTAGGGGGAGCAAATGCTGTTCTAAAGCTCATAATGCATTTGCTATACCCGCAACGCCCGCAGCACCTGCAAACGGTATTTTAAAACTTCCTATTTAAAGACTTCACTCGTGGGGACGATGACAATTTCGTGCGCAGAGCCCACAGATGAAGAAATTCTCCATCAGGTTGCGCCGCAGCCAGAGAGTGGTTCGGACGATGCCGATGCCGATTGCCCGCAACTGTCCGCAGCAGAGATCGCTACCGCGGTGACACTTTTGTCGAGCATTTACGGTGACGACGTCCCCTTGGCGCAAATACGGGCGTACCAAATTGCTTCCAAGCGTAGTATGAGGCTAGGCAGAATCATGGACTTTTTTTAAGCCTGCCTGATGCAATAAAGTTCATATTTTTGACAAAAACAAATTTTTCGAACTGCTGGACTTTTTGGACTTTTTTTCGGTCACCGCCATGTCCCAAAAACCGGTCGGCGACTGTACATCATCGTGGGCAAGTGGAACACCGTGCAAAAGAAAATAAGTGTCTCTTTGGGTCGAAGTGTTGATCAATGAGGTAACGATGCCCGCATAAATTTTTTTCTTCTTTTTTAAATGAACGGCTCGTTTTGAGCCACCAAAAAAATGCATTCACTGGATTTCAATGAGAATCTTGTACTCCTGCTGTGACCCTCTACGTCTGCGAAAAATACCTGCAAAAAAGGTGCGTTTTCATGCGCACTCATCTTTCCGGACATTTCCGTGGTCCTTTGAGGGCCCGAGAAATCAGACGTCGACTGTAATCATCAACATTTAAACATCATTCCTGCCAGCAGCAGGAACAGGGCAATCTTGTTTAGGGCAAGGTAAACATGGGGGAACAGCTAGTGATGAAATTTAGTCTACTTTCCCATACACTTCCTGGTCATTCTAATGACTCCATGTGAGAGCGGACACGTGCAAGGTAGAGGTTCTTTACACGACACGTGGGCATACCAGTTTCGTTGGTGATCTGTGTCTTCTTGCTGAGCGACACTGCCAATGGTCTGATAGATGGGCTGCGACGCATGTTGGGGTACCGGAGGCGGTGCCTGCTGTACCCTTGGCCCTGTCGAACCTGCGCAAGTTGACAAATGCAAATGATTAGAAAAAAAAAAGAAAAGCTGTTAACATTATTATAAACAACTTTATCGGAGAATTGACAAAAGTTCCTTAAATGGGCCCTGCAACACTTTTCTAAGTAACCACCTAAAGCCTTCGTTGAAGGAGCTTATTGCCTCACAAATAGATTGCTGCACGAAAATTTTAGAATCCGTCAAGTACGAGCCGAGATACAGGAATTTGTTGCACACTTCAAACTATGCAGGGAGAAAATGAGAAGGCGGCAAGAGAATGTGTCCCTTCTTAGCATGCGTCCTGACATGGAATACTTTCTCTTTATTTTTTCTTCAAAAGAACGTCTTACTTCAAGTTTAACTGCAGGTGTTTCAGCCAACGGCCGTGAACTTTAGGTATACGGTGCAGTAATTGGGCTGTATGACATGGTTTGCCAAAAGAAGAGAATGAGATTGCAAGCCAGTTTTGAGAATATATTGCAAATTCTATGCTGCATGCCACGCTGTAACACTTGGCTCATGCGTTCTCAGGAGCCTCGATTACCATCTGCAGCGTTTCCTGACCATGCTGAAAAAGTGTTGCAGGGCCCTTCAATACTGTTTACTAACGATTTCTTTGTGTCGTTCTAAATCTTCAATGTTAGTACGGCCCCCTATATATCGTTTGGTACTAATTTGGCACTGGCATCAGCATTATATCAATCAAAACTAAAAAATAGTTTTCATCTTCGCCTCAGCTTGAATCAAGGGCCTCGCAGCATAATGAATGTATGGAGCTACAGAGCTGCCGCAGGAATTTCAGCAATGTACCTAATAAGCACTAACCTACCTACTAAGCTCCACAAAAGTGTGCAAAGGTGACCCTACTTTATAGCTGTACCTGCTACCCACAGTGATATTCTATGTTGCAAGGCAAGTTAAGTCAGGTTAGGCCTACTGCATTTCTTGTAAAATAATATTTTACATGTGGCATACTGTGTTCATTAATGGTTGTTAAGTGTATGCACATATACACAAGTTAAATGAGCTTTTGTCCGTCCACATTTTGCTTTCAGCTGCCCTCTTCCAACTTTCTGTGTATCAACAGTCCTTATGAACAGTACCTCATTATAGTGTAAAAGCTCTTTAATGCGGATTTTAAAGGATCATAAAAATGTCTGAATTAACCGAATGCCAAGTAAACGTAAGTATTCAGAAAACAATGAACAATCCAGAACGTATTTTGCACACGAGCACTGCAAAATCCACAATTTTTAATCACTTGTGACTTCGTTAACAATGTCACTACGGCTCAAGACTCCGAACGATATCAAAAACTGTACGTTTGCCGTAGCCTGCGAATCCTAATTTGCCAACAAAGCACCTGTGGTAAGATTTTAAATGGTGACCGTGCATTTGTGAACTGTCACGGCCGTTTCAGTTGTTCACAAACACATTCTTTGCTCCTATGCACCACAACTGTGGCACTTTGTGGTTGTCACCTCCAAGAATCGTCCAAATTTAAACGTGTTGCGGCCAAATGTGACCGAATGGACGAGAGTTTGAGGCCTTGAACATTACATGTGCTTGCCGAGCGTCATGTCTAAGTAGTCCGATTTTTCGACTGGGGGGCCGAATCAACGAGCTTCTACTGCAATCATTTCTTAAGACTACACACTTTCACCAAATTAGCACAAGTTGAATGACGCATCACACAGTGCAGATTGAGACACTGCGAAGTGATAATGGGCATGCTAGCTCGTCTACCTCAACAGACACGCTACGAGTTATAGCTAGAATGCTAAGGAAAGATGTACAAAAAATGTGTGACCGCATGTAGCCACTTTGCACTTTCACTCATAAAAACATGCAGTATGACAAAGTGCTTTTAGTGAGGCCTCGTTCACATTGTTTCTACCAAACACTTGATATTGATTAAAATTAACAATTCTTTATTCACCAATGCTTCCGAGAATCATTATCGTCATGCCACGGACCAAACAGATATTGTAATTTCAGCTGCAATACATGCGACACCAAAGGAAAATATTTTATACAATCAAACCAGGCATATTTGGGTGAAACATAAGTCACAAACATGTATTCAGATACTTGATTTGATTGATTGATTTGTGGGGTTTAACGTCCCAAAACAACCATATGATTATGAGAGACGCCGTAGTGGAGGGCTCCGGAAATTTCGACCACCAGGTGTTCTTTAACGTGCACCCAAATCTGAGCACACGGGCCTACAACATTTCCGCCTCCATCGGAAATGCAGCCGCCGTAGCTGGGATTCAATCCCGAAACCTGCGGGTCAGCGGCCGAGTACCTTAGCCACTAGACCACCGCGGTGGGGTTGTATTCAGATACTTGTAGAATGCAAAGTGTAACCCAATACCTACTATTTTATTATATGAGCCTGATTATTTTTTAACTTGCTATATTTTATTTCTGCTGTCTCACAAATACATTAAAAACAGTTTAGGAATCCATTGTCTAGAATAGAGAAGTTAAAAGCAGATGCACCCTGTGTTTCATAACCAGGAACATTTTCAAATGCAATGCAATTAAATTCCTCGACGAAGGACTCACTGTTTTGGTTGAGCATGTCGATGGCCCGCAGCATGGCAACGGCAAAGTTGTCGGCGTCATCTTTACTGCTGAAGTTGAGGCCGTAGACTGTGCGGTTGTCGCGCCACTGGTGGAACGTGCCCGTTGCCTGGCTATACTTGAGGCCCTTGAGGATGGCACAGTTTATCACCACCTGCAAAGCACGCCACACCCCACTCAGAAAGGAGTCATTGCAACAAGAATGACCGGAAACGGTATAAGGCTGCTTCTGGGGCGAGTTAGAAATTCATACTTGGAAGGGTAGCGCTAGTGGACATGGATTAAACGAAGGCATGCTGACACACTCGGAAGTGCCTTCGTGAGAATGCAGTGTTCTTTTCTATAGCCCGTGCCCCCTAGAGCTACCCTTCCAAGCAACAGCACGGCATCTTGTCTGCAGTCATTAGAAATGCTAGTTAAGACTAATTTCAGCTCAGGTGTAGTTTAGAAGTGTCACGTGAGTTGGCGTACCATACTGTCACGCGTCCTTTTGTATTCTTACATAACCAGCCTGTTACACATGTGACCAGTGTTCTGTGCAGGCTGCGGCAAAATCTTTGAGAACCCTCCCAATTGTTCAGACTTTTCTGATAAGATTTAGCGCACAATGAGAACAGTCGAGTTTAACCCACTTGATCCTTAAAGATAACACTGGGAATATTCAATGCTCCATGTACGAATGCCGACACGCCCTACCAGCTGATCAGTTTTGTGATGACCCGTCGATTGTGACTGTTATTGTTGTTGCACATTGAGCGTGACCTCTTTTGCTGGGCACACGTTTGGCCAATAAACAATTCAATCCTATTCAGCTCAAGTTTTACAAGCTTTGCCATCATGACAACGTGAGAATGTACGAAAAGAAGAACCATCACTATGTCAGGGATATGTCAGTTTAGCTACAGGGAGATGACTAACTTAGAAGTGTGGCAGCTCGGGCTAGTTGGTATGGCATGACGATAGTTATAGCGCGAGAACAAAACGGCGACACAGAGACAAGAAGGACACGAAAGACACGAGCGCTAACTTCCAACTGAGCTTATTGCGCAGAGCACGAAAATATATAGAGGAGACAGTAACCATGTGATAAAAACCATATGGCACAAAGAGCAGAACATGAGTAAGAGAAAAACAAAAACAAAAAACAAAAGCACAAAAAAACGGCAACGAAAAATTTATTAAAAAAAGAAACAGAAAAGTATAAATAATATAACTACTTGCGCGCACCGAAACCTTCGAGGAACCTGAGGTCCTTCTCGGACAGAGCCACAGAGGGCTTGCTAATACAAGGCACCTGTCGCGTGCCATCTGCGCGGCCTCGACAATGACTCGGGTGCGCTCATCTCTGTGCTTGTACACAGCGCTCGTGTCTTTCGTGTCCTTCTTGCCTCTGTGTCGTCGTTTTGTTCTCGCACTATAACTATCGTCAGGGAGATGAGGTTTATTGAAGACCATTGCTGGGCTGCACGTTGTGCACACACCACAGATTATTCCAAGGCTGTGTCTATATGTTATCTGCGTGGCATAAAAGCTTTTTGCAAGTCTGCACCTACTTTTGTCTCAAGTTTTATCTATCGGGCATGTATTGACGACAAGTATCATGCCTACAGGACAAGAAAAAATAAAGCCGGCAGTGTGTTTCCCGACAGTGCCGAAATCATGCTTCGTGACATGGGACAGAGGTGGGTTTAGCAAAACGATCAAAAAACAGTCCGATATTGACTATATCAAAATAAAAGTGAGTCCAATAATCGTGTTAAAACAAGCGAATACTATTACAACATTTCCAAACTTAACATTGCGCAAGAGTTATATGACAAAAATTACAACTGTGTTTCAATGACAACAATGCAAGATTGAATAAAAGAGCTGAATTTAAGGGCACATTTTTCTTGATTACACACAACCTTAATGAGAACCAATGAAGAGCAGGGTTGACTAACACTCCCAGCTTTAAATTCACACATATACCAAAACAAAGTGGACGGGAGAATGACCGTGACATGAATTGGCAGAACATTGATTGCATTATTCAAAGCTTGCAGGTTCAGTTCCTGCTAGCAGCATCTCTATTCATTCACTTTAATTTATTCACACTTGTATGATAATCACTACAGTACAGTCAAAAAAGTATAGGTAACGTCCCCTATACCTTCTCCAGCTTCACTATCTTTTGGTTTTCGTGAAGGTCATATCAAACAAACACAAAAAGTAGCCCTTAAAATTCCCTTATTTCTTTGATATCACTAGGAAATTTATCATGCTGACATACAGGGCTCCTAATATTAGTCAAAAACAATGGTAAGACAAGGTCTCCATAAGTTTTGTGTGAAATTTAAAGTTTATGCTGCTTTGTAGCAAGCCAAATATGTAAACGTTTTTTGGGGAGGCTATCTAGTTTTGTGACGGCGTATTTCCTGAAGTTTGTTGGTCCACTTTATTTCGTCCCAATTATATCATAATTACACCAAATAACGTCGCCTCTACTCTTCTAGTGTTGACTACCTGTTGAATTTCGTTAGCAATGCAGGAGTGTTATTTACGTCTCAGTGACTGGGGCAGAAATAAATGTAGCTGTCTGTCTCCTTCTTTTTTTTGTCCTCCGTTTTCAGCTATGTTTTTACGTGAAGAAGTTGAGTCACCCTCACCTCATGGTCGTGCAGCTTCCGGCCCACGATGCGGAAAGTGCCGTTGACCGTGTGTTGGTAGATGTGCACCTTGGAGAGGCCGCTCGAAGAGCCACTGGGCACCCACTTCTTGTTGTGGTCATCGTACACTAGCACAGCCGCCCGGGCCGACGCCACAGACTGCTCACTGCACATGCAGAAAAAAAGGAACAATGGCACGGTCAACTCTCATAGCTCAGAGAAGAAAACGTTACAAAAGCCAATACACCAGTGACACATGCTCAGAAGTTTAAGGTTTCAGGCTCAGTCACAGCTGCGACTAGCGCTGGTCGTGCGCCTATTTGTCAGTGATGACCAAAACGTTACTCACAGAGACCGCTGTTCACACCTGCATGCTACCTATACCAGTCACCATACTGAATTCATGTCTGCTCATGATGGATCACATTGCCACTGCATCGTAAAATAAGCTGGTTCCTGTGCATGTGACTGGGTCAGATGCATGTGACTGCAGTTGTGTGATGGAAAAAAAAGTTTTTGTAGCAGGCAAGTGAGCCAAATCTGTCACATTGCGACCAAACTAGTTATTTGTGACTTACTTGGACACCCAACTGTTTTAAAGACAGGTGTGAAAGAGCCTTTAGTTTTACTGGCATTTGCCGGCATTAAGAATTTGAACTAGGTTCATGCGTACCTTCTGCCCAGTTATGACTTGATGCCAATCAGTACTCTACGTGTCAATAGAAAACTTTGGCACTATCAAATGTAAATGTTTGTTCACGAACTAGCTACTCTGCTTTGTCAACAACAAATGACGAAGGCAGGTAAAAGACTACGTAAAAAAAGAAAGTAGTACATGCAATGTACGATGACATGAGGAATCATTAAACAATCATTAAAAATGGCATTGAGAAGCTGACGCAAAATTTGTCAAAGCAGCAATGAATGTGTAAATCGTTGGCAAATGCTTATAGCAAAGAACAATGTTTACTCATCATAGGTGTGAGACACAAAAATTTAGTCAACGGATGATAAGGTACGTACGAGTTCCACAGAGGTACTTTGTGGAAGTTCTTATCAGACGAAATTCGGATGATTATTAAGTGTAATTACTGTTTGTCTTATAGTACATGTATCACTATGTGTTAATGATGCCTTATATGACCAATTATGCACGCCTGCCAGATGGGTTCTAACACACCCCGCCATGGTGAGCGAATGCCTCATGTAATGACAATGCCGATAGTTAAGAATTTTTAAACAAAGCATTCATTCTGCAGCACCACATCTATACGTAGAAGTAATGTTCGATACGACATGCGGTACTGACATTAAAAAATTTCAGCCACCAAAATGACTACACAGCAGATGACCTTTCCAGACAATGCTATTGATCATGCCTGATAAGTGTATGAGCTCATTTTGTGACACAATCATCGGTAAATGTGTAGAATTGTGCTGCAATTGCACAGTAGCGGCACTGATAAAGCAATTCATGTATGATTCATGTAAGCCATTCATGTATACCTCATAATGCCGTCTGCAAGTTACTGTCGGTTGTACGAGTCAAAAGTTTTGTAAGCGCTTAGCTTTTGTTCATATTTCTCTTTGGATTCATTGTTGCATGGATGGCAGGCATATCATTAACAGTTAGTGTAAGCATAAAACAGAGAAAATACTGTTGGCTTATGGATCCTAACATGTGAAGCACAGTAAACAATGGCAAAATGCACCGACCTGCTGCTGTGCAAAGACACCGGCGGTGTAGAACAAGAAAAAACCACTTTACCTAGGACAACTAAATGTTTATTGATTCCAACAACCACTTTCGTTGCTCTGTTCATGATACATGTCTGCACCATTACAGGAATGGAATAAAACCTGTTCTTAAATGCCAATAAAAGGAAACTCAAGAGACTTCGAACTGCTCCAAATCTCACCATGGCTCAACGACAATGACATCATTCTTGGAACCCTGAAAATTCTTGCGCATCTCGCGCACACGAGAGGTCATCCTTTCAATCCAGCCGAACAGCAAACAAGTTCGTCACAGTGGAAAAAGCACTTCGCACAAAGTGGGCAACAGCTAAAAGGAATATAACCACCGTTCTTTAAACTAGTGCACCACGAGCCTCACCACAACACAAGCACAGGGTAGGCCACCGCGAAAAGACATTGGCAACAGTAGCCAACACAGTTGAAACACGGCACTCGCGGATTCTTCTTCGAGTCGAATGTGACACTTGTCAACTTCCAGCCACGAAGACAGCGAGGGCAAACCCGGTACCCCTTTCACTCTTTCTTCTCAGACGTGCTAATTAACCAATTAGGAAGCGGCACCGTAGACGCTCGCCGCCCCGTCATGGAAGACCAGGGCCGAGGCCTTGAGCCAAGGGCAAAGGATGGATGGATGGAGGCGAGATGGGCTCCTCGGTTCGACGGCGACAACGCACCACGGAGGCGGTGTTGTGCAGGAGCTCGCGCGCTACCTAGAAGCGCGGCACGGCAATCTTGCAGAGTCAGCGCGTTTCGAGGAGCTGCGCGGGCAACAGGGCAAAGAGGGGGGGGGGGGGGGGTGCAGCGCAACTAAGCGAAACAAAGTAACGCGCGCCTCGCAAACACTCATAAATATGATATACACGCACGTGTTCATCGGGCTCGGCCCGTTTGCCAGGGATGCTCTCAACACAAAACGAACTCAACAAAATAGAGTGCGCTGGTTGAGGTGTCGCGGGGTTTCGGAGAAGGCAACGATGTCAGTGCAAAACAGTGTAGAGAGGAAAAGAAAACGAAAAAAAAATGCAACGACTGTTTCGACGATGTGTGCAAACAGACAACTCTAGCGGGTGGTTCCAGTAAAAGGGCCGCCACACAGGTCGTTCGTAGGTGCGAAAACTTTCTCAAGGGCGAAGCATAGCTTCGATAGCTTCTGTACTCCGCAGTGTGTATCAATAAACCAAACAAGCGTAGCAAACAAATAAAGTTCAGCGATGCAAGTGCACGCCTTTCTGCACCGTCGCCTGCTTAGTTCTCGATAGCAGACGACAAGCTCAGACGCTGACGAGGACGATGTTCGTTCGCCCGATTGGACAGCGCGCTTTCCGTTGTGAACGAAATGCAACGTTGGGCGCAGGTGCAGCTCGCGGTCCGCAAGTGCTTAGACACGAGCCAAAGAAGTGCGGCGTGTGGCCCTCCGCTGCAGTGACTCACCCAGCAACCCATTATGCTGCCGCTGGGAAGTGTAGATAAGCCTGTCTAGAAGGCAGCAGCAATGCTGCGTGAGGTGGTACCTCATGGGGCTGTATATCTAGAAGTTCTTCTTCTTGAGTATCGGTAGGGTACCTTGCATACATAGCGGGTGAGGCGGCTAGAAAGAGTACTACATAAAAGCAAAAGAAATGCCCAACGATAACTTCGGTATTTACCATATAGGACCTTAAAAATGCATCTTTCAAACACACATTATCGTTTATAGGTACGCATACAAAAGCGCAGTAGAATTATCCATATTTTGCTGTGGAATAGAATTGCCAGAATGTTCGCAAACAGATGATTAACGAATATAAAATTTGTACCACAACAGAAGCGACCATAAGGCAAGGTGCAAGCGTATGCTAGCAACGATTACCCCATCATTTGATTAACAAAGTTTAGACTAATTGATATTGCACTGATCAGCCACAGTCTGTCCGAGTGAAACCCCTGTGGTACATCCATAACCCAGGTAGTCAACGCCGCGTTACAAATTACAACGGCGATGAATCCACATCGACGAAGATTACTTGCAAAAAGGAAAACAGACACGAGACTTATTTTTATGCGTTACGCAAACAGTTGCAAATCATTCTTACGTCAAACTAAAAAGGCTATCAGGAAAGACGGCAACGTCGGAAAAACAACCATAACATGGTGAAAAGCTTGTTTGGTCGATTGTACAACACGGTTATTGCGCGAAGGACAAGATCGCTTCCAGGTACAGCGCAAATTTAAGTCATTCTTACGGAGATCAACTTAATTCATGGTTAACAATCTACCGCAGTTCAAGGGCCCTTATCACTGATCTACAGTCAAAGACTTCTGAAACTAAAGCTAAAGACACCTTCTGGACGAAGTTATAACAGTTCTACGGCGATCTCTGGCGAACAAACACTATGAATACGCGCAAAAAGGAAAGGACAAACAAAAGATAAGGTGCGATAGGTGAAAGCAACAAATCTGTGTCAACTCTCACTTCTAAACATAGGTACGGGGGGGGGGGGGCACTATAGTCACCTCAGATAGGACGGGAGGGGGGAACGGGAGCAGCAAAGCCTGCCCCATACTTTGACTCACTGCGATGAACCTTCGCCACTCCTGATTACCCTCCCCTCCCCCGCTTCCCTCTGAAGGGGAACCCTGAGCACGCATATGCTTCTAAAGCAAATATCGTAAAATGTTCGTAAAGCAAATCAAATCTAATTCGGGTGATCGCAATGCTGCCGCCAACAGCGCGAGCAAGTTGTTTTGAGAAAGACGATATACACCCAGGCGCTAAAGGCAGAGACGAGCGAAAAAAAAGAGGGGAGCGTGAACAACGGAAGACAAATCATACCGTCGAGACGTCATCCGGCCAGCCGAAAGCGCTTATAGCAGCTACGCACTCTAAGTGCTAAGTGACGTCTCCGAATATCACCCAGGCCCGGCAGCAGCGGCAAGCAAACATTTGACTACATGCAAACCACGATAGCGCACGCGCGACGAAACGGTGACGTCATAAACCGCACCATGCAACACGCGACGTCAGAGGACACAGCGGGTATGTAACGGTTCACGGCGGGAAAAGGTGTGTGTGTGTGGCGGGGGGGATTTGAATTTGAAACAGTACGCACCACGGAGTCAATTAGAACACACTGGGCGGCCAATCCCGGCAGCTCCCACTCAGCAAGACGCTATGACGTCAGCGGAAGGAGAGCAGCTCGAACGGATGCATGTAGTAGGCGAGTTTTTTTGGCATATAAGGAGATATGTCCAACGCGACCGTCATAAACCCATCGCTGCGTCAGTCCGAAAATGTCGCAACGTTCGAAGGAATAATAGTCGTTCTGCTTCCAGAACATGGCAACGACGTAAGACGAAGCAAGCAACAGATGCTCGCAAGCAAATGATAGAAAAAAAAAGGTTGTACGCACTTTCTAATAAAATTTCGGAAAGACAAACACGCGGGCTCCCACGCATGCGATAAAGGAGCAAAAAAAAAAAAATCAATGCACTGCACAGCTGCAACGCTTTGTAAAACAAGATGCAAAAGCTGAGCAAGTCTGAACGCGCGAGAACTGTTTTCGCGCGCATACTTTCTCAACCTTCAGGCGGATTGTCTGACGAAGACAATGCTTAGCACACAAGGTTGGATGTTTGGTGTCGTTAGAATGCAACGCATTCGCCTTCACCGACGTAACAAAATCAGGCCCAGCCATACTCCGCTAGTTGAAGTGTGACGTCAAATACGAAATGTTGCGTATAAAGCCTCTGAGATTTTCCGGGAAAAAAAAACATAACATGCTGACGGCGGTGCGTCTGCCACCCTTCTTCTCTCATTTCCCTCTCGCGCGCGTTCAGCTTACCATTGTTTTTCACTAAAACCCAATGATTCATGCAGGTTCGTGCCCGGACGTATATCTCCAAATTCAATGAGAGCATGCTCCGTCGCCTACATTGCTTCGCCACAGCATACGCATTGTTCTTCTTTACTGAATATCGCTTTATAACTATACGCGTTCTAGGGCAACCCAACCTCGTTTCAAACAGCAAGGCGTTTCCCCTCGAGTTATCATAAAAGGCCTCCCTCCCCATTTTGTTTCTGCCCTTTAGTTAGTTAATCAGAGCCGGGCTCTTTTACGATTTCTTTTACATCTTTGCCTTCCAATAAATCCTCTCCGACTCTTTACAGTATGTCGCTTACACTGACAGCAATATACTTGCTGGTGCAGTCTCTTATACGGTTCTTTTTCTCCACTCTGTGTCAACGCTCTTTCTATAGAAATACCAGAACACTTCCTCCATCAATCCACTCTCTCCGATTCACTAGCCTCTCCTGTAACCTCTATTCACTCTCAACTTCCCTCGCCTTAAAACTTTCTGAATCCATATCACCCTTTTCCCGAAAGCGCCCAATGTAAGACGTCCTGCAGTACTCTGATGCACATGTATCCTTTCCCGACCGCCACTCTGACCTCATGCACAGCACTGAGTTTCCAAATGGAAGCCCCGGAAGTGTTGCACCTCTCCACAGACCTATTGTATCCCAATACGGCTCTGTGCTTCACTGTTGCATTGTTCATCTTTCCCTCTGCTGCCGAGGATTTTTCCTGTACTCATGCGTACTTGTCAGCCTCAGTACTTTTTGGCTATGCATTGACCCCGCCTGATAATTGGGATTGCTGAATACCGCCAACCTGCATTTTGTTACACTACATACCACTTCTAGAGCTTCACATTCCCTAAGTCACTTCGTCTGTCCAAAAATAGGAATATAGTCACCATGAAATAAACCTCGAAGATTCTGGTCAATCGTCACACCACCTTGTTTGTGTGACGGATTAAAACCAATGCTGCTCTATCTTCTAGCGTTTGCAGCAACGGAGCCCGCGGAGCGCCCCCTGGTGAAGTCGTCGGGGGAAAAAAAGAGGAGACTCCCCATCACTCTTTCCCATTTCTCCCCAAAAATTCCCCCGCAGAGCGCTAAAAATGGCACCTTCACCTACTTCCGTCGCCCATATCGCGGAAAAGGCGTCGCGTGCTTTTGGACTATCATCGAGGCACACAGCTGTCCGCGAAACCCGCAAAGACCTTAACCTTGTCGCCTGCGGTGCTACCTTGAAGAAAAAGAAGGCGAGAAAGGAAAGAGACCAGACAAAACAAGACACACGGCGGTCCATGGCGTGCTGCATGCCATGGTGAGAAGTGGGCGTGCGTGCATGGAAATCTACAGGACGAAGAGGAAAGCGAGAGGGAGAGGGTGAAAAGCGCGCGTATAACAATCGATGGCGTTCATTAGGAAAGGCGGGGGCGACACGCTCGCCAAGGCGCGTCGATCGCAGCGGCTGGCTTCCTTTGTGCGACGTGTACACCTTTCGCCTTCTCATTAGCGTCCGAGCAGGGCTCGAACTCGCGTAGGTTTGGCGTCGCGGATCGCTGAACTCTCGACGCAGTTCGTACACGCACCGGCGGTATTTAGTATACAGACCCGCGCAACGCACGTATACGTGTAGACACAGATGACTCATACGGCGTTGCAGACGGTGTACGTAAAACCACAAACAACGGCCGGGTGAGCGCACGCCGCCGATTCGTATACGAAGCGCCGGACTAGAATAAGGCGTGCTACTGCAATAGAAGAGGTCTTAGGAGGGTCGGGACCTTGCCGGTACGATTCCGTTGTAGTGACGCGCGCATTCAGCGCAGGCGGCGTATCGGGTACCAAAGTGAATCGAGCGCAGCCACTAAATGACGTCACGACGTCTATACAGCTCGAAAAATTGATTTGCTGCACAAACTTGAAGGAAAACAAGGGGGACAAGGAAAGACTGCGCTCTTTCCTGTCTCCCTTGTTTTCCTTCAAGTTTGTGCAGCAAATCAATTTTTCAAGTATGAACCAACTAGTCTGCAAAAAAAGTATTGTCTATACAGCGTCGGACGAGAAAAGTAGAGAGCGACTAAGTTTTCCTCGGCAGCACCTCGTCCCTGTCTGTGAGGAATATGGCTGAATTAGACACACGTAATCAGCAGGGGGCACCACGCCGCTTATCCTCCAAATGTTTTTATCCCTTGGTATACAGGGAGTACAAAGTGACAAATCCGCCACATTTAGCTGTCGAAACCCCATGTCAGATTAAAAACGTGCCGCCCCCACTTCCCGCCTGGAACAAATTTCTGCTTACGTCACTGGTGGTTAGTACAAAAGAATCATGCAAATTCTCTGATAATTCGATAAGTTCAGCACAGGTTGCGGATGCCATTCCCGAGAGCCTCGGTTAATCCATGGTACCGGACCGGAAAGCAAGGCCCGATAAGAGGAATTGCGGAGCAGGTTGAAAGTACCCCAGACGGGTAAAGGTGATCGAGAGGTTTCCGATACGGGACCTCTTTACTACAAGAACCGAGAAGTCATTTAACATGAGCTCAGTGTATAACATCACGAATAAAGCGTAGAACGCGCGGAACACTTTTATGAGTGCTGAAAAAGCAGACGTTACACCTCCTCAACAGAGCACACTCTGACGGTATACGGTTTATCCTCGCTCAATGCGTTGAGCGAACATTATCGAAAATTGCGAAATAAGAGACGCGCCACACGTGCACCTTTCTGGGTGCATACACTCTAAAAAAAAATATCGAGTAAAAAGGGTGTCTTTTTGTTCCACAACAATAACCGTCATCACGTTTGCGGGCGCTTCCTTTCTTGAAAACTCGGCGCTGGCCGCTTTCCTATCGAGAGTGCAATGTAACCCTGATAATGGGCATGTCGATCGTGACCGGAATGTACCGGACACGGGGCGATAGCACAAGGATGGAACGCAATATAGATGACGACTATTGTTGTGGGACAAAAACACACCCTTTTTACTCGCTCTTTTTTTAGAGTGTACCACAAACAGACGTAACGCCCTTACAAGACACTCCACTGAGAGGGCAGCTCACACCGGCTTAACACGTCGTGTGAACAATATATCTAAACTAAACAGAAAATACGCGTCACAAGTACACCCTTCCGGGTGTAAAATGCTACGATGTCCTCGTACAGATTCGAAGTACAACCAACTTACTAGCTGGACAGGAGTGACTTGACTTTCCCTTGCAGGAAGGTGTCGAAGGAGGACGGCATGACTCCCCTTTAGCACCAAGTGGCAGTGCACAACGACAACACGCCGTGTCCCAGACGACAAGAGCTCAACCCGTCGAGCGCGGTACACCGGAACACCCACGAGAAATTTCGGGAGCACGGCAACATCAAGGTTTCGCCAAACGGCCGATGCGTGGTGGTGCCCCTTCAGCAGCAGGCCGGCATGTACTCAGGACCACCGGGTGTAATTTTGAACACCGGGAAGTTTACTCCCCGGCGAAAAGGAGTCACCGGTGCCCCGCGGAGCGACTAACGCCGCAGCAGAACCGCGGCGCAACCCCGAATTTTGGCGAGGACGCCATCTTCAAGCGGTATGATGATGATGATGTTCTCACTGATGGCGTTAACCCATGTGGTATGATGCCGCTAGGATGGTTGGCACCTACCCACTAGGGGGGGGGGGGGGGGGGGAGTTGGCTATGTGCTCGACGGATCATGTCTCAATTTGTTCTCAAATCCTCCTAGAACTTACGGCGACAAATTGAGAAAAGAGTTGTTCTTGGTGATCATGAATATTTGAGCGCTAAATAAACCATATTCCGTAACTTTTCAAACAAATAAAAATCACTATGACAGAACGTTAGCTATAAGAACTATTAGCGATCAATTTATGTATTAAATCAATTTGACTCGCTTATGAATTTCTATACAGCACGTATATATATATATATATATATATATATATATATATATATATATATATATATATATATATATATATATATATATATATATATATATATATATATATATATATATATATATCCCGTCTAAGCTCCCAGCGGATAAGCCCCGAATGACAGCAGTAAAGTCGAAACAGCTGCAGGTAAAACAAGCAGCCGTATAACAATTTCAATGGTTCTTCTTGGAGTGGTATGGACTTGTTCTTCATGCCACCCACAGGAGATTCGAACCAGCGACCCCGAGCTCAGCGCGCTGCACTAACCATCTAGGCCACGCCCCTCATACTGTCCACCGTACTAACGGCGAGCTATGTATAAACACAATTTGCCACAGGCTTACTGTCAATGAACTCAAAAGAAACATTCTTGAACAAAGCATGCACTTTGTTTGGACAAGCAATACATGCTTTCCACAAACACTGACGTGTCCGATGGCTTCATCAATGGAGGGTAGAGTTCACCGAAGCACATACAGTTGAATGAAAGGGGCATTCCAAAACGTCCCTGGCTCCACTATCATTCTGAATCAACAGGAAAAACTGCTTCGTACCGATTCCAGGACTGCTCAGGATGTTGCTGGTCCTGTCGTGCCCGTGAACTCGCTTCCCATCGAAATGCGCGCCGCCACTATCACTTTAGACGGACAAACTCAACTCGCTGCCCCAAATGCTTTGAGCAGTTTGTGCGTCTTTGTACCGGGCTGGAAAGTTTTGTTAGTGTTATTTCTTTGTTGTCTACCCCCCTGTAACGGCCCCACTGGGGCTAACAGTATCATTAACTAAATAAATAAATAAATAAATAACATTGCATGCTTCGTCGCCGCAACAGTGTACATCTCACCAGGAACCTTGCGGATGGACGTCATGAGCTTTTTTTTTTTTTTTGCTGCTCAACTTCCGTGCGGTGTGCCTATACAGGATGTACCGGTGATAGTCACTGGAGACTTCAACGTTAGTGTACTTCGACGCGAATACAGTGAGTGGCTTGTCACGTTTCTCGATGCCAAACTAGGACATCACCTCCTGTCGGACGTGACGCAGTCAACTATTCGCAGGAACACCAGTTTAGATATTGTGTTTACTGCATTATACTATCGATTCAAGCACAATCGTCCATTCAAGCACAATAAAACCGCGCGAGGGCTTTTAACCTGACGAAGTGGGCCTAGCCAGGTGACGTTGAGCTTACTCTCGGCTATTATGGACCAAATAAGGTTGTGTCGGTCAATGAGTCTACGCTGCCAATTTTTTAGAAGCATACGACCCACTATTTAGCCAATATCTGGCCCATGAGTGCGTGTGCCATTGTACGAACATCATTAGTCACGATACATCTATGCCCTTTTTGCTGTTACCTCCAGAAAGTTATAAAACTAAAAAGCCAATAAAATAACAAATATTGAAAACTAGTTCATGCAGGATTTGCGACATGTGCCTTCCGACATTTTGATTCGCGGCATTACAGAAATGACCACCGCTTTCTTGTTTATCGTGATGTTTATGGAGCCGACAACCTGACAAGTCCGCTTTTTGGAAAGTCGGCTCCTGAGACACGCCGCGCTCCAAGCACTTTTCATGTAATTGTGCCATACATTCCCCGACGAGTCATCGCAAAGATGACACGTTACGGACGAGAAGTAGCCTGAGAGATGTTTCGTATATTACAATAGGCCGGTCATAAGTATAAGCGACCGAAACGGCAACGCCTGGAGATGCGTCGGGCAACGTTGTACGAAAAGACGGGGGAAAATGGCCTCCACCATCTCGGCACTTCACCACAGAGCGTACACCGTCAAAGACTTAGTCCATTGTCCTGTCGTTCACAAAAGCCCATCAGGTGCGAGCGGGCGCCTCGCAAATTACCGGCCGAAACGTGACGTAACTACTACCCCACTCACACGCGAACGCAATAACAAAGCTCGAAACTGACCCTGCGCCGACACGCTTTTTGACAGCCGCGTCCATACGACACCGCCATTACGGTCAGACACGTCTGCGCGCACGCGCTAAACAAAAGAACAGAAAAACAAAGACATTACACGGCCGCAGCTCATCTGTTTCCACAATACAATCTGCCGCTTGTTCGTGGAGACAACAGGCGCGCGGGGGAAAGGGTAGGATTATTGTGAGCGAAGGATACAAGCGCTTATTACTCATTAAGTGACCGCGAAAATGGAAGACAAATCACACCACCGTAAATGCCTATCTCCTTGAAGATACGAGTGTGGGGAGAGAGAGGGAAGAAGAGAATGATGGGAGGAGGAAGACAGAGGCTGGAACGGTCTCAACCGGAGCAGGTGAGCCAGGGGAAGTACAGGAGGAAGAGAGAAAGGGAGGAGGGGCCGAAGCGGTCACGCCGCCATCGGAGAAAGCAGGCAAAGCCAAACATCCGACACACAGTCTTATGCCGGGTGGAACGGTACCGAAATAAACATAATAACCATAAAAGCGACCCGAACCAACGCGCTCGCCCTTGACACAGCGAGCGTGGCTAGCCACGCATGACCAGCACAGGTGGCTTGGAAGGGAAGAGCATAAAAAAGTAAATAAATAAATAAATGATGCAGGGGGGGGGGCAGGAAAGAGGCTTTTCTCGTGAGGGAAGGTTTCGCCGCCCCCCCCCCCCCCCCCGCTGCCATCTCAGCCAGCCGTAGCGGCAGATGGCCAGCCGGCCGACCAGCCAGCGGAGCGATACCAACACCGGCGGGACGAACGGCAAGCCACAACAACGCGGTCATCGCAAAAGAAAGAAGCAAGCCAGGCAAACCAAACAGCGCGGGTGCCCGCTCGCCGATACCCGAGGAGCGTCCTTTCTCAAACCTCCTCCTCCTCTTTTCTCGTGGCAGCCGGGTTTCGGATACGCGGGCGCGAAGATTGTACGGGCACCGAGACTCGGCTCTGGCGGCGCCGTTTCGTCCGAGAGCATCTGCCCCTTCCTCCGACGCCGCTCTTTGCTCTCTCCCACACTCTGGAGGATACGATACGAAGACGATACGATGCTCCACGTTGTGCTGGCGGTCAGTCCACGATCGCTCTCGCCCAGCTGTCTCCGCCCTCTGGACATACGGACTCCTACAGTTCCGCGCAGAACGGTGCACAAAAGCTTTAAAGGTGGAGTAGGGCGTTGACACCAACTCTCGCAGCTGACTTTGCTCCGCCGTACAAATCGCCTGTACTGGGTGTACAGCAATATGTATACTTAGGACAGCTATACTGACAGGAGAGCCTGACCACTAAGAAGAAATTCACCGAATAATAACAATAGGGTGGAGCGCATTCGGCAGGCAATCCCAAATATTTTCATGAAACCTGCCACTGTCATTAAAGCGAGAACTACACAACCCCTGCATTCTGCCGGTTCTAACATATGGGGCTCAAACGTAGATAATAACAAAAGACTTCGAGAAAAGGCTGACGACCGAGCAGCGGGCATTAGAACGTAAAATGATAGGAATAACGCTAATAGATCGGAGGACGTGAGAATGGACCAGGAAACAAGCAGGGGTCGCAGACATCTGATGGTTGACTTAAAGCGAAAGGACCTTGGCTGGCAACGTAGTGCGTAGAACAATAGACAGCACGTGTACAGTAAGAGGAACAGAATCGTCACCAAGGCACGGGAAATGCCACCGGGAAAAGCAGACAGTTTGATGGAGTGAGGAAATTAACAAGTTCGCAGGTATAAAACAGAATCAGCTCGCACAGGATATAGGGTAAACTGAACATCATTCGGAGAGGACTTCGACCTGCACTGGATTAATACAGGCCGAGAATGATGAAAACGAATAAAAAATATTCTGTACGAGGAGACTACTTCGCTAGTCTGACTGCTGACTCTGTAACATTTACATTTCTTAGATAAATTTTCTTTTCAGACTACAGTCAGTGTTCTTTTTTTTTAGTTTTGTAGGTATCTTACTGAAAGATCCTGCCACCCGATTCTTCACCCATCCCTTTCGGTGGATAAGTGCCACCAGATAGATCATCGTCACCATCATCAGACGACTCTGGGCGTGCTCCCATGCTCACCGTAGACGGCTAAATAGACAGCTAAGTGGACGGCGGCCATCTTGAGTCTCATTCCAGTTCTCACGTTGCCGTTAAAATAGACAGTTTCCAGAAGACGGCATCATCGACAAAAAACACGATGCAGGCTACTTTGCTGTCCAAACAAAATGGCGGCTCTGCGAATTGTTCGAATATTCTCGATCTCGCCGGAATGGTTGTCTGCACACAAGCAGACGCTTCCCCGTACGCTCAGTGTGAGTGACGTTCAAATTTTCTTAGATTCGAACACGAAATTGGCCGAGGAAATTAACAGTTACGTTTGTTTAGCGTTCTCGACGTGATGAGGAGTCTCGTCGCGCAGAAGCCGTCCAGACGTGTTCCAGTTTTTGGACAACATGGGCTTGATCATTGTCTTCTAATGCCAGCGTATACTGTCTACACTGTTGTCTAGAATTGAAACACATCCACTGAGCAAAATGAACATCTGGAAATGCTGATGAGTTATTTTATTTTCACGTCGAAATAATTTTCCGCATGGCGCACCTACTCACATCGACACTAGCGTGACGTCAGGCTAATCAATTCCGGTTACTTTAGGCACCGGCACGTGTAGTTGTGATGACCGGTACTGACCAGCAAAGCAAAATGACCTCTCGCGTTCGTAGCTGCTGCGGAAACGTCACGACATCTTCGATGAGCACGTGACAGGAAGCTCATACCGTGTCGTGACGTCAGAGTAGAGTAGGAGTCGAAACGAGCTTTTGAAAAACATGTTAATTCATTTTTGGGGCACACTCACGCTTGCCCTAACATTGTCCAGGCTCACGAAGGCTTGGCCTTTCATTCGACACGTACATTACAATAATTACACGGTCTTGTACAAATTCATAACAGCTAATTACTTCAATCAAATAGCTACCATTAATTAGTATAAGAGACAATGCCTTTCCACTTCGTGCCTTCATTTATATTTATACTTTCGTAATAAATGAACTTGATATGGCAATGCACAGACAAATTAAAATAGGCAAGAACCTCTAGTACGGATATTGTCCAGATTAAACACGGTTCATAAATTCTTAGTTGATTGATTGATTTGTGGGGTTTAACGTCCCAAAACCACCATATGATTATGAGAGACGCCGTAGCGGAGGGCTCCGGAAATTTCGACCACCTGGGGTTCTTTAACGTGCACCCAAATCTGAGCACACGGGCCTACGACATTTCCGCCTCCATCGGAAATGCAGCCGCTGCAGCCGGGATTTGAACCCGCGACTTGCGGGTCAGCAGCCGAGTACCTTAGCCACTAGACCACCGCGGCGGGGCCATAATTTCTTAGTGCGGTTACTAACGATTTAATAAGGAACTGATCATTTCATGGTAGCCAATTTCACTAACCTGCATTTTACTACAATAACTAACTATGAGTTAGGCGATTTTGGCAACAAGTAAGCCGTTAGTATGTACATGATGACTTTTCTCCTTCTCTCTAAAAGTTATCACAGGACCGTTTATTATTCTTTTACAACAGAATGACGTGCTCACACAAAAGACGCATCACTCCACAGACAAAGTGCAATAAAATTTTCCAAATTAAAAAAAAAGCACGCGAAGGCGTTCGGAAATTTTAGGCCACTCGATCCCGAACGGTTTCAAAGAAAACGCATGCCGCCCATCTGAGGGGAAAACTCACAGTGTACTTGATACATTCTCGTAACACGATTGAGGTCAAAGCCATTTTCTTTCTCTCCAGCCGATATGTTACTCTACACCTTCGAAAGCTCCCTGCATCTAACGCGACATTGCAGAACCTTCAAGATCGGAGGCGTCTCGCCTGGTTTTGCATTGCCTCCGTGATATAGGAACACATTCGACCACCTTTATTTCTTATCTTCCTTTATTCTGTGTTTCGCGAAGAAGCAGGCAGCAGTTGTGCCTCAAGGTGGCACGTGTCAGCCTTCCGTTTCCTGTGTGTCTTCGGTGTTGTTTTTCTTCTGCGTATCCAAACCAAATGACGGTAATAACGCCTTTGACCGAGCTACGATGTCCCGCGAAGGCGCAATCATGTGACCTTACGTCACCGTGACGTCACAAAATAGGCAATCTGTGACGTCATCTCGCCAAGATGATATTTTTTTTTTTGCATAACTCCATCGTCCACGAGGCGAAACGCCGGCGACAGCCAAATTTTCCGTTTAGTGAGGTAAAATAGAATGCGCATTTCCCGCAACGCCGGTATGCCTTCTTTAAGACAACTATACAACTTAGCAGCATAGGGTCCTTATAATAATCGAAAGCGTACGAAGTTGGGTTAACGAGTTGCAGGTAAAAAATGACGAAATTGCAACGTCGATATAATAATAATAATAATAATAATAATAATAATAATAATAATAATAATAATAATGACGACAAAAAAGAACGCGCGAAGACAGCGCTGCGTGTCTTCTCCGCGGTCTGTTTTTCAAGTGCAAGAAGTCGAGGCTTACGTAAAAAAAGCGCTGCGCCGAATTAGAGACGAGATAAAAGTACAGAGGCCTAGTATATACGCCCCTCTTACCCCGTGATAGGGTCATTTTTCACTCTCCCCCACCACGCCCAGGCGTATCTATATACCATCTCCGCCACGCACTCTGCGCTCCACGCATCGCTAGCTTTCCCTTCTCTCCCTCTCTCCACGCTGATACGTGCTGTCCAGTGTCATCGGCACCGTCACCCTCTCGACGCGCTTTCTGTTTCGCTGGTTCCCCTCTCCCACTTGCCGCATAGTTGCCAGGCGGTGGGTAGGGGGAGCAGTGGTGACGACGCAAGAAAAGGAAGCGGCCCCCATTCTCTTCGATGATGACAGCTTCTGCAGATGGAGCCTATACGACAAATGAAGACGGCAGAGACTCGCAGACCGCCAAAGCGCCAGTCTTCTCGTGGGCGGCCGCCAACAAGGCGCGAAGAGGATTTGTTTTTCTTCTTTCATGCGACAGATCTTATATGGAAGTACCGGCTTCCCGAGGATTATGCAAGGGGGGAGCGGTTACCCCCCCCCCCCCACCTTTCCGCTCCCTGAAGATTTCGTATAACATTTTTATAAGCGGCCATACACACGTCGTTGGTAAGTTCATTCAAAACCCGCATATCCCCGTAAAACATACATCCTTCAGGATTGCCAGCGAACTTTGCACGTCATTACGCACCGTTGAGGAACCTTGCCGGTCATGTCACGGCACTGAAAGAAACGCCTCCCCACTCCGTGGATACACCTCTCTGCAAAAGGTTCTGCGGACACCCTTGATCAAGAAAGTAAACGGGGGGGAGGGGGGGGGGGGGTCCACGCCACGGTGGTATAATAGATAGATAGATAGATAGATAGATAGATAGATAGATAGATAGATAGATAGATAGATAGATAGATAGATAGATAGATAGATAGATAGATAGATAGATAGATGTACACGACTTTGATTCAAGTTGAGACTGCTTATAGGCAGCGGTGAAAGAATTCGCAGCTCGCCGCGAAGTCTCGTACGTACGCAAACAACCATTCGTCGCAGATGGAAATGGCCACAAAACGCACGCGAGTACTATTGATTGACTCACCACCAGCAGGCGGTTTGTAAGATTGCAGAGACCACCGCCACGGCCACGCTTTCATGTATGCAGAGAATGATACCTCTTCCATTTCTGTTGCATATGGAAAGGATCCATATAGCCGTGTAAGCTATTATATGATAACGCGTGTTCGTGCGTACATGTCATTTTTTTCTGCTCTTATACACACGCCGGCGCGTACGGTCACATCGATCAGTTAAATTGTATTTCCCTGGCAGAGCCATTATTACAAAGGCTCGCTGTCATGAGTGTATTCCGACAAACCTTCAATCGGTAAATAAGAGTCAACGACTCGTGTAAAGTTACCCTTTTTAGTATTTAGATATTAGCTTTTCATATTGTTACAGACAAGTCGGAGGGCAGGCGATATGATTGCTGTGATCTTACGTGGCAAAACCACTATATATTGATTATGAAGCATGCCAACAGTTCCCGATACCCTATTTAATATGAAAGGTACTCATCCGAGTGTTCCCTTCGACAGCGTACTGCAGTGTACGACGGTTCATGGCCTATGCACGAGGCAAAAGGAACGAAGAGAAATAGCTGGAGAATAGCACGCGCTGTCATCTTTGAGTAAAAATAAGCGGGTGACGAAATGTAGCTGGACGACCACGAGTTTCTCACAATGATACCTATATAGGGAAATCTGGCGCCGCCGTCTGTGCGAATTTCCCAAGGGCTTAACCACACGTACGCGCTGCAACGCGTCATCGTGCCCTCTCCCTGTGGCGGCAGAGGCAACATCCTCTAAACATTCTTGGAGGTATCGGCAGGGGGCGCGCGCCTTCACGTAGCCGCGCGCCTCCTTTCTCAAAAGAGAGAGGGCACTCCTCACGTTGTACGCGATGGGGATGACAATATATGTGTATACGAGGGTTGTGTTGGCTAGTATTGAGAGCGGCTTCAGCTATTAAAAAAAAAGAAGATACAACTTCGCAATTAAAGGTGTTCTGAAACAAGAGCTTCATAAACGGATCTCGTTGAGCCGTTTTACATATTAAAGCTATCGTTCACCCGCATGATATAAGGAAAGGGCAAAAAGGAAGGAATAGACGAAAAAAAAATAATACCGTGGCAGAGTGAATATTGCAACCGTGTCGTCTGTCTTTTAGCGGCCATTCGCTACATTTTAAGTTTCATAAACCTGCACATTAAAGCAGTAGTAATCATAGTTATTCAAAACTTGGTTCGGTGCAATGCTAAGGACGAAAGTTAACTTCCTACTTTTTAATTCGAAATTAAAGCAAGTAGCTGTTCTAGCCAGACGCGCTTCTGAGGTGTCCGCGGGCTCTTAATAAACGACGCCAATCCGAATCTGACGCATCTACAAAAATTACCATGCATATACCGAGTCACAGCGCCAGTTTTCGCTCTATAGGTTAGAGTGGAAAACTCCATGATGACAAAATCAAGAGACCAAAGCAACGCACAAATAAAGAAGGAAAAGAGAAAATCATCTAAAAAAAGCCACGCATACCAACGAATTCATTGCTAATGATGGGGCCAAACCGCGTGGATCGGAGGTGGTCTTTTATTTCGTTCTGGTTAAGAGTCTTTTATTTCGTTCTTGTTAAAACTTTCCTTCTGTCTCATGCCTTAACTGATATGTGATTAAATGTCAGTGTTTTTTTCGGTGTTGTGATCTTTTATTTTGCTGGTTATTGTTAACAGCATTTCAATAGCCTACTTGTTGTCCACAGATGTTTCGGCTTCGACAACTACTGCAGGCGTCGGGCGGCAGCGGTTTATGGAGGGAGGGACACTGTCCTAAAAAAAAAAAAAAAAAAACTCTGGCACGAAGAAGGGTTTCAAGCCGCTCAAGCAATTCCGCGTTCGACGGAGACACACGTCACCCTATAGTCGGCGCATGGGCGCTACAGCTTGCGCACAGTGACCAGTCGTTGCTAGCTAAATACCTCGCTGAGGCTGAAAAAAAAAACGGAGCTGACACGAGTCGTGAAGAATGAAAGAAAGTACAGATAGAAAGAAGCTATATTGCGCCACGCTAGCTATAGTTCCAGAGCTGCGTCAGCAAGTTGCGCGTGGGTCGAGCAGACACCCCCCACACACACACACTTCACATAGCCCCCTCGACGTTTCTCAGTGGCGCACCTCCGGCGACCAAAACAGCTCCCCGCTCGCAGCGAGCAGGACGCTCCTCTGCAGAATGCGTCACCCACTGAGGAGCTGCGTAGTGCGTGCTATTCACTGCTCCCCTGGGCGCGCCAGCAATCCGGAAGCGGTATTCTGGCAGCAAGCGATATTTCGGCAGCGCCTCCCCCCCCCCCCCCCCTGGGTTCGAATACCCTTTTATGGCAGGGACGCTTACGGGAGCCAAGTTTCCTTAAATAAACGTGTTAAAGCGAGCCCTGTCACAGCGGTGAATAATAATAATAATAATAATAATAATAATAATAATAATAATAATAATAATAATAATAATAATAATAATAATAATAATAATATCTGGGGTATTACGACCCAAAACCACGATATGATTACGAGAGATGCAGTAGTGGAGAGCTCCGGAAATTTTGACCATCCGGTGTTCGCACAGCCAACGCCTCCTAGATTTCCCGTGCCTGTCGGATGAGCGCGAAACGCCGGTCATCTATGGCAGCGCTGCCTACGTAGGGATAAGGGTCTTTGTACCTGGTCTTTGAGATCGGCAATTTTGGCGTTTGCTACTAATTTCAGAGGATGCCTTGTATTCAAAAAGTTACTCGTTGAATGACGGCGTCACTTACGTTGGGGTAATTATAATTACGTTTACGCCTTTTAAAAACCCTTTTACGTTATTTTTGTTGCATATAAGCTCCAAAAACGTGAAAACCTATTTGAAGAGACCCCTACTTGAGTGGCGCCACCACCTATAGTTCCGACGACCACCGCTTCCCAAGTGACCGCCGATAATCCGGCAGGCACGGGAAATCTAGGAGGCGTTGGCACAGTACACGCGTGTCACTGCCATGTCACCTCTACCGAAATGTGACCACCGCGGCCGGGATCGAACCCGCTACCTTTGGGTTTGCAGCCGGGCACCTCAGCCACTGTGCCACCGTGGCGCGCAGCACTGCGATGATCGCGCATCGACACCACGAGAACGATTACGCGACAAATGTGTGTCCAATCTTCCTGAATGTGGCTTCCAATAATTAACTCACTCATTTGGCTAAGACTGCATACGGCTTTGGTTCATTCACGAAATACGGAATATCGTGCAGCCATCTTATGAATGTTAGCTTCGTAAAGCTGCAGCGCAGACCTACAACGTATGGCTGAAAAAAAAAAAAATAACGAATACAAAAACCAAGTTCTGATTGCAATTAAGGCACGGTGAAGAGAGGAGTCCAGGCTAATTTTGACTAAGTGGGGTGTTTTACATGCACCTGATTTAAGTAGACGAACCTTTCTGCCTTCCATTCACATTGTATATAGATAAAGCGAACGCAAAACAAAAAAAAAAACAGAACGAAAAAATAAAAAAATTGCCCGCAGCTTCCCTCGGGGGAACACTGAGGAGGATGCGGACCTTATAATTGGTTAACGGGGTGTTAAAGTGCGACTTACTTGGGTCGATGGCTAAATTGGTTAACGTGGTTGTGAAATGGGGTGTTAAATTGCGACTTACTTGGGTCGATGGCTAAATTGGTTAACGTGGTTGTAGGAGGGGGTGTTAAATGAGTGAACACGTACACACGTATGCGAAAGGGCGGCGCTGGTCGAAGGGACGTCGATCATTGTGTTTGTGGATTCGTTGGAATTCATTTCACCGCGACCTTGGACGTCGACGCGCCGTACAAACCAACCGACAAGCGGCAACTGAGCGAGCGAGCGTCGACCTTGAGTATATATACAGCACGACGGCGCATGCACTGTCAGCTGTTGAATGTTCTCGAAGCGCGACGCCACATGCGCGTCCACTGGAGAATCAGGAGAATTGTAGATGTCGAACGCGGTGTGTAGAGGAGGAAGGGTGCACAGATGGTGGAGGAGTGAAGCGCGCGCGGTGTGTAGAGGAGGAAGGGATGCACAGATGGTGGAAGAGTGGGCGACGGCGCGACGGCGCATGCGCGCGCGTCAGCTGTCGAATGTTCGAGAAGCGGTGCGGACGGCGCACTACAAGGCGCGAGTATAAGATGCTCCGCATCTAAAAGCTTACCGAGAAACCTACACACACCTGAAAACAGAAATGAGCACAAAATAAATACACATGCACGTATACCTACCTGCATGCGAGGAGCACTCACACGCACATATCACACCCGATCTCTTGACTATATGGGTAAGTTTTCAGCTTAACTAAGCCGCTTTCTCTTATTAATTAGGTTTTAATCAAAAAGCTTCATCTTTTTCCATTATCTATTTATGAACGTTCTAACTAGATATCGTCCGAACTCTACACTTGTCCAGTCTCCTTTTATCGATTAGCGGGTCCACAAGCTAGAGGCCGTTACGGCGTTTTATAGCCCCCTTAAGGGACCATTTACCTGGCCTCGAGCGGACTTTGATTACCGCTTACACTGCACGGTCGTTTATCGGGGCTTCTCCAAGAGACACGCAAAGTCTGCCGCCGATTTGCTTATTGAGACGAGCCCTTCAACGGTGAGCGCGTCTCGTAGCGTAGGTATCTCCACGTAGGTCGTTCGCGGCGACGTCAGTCTTCGGAGGACGTTTCGTTCTTGGTCCATGGCGTGACAGCAGATTCCGCCGTCCGTCCGCGCGAGCCTTTTCCCGGCAGATTGCGCGTGCGCTGTCGCTGCGAGACAGCCGGGTCGTAACCGTAAAAACGAGAACTGAGAACACGTTCTCGGGAAAGCGGGGGCAATCCTGCATGCGTAAGCGAGAGCTTATCGGCGCAGTGCATAGCTCTTTCTCTTTACAACAAGCAGATTTTGTATGCGCAAGTGTGGTACGCGGCTTCCATCCAAGTGGTACTAATACCTTACGTCCCAAAACCACGACAGGATTGCGAGAGACGCCTCAGTGGAGGGCTCCGGAAATTTTGACCACCTGGTGTTCTTTGACATTCGCTGACATATCCCAGTATGTATACACGGGCTGCTACCGTTTCGCCTCCATCGAAAGTCGACCACCGCGGCTGGTGTCAAACCCGAGAACTTCAAAGCTTCCGTGTTCAACTGAACTGCCTCGCTTTGTTCGATGTCAGCTCACGTTAAAGAACACCAGATGGTCGAAACTTCCGGAGCCCTCAACTGCGACGTCTCTCATAACCCTGTCATGGCTTCGGGACGTGAAACCCCAACAATTATTAAGCATTAAACCGTACTTTAGTGTACGTATACTTAAATAAAAGAAATCCAGACAAAGCTCAGCAACTTCTGGGCTTGTGTCGTGTAGCCGGATACAGTCTTTTGAGTACACACGTTAACTACTCTTTAGCGTGCGAAAGTCCACTCGGCACCAAGCGGCACTTTATAAGCGCGCTGCATATAAGCTAGCGCACAGTGCAAGTTGGGCACACCAAACGCGCAGTGCTGCAGCATCGAAAGAACAACAGCGCTCTGAAATACCCGCCACACGAAAGGATTTACGTTGCGGCCGCCCGTGATCATCGTTCATCTGCTGTCTCGTGCGATTTAAGCGATTAACGAAACTCGGTCATCGCGCTTTCGCGTATGTTCGGTTACCGGGGTAGAGTTTGATAAATTAATGGCAAAAAACCCTGCACCCGTGAAGTAATACGGATTATACTCGGCATTTCCTACTGAATGTTCTAATGAGCTCGTATGCTTACTATAACGAATACCTGATGTAACGAACAAAGCGTTTCCCCAACGCCACTTGGCATGCATTCTCGTACGCATTCATTCGCCCTTTATAGTCACTCCTTCCAAGTAAACGCGAGAAGAGGCATTAAATCGAGGGTTCATTTCTTTGTTACTGTAATGAAACGAACAGACAACCATTCCATTTCAAATGAGCACGACGAAGTAAAAGTCATTCGAATTTGCGGATTTATGCATGCGACGTTGTCGGATCCAAACTGTGCATGCATATTTGGGGGAGACGTTCGCTTCCCAGCATTACGTACGGGTGGTTTTCCTACATCGGTATATTACAGTGTTTTACACAAGCATTTCCTAAAAAAAACGAAGGCTGCTACAGCGCCTATCGCGACAAACTTGGACGGTCCCGTTGTCCGGGCAGCGCAATAATGCAGCCGGCAGAGTGTCGCAACCAATGGATAAATAACCAACAATCTCACCACGACGGGTCGTAATGGACATCGGCCGGCGGGGTGGGGCAGTTATCGTACACCGACCAAGTCCGCTGGAGCGGACGGTGCATCCCTTGCAACGCCGGCATGGATCGATCGCGTCGTCACTCGGAGAAAAAAATTTGTTTCGCACGCCACGCGAGCACACACACACACGCACCGTCGTTCGAAACTGTTGGCATCCAACTCGGCGTCAAGAACTGAACTGCAGCCAGCCGACTATCCAGCCAAGCCGGGCAAAGCCAGCCACCAGGGTCCGAGGTTAAACGGGAGGGGGCCCCCACAAAAAAAAAAAAAAAAAAATCAGATAAAAGAAACAGACGACCGAGAGCAGACGATAATTTCTGCAGCCCTGTCACTCACTAACTCCCTTTCGGAACTGGCGTTTTACTTTTGTTTCCACGTCCACCGCCCATAGAGTGTGCGTCCAGGGTTCTAAATTGAATAGCAGCTAAAGCGAGAAACAACGTAACAAAAGAAAACGGCTAAACAGAGTCAGTTTGTGGGAAAGGAGGATCACTTGCGTGGACGCGAAGCTGGTTTTGCGCCACTCGCGAAAAGTTGCAACGACAAAACAAGCGAGCGGACGACGACGCCGCCCGAACGAAGAACGGCCATAGACTCGGGGGGTCCCCAACCGTTCCTTGACTCCTAGTTTGCTAAACTCGACACAGTTTGTTTCGTCCGGCCTCGGGTTTTTCTTTCGCCGCTTATTCCGAAGCTTGAGGGAAACGTGGGTTTCAATTTTGCGTTTAGAAATATACTACAAGCACGTGCGGTGCTGTAAAACTGCATAGCTGCATCGGTAGAGGCCAGCGCCATAGACACGTTCCCGTCGCGCCAAGAAAGCGCACGAGAGAAGCGCATTTCGAAGCTATGCAGTGTGAGAATGTATATACGAAAACTATAGCGAAGACGTCAGCGTCAACACCCCCTTGCGTGCATTTAGTTAAAGCAAAAGCCACAAAGTTCCCCGTGCACTCGTGTACGGCAATTCGAAGGCGAAAACAGTAGAGAGTTTTAGTACTGCGGAATGGTGCTACGTACGCATCACGCAAGCGCCTTGCGTTACGTGGCGTCGTTTGCCACTAATCGGCTTTCAGTACGCCGTAGTACCCGCGTACGTAACGAGCGTGAAGCGTGTTGCGTCACCTGGAATATCAAAATAGAAGTACGTGTTGTTGACAGCCAATGTGAGCCAATTCAAGTGTTATAGCCAGATTACGGCCATATTTTAAGCCACAGAGCCGGTCGGTGCTTACCTTCGATGCCGCCATTTTGAAAACGAAATCTCGCGCTGTCGCGAATTTGTTCGAGAGCGGCGCGATCACCTCATACGTACGTACGCACGCATCTCATGCGTGCGTACGTAGCAGCTGCGTACGTAACGCGATACGTGCGCGTTGCGAGTCTGCGCATGCGCACTACGCAGAACGTGGCGTCCTTACGTACGCAACGCCGCCACGTATGCGTACGCAGTACTAAAACTCTCTAGTCTTTTCAGTCGATTGCACCGATCCTTCCCCACACACCCCTGCCTCTGGGATCGAAGGCTTAAGTTCTCCCCATTTCACGTAGTTTTTCACGGCCTCCACGATCCGCAACCTCCGAACTACGCGACAATGTTGTGAGCCGACGTCATCACGTCAAGTCATAATGACGCCGAATGATGACGCAATGTAGTGAAGTCATCGCTCGAACTTGCGTCTTTGACGAAACCTCAGACGAGGCTTTTGCGAGACCTTACGAGTTTTTAAAAGCCACGTCAGAATGACGCCGCGCTGTTCTCAACGGAATAGAATCCGCACCCTGAGTGCTTTGGAACCCACCGCCATATATAGCTGCGAAGTCAGCACGTTGTCTAGCGTCATTATCAAGATATCTCGGTATCGGGCAGTCGTCAGAAAAGCAAAAAAAGTGAAGCCCTAGGCACGCGTGCAATCTTCGTGAAGTTACCATGAACAAACAGATATTCGGGCACAACCGGTAATACAGGAAGCACAGATTTAGCCCGCGTCCGTGTGCTCAGTTCGTGCGCAAACGTGGTTTCTTCTGGTGGCGAAACCTGCAGCAGACGACAATGGCGCCAAAGTAGCTAGACGGCTCTCCGAAGGGCTATACACGGACGGCGCCTACAGATTTTTTTTAACGCTTCGTCCCCTAGCGCTAACCAAGGCACGCACGTCTTGCTCGTGCTGTTTTTTCTTTTAATTTTAACTCAACTCCGAGGCAACCAATATATTTTGAGAACCCCTTTCACCCGGTGAGTCGCAGCAACTGCAGCCATCCATCGTTGTGGGCATTTTGTTTTTCAAGTGTCATCCTGCAGAAGAAGGATAGCCTCAGAGCCGCACCTACACCACAAAAAGTTGTAAATGTTGTACGTGTGTCAGGTGGATTTCAGAGGTGTCAAGAGCCCTTTGAGGACTGATAGCAATCGCTTCAACAAAAGATGTGTACAAGTGAAATTCAACTTGTTCACGAATCAAAGCGTGCAGCATAACATTGAGTGAGGATAGCATGCAATGATACAGGCACAATGTGTTTAGATATCTCCGTATTCAGATACCATATCATTTTTCTGTCCTAATATTGCAACAAGTAAAATTTCTTGTCATGTTGACACCGTAATTGTACGACCAGTCAAGCTGCCTACACACAGATTTTATCCCACCATCCTTGCTGTTTATGTATGTTTTGTACCCATGAAGCAATGAAAGAAAAAAATCAATTTCTATATTGATAGTGTCAGAATATAGATGCCTGGGTATTGAGCACTCATCAGAAAAAAAAAAGAATGTCGTGTAGTTTCAGGTGTAGAAATCCTGCGCCGAAAAAATGAAATGAAGGATTCAGGTGGGGCGTTTCTAGGCAGAGCATGCTTGCAGCAGCTTCAATCCACGGTCTTTTTTTTTTTTTTAACACGTACTCTCGCAAAAAAAAAAAAATAGAATCGGTTTAAAAGGGCCCACGCGGGGTCAGGCACTTCTAAAAGTTTAACGACCACCACCGCTCTCTGACGTCACAGACAACGTTGTGCCAACTGCCCGTCAGCAGCTAACGGGGAAACAAAGAAAAAGCGCAATAACAAACACTGGAAGACTAGCAAATCATTCGAAAGGTATATGGAGGGCGTACAAACACACACACACACACACACACACACACACACACACACACACACACACACACACACACACGCACACACACACACACGCACACACACACACACACACACACACACACACACACACACACAAACGCAAGCACGCATTTATACATACATTTTATCTTGTATTTTCGTGTTAATGTACATGCGTGTTGCACAATGGTAAAGAAAATGCTTTAAGGAACTAGAAAATCTTGTAGTCCTTTAAAGTTGCACCCAGAATTACGCCCAGAGTGTCGGAGAACGAACTGGTGTTAGGTATATTTTAGTCAAAATAAAGAACAACAACAAATTGGCCTGGACAGAACAGTATCGCGTAGGCAAGATAACTGCTGGTCATTAAAAGAAACTGACTATAGATTAAAGAAAAGGCAAACACGCGAAGGGGAGACAGAATGTCATGCGACCAGTGACATCAGGAAGTCTGCGGGTATATTGTTGTCGCGGAAGACCGCGTTAATTGGTGTAAGATGCCCTTGTTCTACAGTGGGCGCAGTCAGGTTGATGATGATGATATGCGTGCAGTGTGGTCTATATTGTGCATGAATTGGAAGCACTTTCTTGTGGGATGTACACAACGGTCATAGCTCGTCATGACACTGTAGAGAAGGCCTGCTTGCAGTATTAGACGCAAGCGCTTCCACTGTAGGCCTTGACATAACCAGGTTAAACCCCCCCCCCCCCCTCTTTTTTTAAAGCTCTGCAGGTGCATGGTGTCGCACCGGTCGAGGTTCGAAGGCGCGGGTTCGATTCACGCCACCCGCAATTCGATGGGGGGGGGGGGGGTGAAAAGTACGAACGAACCAGCGTACTTAAAAGTTCGGTGCTCCTAATCGAAAACCACAGGTGGTCGAAATAAATCTGGAGTCCTACACAACAGCGTACCCTGTAATCATATCGCGGTCTCGGCGCGCGATACCACGGGATTCAATCGATTCTTCGAAGTGGCAGGTTCAATTCAAGTCAGCATTCGGATGAGGGAGAAATGCGAGATAACTCTGGAGCGCACGATTACTTAAGTACTGTGTCCTAAGCGACTTCTAATCTATAAACATGAAGTGCACCGTCATCTGTGGGTGCCAGAGACCTCTCATAGATAGATGGATATGTGGGGTTTAACGTCCCAAAACCACCACATGATTATGAGAGACGCCGTAGTGGAGGGCTCCGGAAGTTTCGACCACCTGGGGTTCTTTAACGTGCACCCATACATGAGCACACGGGCCTACAGCATTTCCACCTTTATCGGAAATCCAGCCGCCGCAGCCGGAATTCGATACCGCAACCTACGGGTCAGCAGCCGAGTACCTTAGCCACTAGACCACCGCTACGGTGCCCGAAACCTATCACGCCAAGTTCCACAAAATTTCATCCAGCCAATGTCGCAAACATGCGAAAAACACATTTTGAAAATTTTCAATTCACGCGCGGTGACTTGGGCGCGAAATTTAAAAATATAAATGCAATCTTGATTTTATCCGCTAATAATGAGCATATGATAGAGAAACATAACATTATAGAGTTCCCAGAGTGCAGTTTGTCGACGTAAACCAAGTCAGCACTGTTTCTCTTGAGCGTCCTTTAAAATTTAAGTGTAATCAATAATTATAACGAGGGTAAAATGACTTAAAAACGAAAAACGAAACTGCCATTTCGGCACATGTATAAGTCCCGTGGGACACCAAGTATGTGCGTGTTAAACACGAATGTAGCAGATATTCTCAAACAGAGGTTGGTTACAGGAGCGGACGTTGTGACACGTGTACGACAAATTACGTTTCGACAAGTGACGTTTCAACGAGTGTACGTTTCGACAAGTAATGTTTCAACAAGTGTACGTATTGACAAGTGACGTTGCGGCAAGCGTACGCTGCGATAAGTGTTCATTTTCAAGCCTTGAAAAAGGCCAGTCCACTTGCCGAAACGTCGGCCCCCGCACCCACCCGCTGTTTACGAATTTCTCATCGCGAGCTGCCATATAGCCACCCGAGCTTTGTCATTCGTGCGAGTAATAGCTGCGCACGTATCCTCGCATGTAATTCGAGAAATGAAGACGCCAACGGGATATCGACCCAAGAAACGTTCGACGGCAATCAATAAACGTAAAGTTGTAAGCAGCTACACCTGGACTGAAAGGCCGAGAAACGGTTCAAAGAAATATAACTAAAGAATAAACGAGCCAGACTTTAAATGTGCATATATACCATTACAAAAGTACGCATAAACATGAGCCACGTTAAGCAGCCTAATCTGCTGTGAGCGAGTGTAAAAAACAAAAAAAATTCAGAGAAAGAGTCAGCGTTGTCAAACATAGAAAATATATGGCCCTTCAGTTTTCCGCGCAAACCAGCACTCCGTGCGCGCAAATCGGATTGCGGAAAAATTGCGAGGCGAAAAGTCGATACCATATTTTGCCGGCTCGCGAATGCGTCTAAATTATTACTAAAGAAAAGTAAAAAAAAAACAGCTATCTACTCTACATTTTCCATGCCGCGTCACGACCGCACCGTGTGAAATGAAGTAATAACGGCAACACATAAACGAGAAAGAGAGAGAGGAGAGAGAACTACAAACGAAAGCATTGCTATGCACGTGCAAGCCGATGACGTCCAAAGGGCACACACGAAAACGTCCACAGAACGATCGACGTCAGTTCGCGTAGATCACGTCAGGTCCTCCCCATTTTCCCCTCACCCTTTATTTCATTTTTTTACTCATCGGTATTACGACGAGTCCCGGGAGAGAATGTCCGCCATGTTCGACGAGCAAACATACGAATCAAACACACATACAAATAAAAAGAGGGCAAAACAAAAAAAGAAACATCACTAGAGAGAATTCGATTAGCAGGCCCTAGCCGGGAAAATCCGGGAGGCGAGGTCCCGCTACATGACATCATGTTTTCCTCCTCCCCCTAAACCTCTGCACCTCTCCCTCCTCGACCTTTACGGCTGTTAAAAGAAAGAAAGAAAGAAAGAACAAAAGAAAGAAAGAAAGAAGGAAAGGAAGAAAAAAGGGAAGAAAGAAAGAAAGAACGAAAGGAAGAAAAAAGAAAGAAAGGAAGGTCGTCGGAGGGGAAATGCGCATATACGTCAATGCCGGCGCAAAGGAAAGTCGATCTTTCCGCTTACCCTTCGCTCTCCCTCCCCACGTGTCTCCCGCCCCGCTCCCATTGCACCCTGTTTTCCCCAACGCTCGATTCCCATACACTCCCAGCGTCGGAGAACAGATGCGTGCAGCGTTGCAGAACCTACACCAGTAGCGAGAACATATCTGATCTGGACGACTAACGTCAACGTGTAATGCGCTCAACACAGGACATAATTCTTGTTGACTGACAAATAGGCGAAAACGAGGTGGGCGTGCTCACCTGTAAATGAAAACGAAAAAAAGAAAGGAACGTAGGCAGCGCTGAAAATGCTGAGCCCGGTGATGGTTGCTTCCAGGCTTTGTGAAACACGGTGCATGTCATCGCAGCGTACTACGTATACATAATAGGGCACCGCTATAGAAACACAGCAGATGCCGCCGTTTGATTTCTGTTTCTCGCTGCGCATCGTACCAAAATAGCCGCTGATAAAGTCATGACGCTTGAGAACTTGCCATGAGAGATCAGTGATGTATACCGAGCTGAGAAAACATACAGGCTGACCTCGCAAAGAGGCAAGGCGAGATTCAACTTCTTTGTCGGACATTTGTGTGTAGGCGCAGAAACGTCTAACCGTTGCAGCGAGTAGCATTACTTGCTGAAGCAATCTACGACGAAGAACGATGGAACAAAGAGCATTTCATCACGCACGTGGAAGTTTGGCAAGCTAAGCTCTCTACAAAGTCATGGTCCTGCAAACTTTCGGCACGACACGTGCTCCCCGAAGCACAGCGCATAGACCGAGAACGTTTGGTTAACGGTAGTTTTTAGTGTATCTGTACGTGCGCAGCTGCGCTGCAGTATAAAGATCGCAGTTCTCTGACGTCACCTCTACGGACCGACATTTTGTTGGGTCAACTCGAATAGGGCTATTATGTCTTCTAATATTACTTTCCTCTTAGGCTTCACTCGATACATACCGGTACGGGAGAGCGATGTTTTCAACGACATCGTTTGTGACTACAAAACTGCGCGAAAAATCGACAAGAAACAGAGAAGGCACACACACTGCGCTTGTGTGTGTGCCTTCTCTGTTTCTTGTCGATTTTTCGCGCAGTTTTGTAGTGATGATTTACCAACTCGCCCAGCGTTCAGTACTCTTATCGTTTGTGAACCAGCACGGCAAACAGATGACCTTTTTAAGGAAAAACATTTCGCTGGGACCGCCAATCTGCGATGAGTAGGCACACGTATACTGCACGCGTTTCGTAAGACAGCTCAGCGGGTGAGCGTCATTCGAAATTGTCGCAATGTTGGCGCCCACACAGCTTTCTCGCTCGGCTGGCTTCGCGGCTCGAAAAGGGGAGAAAGGGGAGACGGCGAAGCGTAAGCGATGACGTCAGGGCAGCGAAAATAAGTGGAGCGAAAGGGAAGAAAAGGCGATAAGCGACCGCAGGCGCGCGTCGTTCAGGTGGAAGAGTCGATTTGGTTGACGCGCGCGTAAGCGAACGGTAGGGTGGAGGCGAATTTGCACTGGCGCCCTGCAGTATGTCCTACCTTTTTAGGGAACAAAGCGCGTCTACAAATACAACAGGTACTCTCCGCGAGCTTTACACACGCCTGTCGTGGCATTCACGCCATGCATGCGCTCGGCACACACCAACGAACCAATCAATGTAATAGATGTATCCGCAAGAATATACAGGTGCATGTTTAAGCATGTCTACAGTGTCCTACAAGGTTTACGTGTGCATGCAGCTATGCATAAGTCTGTATACGCATGTCTTCTTATGTTATCCCTAAATGTGCCGATATCATCGAATTTGTTCACACTATCCCTAAATCTTCACCTCCCTAAATTTACCTGTATTATCCCCACTCCTGTCTAAGCAATCCCCAGATCACTCTGTACCATACCCAAACTTGTCTCAACAGCACCCTAAACATTTGCATGTACGACCTCAAAATCTGTCTATACCGACCCCAAGTGGTATAGATAGTTAATTTAAAGGTATTATCTGCCCACAGTACCCCTATACCCAGCACGTAATCCTTAAGTCGGTCCAGAGTATACCTAAATATGTTCATACTATTATTCTGGCTACACTGCATACCTGTGCCTGCCAGTATTATGCCTAATCTTGTATGTAGCAATGATAGATATACTCTCCCGAAATATATATATATATATATATATATATATATATATATATATATATATATATATATATATATATATATATATATATATACTCGTACTGGCAGACTTGGTGTGTTTAGGTTGTATAAGAGGGACAATTAATCAGCTGCCCGCTCATAATAAGTTCACGTGCTACGTGACGCCAAACATGCGCATAAGAGTGTTTTCACACTCGTTGTTTGGCTTATAGATGGCGCTGACTGTCGCTCCTACTTCTAAATTCACAGATAAACCCAAAAAAGTGGATGGAGGGAGGGCCGCTGTGATAGCTCAGTGGTTAGAGCATCGAACGCGTAATTCGAAGGTCGTAGGTTCGATTCCTGCTCACAGTTGGTAATTTTTTCATCCACTTTTCTTTCTTCTTATTTACATTCCATTGGTTTTAATAACTTCCCCTATACATTCCTTGGCATTACTGTCTGTTATATCTCATTAATATATATATATATATATATATATATATATTACTTGGTATATGCTATTAAAGTTTCTTTGTGAGGAAACTAAGTCTTTCTTAAATGCTAGTATCAGGCGTTCTTGTATTCGCCCTGGGCTGAACACAAATAACTTCCTCCAAGCCTGGCTTTGCAAGAGGGAGCTCATTATTCGCCCGGCACCTGACAATGACCGGTTATTTCATCACCATGAGCCCAACACAAGTGACCTACGCCACTGGTATTTTCTGTGCACGCTGAGCGTGAATATGTATCAAGAATTTAATGCTTATGCAAGCGCTGCGTCTGGCACTTTTAAGATGTCTTTGCGTTGCATGTTCAACATCGTCTACGATTACGAACATCGCGTTCTCTTCATTCGCGTAATAGGAGTATGGAATGAGCTTGATTCAATCACTGTGGCACAGCCAAAACTTCGAAAATTTCTAGAAAGTATTGAAAATGTAATGTCGATGCTGCTAAGTTCTGTGTGCTAAACTACTTGCGTACGGGTGAGAGAATTCTGCTCCAGCGTGTTCTTGAACTTTTTGGTTTTATAGGGCAATGGATTGCGATGCTTGTATGTCGTATACATTGGCGATTCCCATGATCGCGACACTCGCATGTGATTGCAATAATTGGGTGTAGCGCCACGTAGAAAATTGTAAGAAAAAGTAGTTGACAGGAACGTGATGATGACGTGATGACGTCGTTACTCTCGTGTGCGTTTTATTCTGGTATAGTCTTCTTGTATTGCCAATGCATATACCTTGGTTGGAGAATGCATTTTTTTTCACTGCTGCCATGACCATTACGGAGGATTGACAGTATTCTGTAAATAAAACAAATAACAACAATACCACTGCACTTCTCTCCAGCCAAACCTATTTAGTTATGAAGCCGAGACACGACTCGCGTTGAGTGGGCCTCTAAAACAGGTACCTTTAGGCTAAATGCTAATAAAAATTGTTGGGGTTAACGCCCCGAACCACGAAATTAATTAGGAGGGATGGCGTAAAGTGGGGGGCTCCAGAAATTTCGACCAACCGGGGTTCTTTAACGCACACGGGCCTCAAGCACTTTGCCTCCACCAAACAAGCAGCCACCGCGGCCGGAATTTGATCCCGCGTCTTTTGGGTCTGAAGTCAAGCCCCATAAACACTAGACCACCGCGACGCGGTGGTCTAGTGATCATCCTAGTGGGATGCTTGACCAACGTCTCCTCTGGCTAGACCACCGCAGTACACCTCGAGCGGATATACGCGCGCAAGGTGTACTGCGGTGTAATTCTTTGCCGCTAAAACGCATGACACCCATTTTTTGTTTGAATATATGAATACGAACAAAGAAGCGAAACACGCTTCCTTCGAGACTACGGCAGAAGAACACGATACAGCAACACAGCTGTTTACAGTATACAACCAGCGCCTTCATACCGGAATCTCTCTTTATTAACGCGAAATGGCGCCAGTAAACCACTCCGCTCGTCTACGCATGAGAAGTGACCGCGTACGACGTCAACGCAGCCGAAGCACCCGCACGACACGCACCGGCGATGACGCAGCGAGATTATACGTCGCATTACCGGGAGCCGCTCCACATGGAGCCACGCGCCTCTCCGTGCCCCCTTCCGTTGTAGCCCTCTTTCAAGTTTGACGGTTTTTCGAACCTCAATACAGGCGGACGTCCTTTTTGATAAAGAAGCAAGCTACAGGAAAGCATGAATAAATGCAAGCATACCCAGCTGTGTGCCAGGCAGGGGTCGTAAACATCGCTTGTGAGCTAGGACCAAAGTCGATCGTCGGGCTATAAAGGAGGCAACCCTCACCTTTGGGGCCCTATATGCCTGTACCCAAGCCTTAGGTTAGTGAGCTAAGCGTACAAACAAGAAATGCATATAATGAAGGAGGCAGAAAAAGGTGAGGGGCGCATTTGAAGCGAGACGCGATGGCCGAGTGGGTGGGTGGGTGACCTGAGGGCGAGAGCAAGCCGCCCGTGCGCTACGCCGTAAATCTGTCGAAAGGAGCTCAGGCGACACCGTGGCAAAGTCGCGAACGAAAAAATAAAAATAAAATAGCCGCAGCGAAGCCGGGGAACACGGCAGACGACACATTTATTGCGTCGCGCTCGGAAATGAGAAAACGCGAGAGCGAATTACAGGAATGGAACGGTTCACTGGGTCTGTGCGGGTATATAAATATACGCAGGGGGGGCGGGAGATCCGGGCTGCACCGAATACTTTACCAAATACGCGATGCGACAAGCCAGAAGCGTCTTTCTTGCGCCACCCGTGGCGTCAAAATAAAAATAAAAAAACGCACTGGGAGGAGTTTTGTGCACAGTATAAATAAAGATTTTATGCGATGGCTCCGTAACAGACGACAAAGGGATGCAGGCGAGCTCTGACAACCAATCACAGCATGCGAAGTTTCGTAATTTTTCGCCGCTGTCGGAATAAAAAAAAAAATGTTGCAGTATATAGTCGTGTTGTCCGGCGCCTTTATACGCGATAAGCAATATTGAATAAATGCGTAGCTCAGGGTAAATAACTACTTCGACGCATTATTTCCCCTTTTACTTACCGCGTAGAGGGCTTGCTCCCAACTTACAAAAAAACTGTGACCCAGAATCACGTACGAATAGCCTCTCCCGCACTGCTGCTGAACATAGCTAGGCGCTCTCCGTAGCGTTTTGTATTGTGGTGTCGTAATCGAGGGTCCAAGGAAAATAGAAGTGTCTGAAAAAAAAAAAAAAGCTCGTCGCCAGATCGATAAGAATCCACAGCGTCCGCTTGCGGGATCGTATCCATGCATTTTATGTTATCCCTTTTTCGGAGTTAGCGCATAACTTTAGAGCGGCCTAACAAACTGCAACTCTCCGGTCAATTTATACTTCCGTACTAACGACTTCGTGAAACTGGAGAGCTTACTCGCGCAATGCTTTCGTGCGTACACGCGCTGCGTATGATATGCGTACGCCGAGAGAATAGAGAGTTTTAGTACTGCGTACGCTGTGTACGTGGCAGCGTTGCGTACGTAAGGACGCCACGTTCTGCGTAGTGCGCATGCGCAGACCGCAACGCGCACGTATCGCGTTACGTACGCAGCCGCTACGTACGCACGCATGAGATGCGTGCGTGCGTGCGTATGAGCTGATCGCGCTGCTCTCGAACAAGTTCGTGACAGCGCGAAACTTCGTTTTGCAAAATGGCGGCATCGAAGGCAAGCACCGACCGGCTCTGTGGCTTAAAATATGGCCATAATCTGCCTGTAACACTTGGATTGGATCACATTGGCTGTCAACAACACGTGCTTCTATTTTGATCTACCAGATGGCGCAACGCGCTTCATGCTGGTTACGTACGCGGGTACTACGGCGTACTAAAAGCCGATTAGTGGCGAACGACGCCGCGTAACGCAAGGCGCTTGCGTGATGCGTACGTAGCACCATTCCGCAGTACTAAAGCTCTCTAATACTGGATGGCTTAAGCGTGAACGGAGGAGTCGCGCGTCGTGACCCCTAACGTCACGTAATGAAGCCACGCTTCGCGTACGACGCTGCGGTATACATACGTGCCGACGCAAGAGTCGTCTCTCTTTGGCATTTTTTTTTGTTGCCCAAATTATCTAGGTAGCTGCCCACAGCCCCAACGACCACCCGCGCAGCGCGAGCCGTGAGAAGCGTGCGCGCGTCCACCCTGGCAGCGATGACCTAATCGAATGCACCCCGCCTCCGAGCTCGATGACTGTACACAGCCGAGCACTCGGCCTCACGGGCCTCTAGGCGCACAGCAGCCAAGTGTTAATCATCGTTCAGGCTTTTTCGCTCGTAAGGGGGGAGCCGCGCAGTAGCCGAGCCAAGCCAAAATCCAATCGGGTGTTCGTTGGCTTCGCTACACACACGCCGAGTCTCGATCACGCGGATGAGGACCTTGCCAGGTCGTAAAAAACGCACGACAGCAAACATGGCGACTGTATGAGGTATAGATGGAGGGCAGAAAGCAGAGGCGACAGTGGTGGGATATGTAACGAACCGCGCTGCAGAGTCAAAAGACACCGTACAGAGGCATTTCCATGACGTCAGGGGTTATGCATCGCCAATGGGGTGTACGTGCCATAACTATAGGCAAGGCGGCAGCGTTATTGCCGCCGACGTTAGTGAATGAATCATGGCATGCATGCATTCGAGATCACGCGCACGTTTAACCAAATCACCCACGCATATATTTTTTTTATAAATACACTACAGAGGGGAACTCTGGCGCTATTGTGTGAGCTGCAACGCACGGCGCTTCAGCCAGCAAAGAAAGGATTAGTATAGTACACGGATTGGTCTCATCTTCGTACTTTCGACTTCGCGTGTCTTGGACCTGCTTTGTCACGAAACGACAATCGGCAAATGCTCCTCGGCATGTTACATTTTACCACCTTAACCACCGATTCAAATCGGGTCACGAAGTTCACAACGGTCTGTTGTTCTCTTTATACGAAACGAGACCAGCAATAAAGGAAGGCACAAGCATACGCTCGCAGAACACAAGCACAAATACTATAGGCAAATTTGTGTACTGCCAATCATTCCCATGGTGGCGGAATGATCATAGCGCAAAAGTCTCCTTTAGTTAGTTCTCGGAAAGTCTATGCACCCGTGTTCCCATACGTGTCTGCCTTCACTTCATACGCGTCAGTATAGCGCCACATCTATTCTTCGTGAGATCCGAACTAACTATACAGCTTTAAGCAGCAAGCCCCGTAGAACCACTGCGGAAACTCCGACTTCACTAACCTCGATGTCGGGTGACGTGCAGCGCTCGTGGTTGCGCAGGCGATATTGAAGGTACACTACTGCAGTGCTCAGCGCGATCATTTCCGTCATCTTGCAAGCGTCCACCGAAGGACAGAAAAGGCTTCCCTCGGGCAGCGATCTACAATTACGTAAGAATTTAACAATTTACACCACACGTGTACAAGTTGTACGCTCACTACAAGGACCTAAAAGCCCTCATCAAGAAACGACTATGAACGTCCTTTTTTTTTCTCTACAAGTTCTATAACTATGATGCTTTCAATCCTGGATCACTGAGCAGGAAGAAGAAAAAAAAAAGGGGGGGGGGGACGATACCACTAACCAGGATGCATGAAAAATAACCAAAAGCCTGCTCAGAAACTTTTGCATTTATCATCCCCGACTGACCGCTGCTTGCCCGGGCGACGGCTTCTTGCAACTGCACAGGAAGTCAACCGATACACATACTATACCACTTAAGCACACACGCAGTCTTAAAATACTCCACGTGGTCACAGAAAGAAAGAAAGAAAGAAAGAAAGAAAGAAAGAAAAGAAAAGAAAAGAAAGAAAGAAATGGAAGTCATTAAAGGAGCACAGGGATCGGTATAGAACGGGCCAAGAGACCGGACGGTATATGCGGTGGGCGTACATATACAGCGGCACACGTCAGGCGAGGGAAACCGTGATTAATTACTTGCCCACGATCACTCTGCCTGCATAGCGGCGGTCGCATCGAGGCTCGACTTTCCGTCGCCAGAGAGGAAGTCCCGTTTCCTATTCCGGGATTAGGAGGCAGCGCGGACCCGGTGGGGGGTTTAATCATACCGGTGGTATATCAACAACAAAAAAAAAATTAACGACCGAACTAAAAGCACATGCTACAGCAAAAGGTCGTCTAAACACTCTTTCCATCTCTCTAGCTCAGCAGCACCTGCGCACTCTTTTTTTTTTACATACATATATTAGGAGACACTCGGAGGAAATAGTATCGTACAAAAGTGCACCACCTATACAGCAGGACAGAGAGCAGCGGTTATTAAGAAGCGCCAGCTCGACGCCTAATCTTCTCCGATCAACCGCGATAAACGTGTGCCGGCAACGATTAAAAGAAGAAGAAAAAAAAAGAAACCTCCAATTAATACAAGTAGTCAGTAAAGCAGAAAGCCGAGAGAGTTGAAAAATGTGCACTGTTTATTAGTTGTTTTGTGCTGATCAACGGGCCCATATATGACTGAACGAAAATTCCAGATACGATGCATATGCTGGCAATAAAACTAATAAAATGCCACTCTACAAGAAGTAACTACATATTTTTTGCTCTCATTGATAGCTATGCACCAGAACCGCTTCAAGTATATTATACTCTAGTTCAGATCGAAATCTTAAGGTGCACTTCTATAGCGCCATGCAGGTGTACACTGCTAAACTGTGCAAGTTCAAATTCCAAAGCAAGTCGATAGTTCTAATTCAACAAAGCCGCTAACATCCGGGATCAATGCATGAATTAATGAAGCTTTTCAAAACGCAAACACAAATCATGGTGTAAGCAGCGCTCCCTTATATCTCTCTAAGCGAAAAGGGACGCCGAACAGCCAAGTCAAGCTGTACACATCCTTCTCGTACTCGTCGCCCTATGGAAATATGCGCCCTGTAGTCGAACCCGCGACATCACGCGAGACAGCGAAAAATATTGCGCCATTTCCCGCTGAAGAAAACCTTGTGTAGGCGCGAACTAGCGGGCGCTAACGCTCACACTGGCGGCGACGTTGACACAGGCGCTCATCACAGCATTGCACAGGAGAGAAACCTTGGGAGGTGTAAAGAACGTAGTGATGGACCGGTGTTTCCTTCTGGAACATGCCAATCACTGCTAATGGGCCGTGACAGACAGAAGACTCCAATCGGACACATGTTCACCAACGTACAGGAGGAATCTCCCACAGGCACTGTCTTGCAGGTCAAGATCTATAGTGGCTATACGGGGTGGCATTGAACGGTTGTGTAGGGCAAGCAGTCGGTTTTTCAATCAAGAAACTCGCTAGCAGACGCTGCCTGCGTCGCCTTTGCGAGGCGACAGAGGGGGGGGGGGGGGGGGCGTATAGCGCAAGCAGGTGGTAGGAGAGAAGTGGAGAGAGTAACGCACAGCTGTTGGAGAGAGAGAATGAGAGAGAAGGTGGTAGGAGAGAAGTGGGGAGAGCAACGCACAGCTGTTGGAGAGAGAGAATGAATTTACGCACGCGCAAATGAGTTACGCATGCGTAGTGTTAGTGCGGACGCCGACGCCGCGGGACATAGACCCGAGCAAAAGATGCTTCGCATCTGAAATCAATCAGACACTGACTAAACCACCGGCACCACCGGTCAGACATCATGTGGTTTTTGTAAACGGAAGCAGCGCTACAACGACAAGAAATAAAGGTGAAACTCGTGGCGCTAAATATAAACGTGCTATAATGCGTGCTATATATATATATATATATATATATATATATATATATATATATATATGTGTGTGTGTGTGTGTGTGTGTGTGTGTATGTGTGTGTGTGTGTGTGTGTGTGTATAAACATGCTATCGTTCTCGCCCACACACGGCACTTAACCCTGGCATAATCGTGTATATCTGTTTCTCAACCCCCCCCCCCCATTCTATTCCTAATTAGAAAAACGAATCAACCAACACAAAACACGTCCGCAGTATTTGAGGGGGTGAGCTCGGTGACCAGCCAGCTGCCTGCAATCGAAACTGACAGCCTGCGCCAGAAAGAGAAAAAAAGCGATTATAAACGACGTAATTACAGCGATCGTAATTACGAATTACATATGAATCCGTCGCGACAGACAGTCCATCCTTATTGCCGCCGCCAGCGTCTATATTTGTTCTCGCTTTTAATCGCTCACACTCGACTTCTGACGAGCTGAAGCCCCGCTTAAACACATGACGGCATTGGTTTGAGATATTTTTCTTTAACGCTGCCTCTTCATGACCTTTCTTTCTTTATCTCTCCCTCGCCTTCTTTTTTTCTTTTCCTTCCCTCCATCAGGCTCAACATTTGAAAGCGCCGAAAGGTCAACGACCGCAACCCAATGGCAACTAAGCGACCGTTCAATAGCGTTCAAGCAAAGGATTAAATCATTTGAGCAGTGCAATAGAGCGTCACACAGGCGTCGAATTACATGCATTTAGCCATAAACAATCCATGGACTACGCACGGCTTCAGACACCCCACGAGTCTGAAATACAGTGAAGGTGGTGGTGGTAAAAAACATTTATTTCAGAAAAAGTTTACTAGAGAGTGCCGACGTGGCCCATCGGCGTGCTAGAGTGGCAAGACCCTATTCCGGGACGCCAGTGGAGCTGGAAGCTGCCCGTGCGCGCTCCACCAAGGAGCGTTGTGCAGCCAAGGTAGAGCAGCCGAGCAGGTGCTCCTCCCAAGCCTCTCTAGTTGGGATAGGAAAAGGGGATGAGAAAGGGACGGGATTAACTGGGCACGATGCTACGACGTGATATGTGTCGGCGAGCACATGACAGGTCGAGCAGGTGCCATTGATTTCCGGCAAAAAGTGCCTGGCGACCGCCGGACTGATAAAGGTGTTCGTCTGCAGGCGGCGTAGCAGTCGTTCGTCCGCTTTCTCCAAACCGCGTGCGGGGTCCGGGTAGAGGCGGCGCGAAGCCCGGTAATAAGCCAAAATTTCGCGAAAGTGCGTCAGGTTGGTATTGCCAGATTCCGTCTCGGGACATGGAGGGGCAACGGCCCGGACAGGAGAAGCGCGGGCAGCGGCATTTGCCGCCTCGTTGCCGGGCAGGCCCGAGTGGCCTGGGGTCCACACTATACGAATGGGATGAGGGTTAAAGCGCCAAGAGGCTGCCTGTAGTAGGCTAGCCGCCAGCGGAGCAATGGAACCCTGAAGGTACTGAGAACAGGCCGAGCGCGAGTCCGTCAGGATGGTGCGTGAGGCAGGGTGAGAGGCGGCCAAAGCTATGGCAACCTCTTCAGCGTGCGTTACTGTGTCTGCTCGAAAGGAGAGGCCATCTACGTGTTTGCCCTCTGTAATCACGGCAGCCGTGAAGTGACCGGAGGGGGAGGGACCCGAGACGTCCACGTAGAAAACACCAGGACGATCGGAGTGTCGCGTATGAAGGGCCGCGGCGCGTGCTAGTCTACGGCCAGGATGGAGGTCAGGGTTCATATTACGGGGTAGAGGTTCCACCCATAGCTTTTGACGCCAGAGCTCTGGTACCGGCTGCAGAGGGTCTTGGTCAGATATCGGGTTGAGGCCAAGTCTGTGTAGAAGACGGCGCCCTGAAAGCGTCTGTGACAGTCGATTGATTTGGTTAACGCGATGAGCTTCGCGCATCTCTGCAAAGGTGTTGTGTACCCCCAGAGCCGTGAATCGGCTGTTGGAAGTTGCAATAGGTAGGTCCAGAGCGCGTTTGTATACTGAACGAAGAAGGACGTCCAGCTGGTGCTCGTGTCGACGACGCAGGCGAAGGTAAGGCAAGGCGTAGAGGACGCGACTGGTCACAAACGCGTGGGCCAATCGGAGGGACTGAGACCCGCGGAGGCCGCCGCGCTTGATAGAAACTCGCCGTATCATGCGGCTCACCTGTTCGCTGGTGCGTCTGAGGCCTGCTATTGTGCCCTTTGGATCCAAGGACGATGTGAGGTGAAGGCCAAGAACCCGAATATTTTGCACTGACGGGACGGGCCCGGACGGAAGAAAAATTTGAGGCGGCGGTAGCGGAGAGACTGAAAGAAGAGCCGATTTAGCTGGAGAGCACTCCAGGCCGCATGAACCTGCGTAGGTGTCCACCAGAAGGACAGCCTTTTGCAGGCGTTCTTCGATTTGCGCTAAGGAGCCGGTGTTGGTCCAGATTGTGATATCGTCCGCATATAGTGCGTGTTGTACTCCCTCGACCTCGCTTAGAAGAGAGGGGAGGTTCATCATCGCCAGGTTAAAAAGCAGAGGAGACAGGACTGCCCCTTGAGGTGTACCCCGCGTGCCTAATAAGTACGGGCCGTGTTCGGTAGAATTAAGGCAAATGAAGGCGGTGCGATGTGATAGAAAGGCGCGAATGTAGTTGAAAGTCTTCTGCCCGCAGTTTGTGGTAGACAGGTTAGTGAGTATAGTGCTGTGTTTGACGTTGTCAAACGCCCCGCGGAGATCGAGAGCGAGCACGGCTTTATCATTATGGCGCACAGTAGTCGGCTCTATGATATCGTGTTGAAGCTGGAGCAGGACGTCCTGCGCCGACAGATGCGGGCGAAAGCCAAACATCGTGTCGGCAAAGGTCCTCCTGGCCTCCAAGTAGGCGGAAAGGCGTTCGCGAACCATGGTTTCCATGAGTTTGCCTGCGCAAGACGTAAGTGAGATAGGTCTCAGTGCCTCAATACTAACGGACTTTGCCGATTTGGGAATGAATGTCACGACCGATGTGGTCCATTCCGTTGGAAGCGGAGAACCGTCCCATATCGAATTTATAAGCTGGAGTAGCGAGAGGTGTGCTGGTCGGGAAGATTTGCCAGGAGCGATACTGTGATTCCGTCGCGTCCAGGGGCCGTGCCCCGTCGCATTTTCGTGAGTGCAAATCGTAAATCAGAAAGCGTGTATGGGGCGTCGAGGTCGGTGTTAGGGGCGCCGGAATACGTATATGCTGGGCCTGCGGGATCAATTGTGCGGCAGATGTAGCGGTCACAAAGTTCTCGCGCGAGTTCATCCGTAGTGCCCTGAAATGCATGCAGAACACGGTGGAGCTGGCGTTGCGTTTCTCCCCTGGTGGTGGAGAGATCGAGAAGGCTTCTAAAGAGTCGCCACGCACTTTTAGAGCTCATCTGGTTTGCAGCCTTCGAACAGGTGTCTGCCCAGTTAGCATCGGAAAGTTGTGCGGAGTATGCGGCCGCCTCTGCAGTGAGCGCCTCAATGCGAGCGCGAAGTTTCCGATTAAGTTTGTTGCGTTTCCAGCGCCTATGAGCCCGCGGCGAGCGTGCCAAAGATGTAGGAGGTGTGGATCGATTGCAGGAGTCAAATTAGAGGTTGCAAGGGTGCGAGTATTCGCTTGTTTCATATGAAGAGCGTATGATGCCCACGCTGCATATTCGGTCGAGGAGAGGCTGGCGGGGAATGGTTGCATTCTGAACTGAGTCCAATCGGTGAGACGGGCTTGGCCCCAGTGTTGGCGCATTTTCTGCCGCGGTGTGAACGAAATGCGGAGTAAAAAGTGATCGCTGCCTAGGTTTTCGCCTAAATTTTCCCATGTAGCATCGCGGATGTGACGGGTGAGGGAGAGATCGGGGCATGTGTCTCGCGTGACCGAGTTGCCGGAACGTGTGGGTTGTGCCGGATCGGTAAGAAGCGTCAGGCTCAGCGAGGAAATGAGCTCCTTGAGCTCTCTGCCTCGGGCCTTCTCGTAGTGGTAACCCCAGTGAGGGCTGGGGGCATTAAAGTCCCCGACAATCACCAGTGGTTGTCGGGCCGCTATACGCAGTGCCCGATGGAAGAGATGCGCAAACGCAGCCCTCGAAAGGCGAGGGGGACAGTACACGTTTAAGATATGTATTGATGGTTGGCCCCTCCGCTGAGACAGCACTGATATCATGCAGTAGTCGTAAGGAAGATCCAGATCGAGGTCGATCTGTATCGCCGTGTAAGCTTTATGCACGAGGAGGCATGTGGTGGTGCCGCCTACATAGGAGCAGTATCCAGAAAGGGATGGAGCAGGGCCAGATTCTTGGAGCGCCAAGACGGCTGGCTGAGAGCCAAGTGAGCTGAGGAAAAGGGAAAGATGTGAACGCTTTCGCCTGTTCCCGAAGCCTCCAGGGTTCCACTGTATGATCTCGAATTTAGACGCAATGTTTGAACGGGACGTACGATTGGTAGCCATCGTGACTGTCCTACGTTTTATATTTGGTCCTCCATGTCCCGCTCGGAATCCTCAGAGGCAGGGAGGGGCACGGAGGCCGGATTGTCCGACGGCGGGGTGGTGGTAGCCACCTTACGACGACACCGTGGAGCTGTACCCTCACTGCTCACCGAGCAGGAGCGGGAACGCGATGCCTTGGGTTGAAACTGGGTGATTGCCCAGGCTTGAATAGCCTGGGTAACCTCTACTACTATGCGTTGGACCGAGAAGCTGGTGAGGAGGTGATTAATCGAAGCTTCGACGCGCGTGAGGCGTTCCTCTACGCGCGGAGTGTGCTCTTCGCTAGGGAGAGTTTGGTTAGCGGGCAAGAGAACCTGAGGTGCCCCAGGAGCCTCAAGAGCTTCTGGAGTAGATGTGGCACCGGTTCCGAGTGCTGGAGTACACATGGCTGCTTGAACCGGCGGTTTAATGGGAGTGGACTTAGCGCGAGGACTAAGCTTGGACGTAGCTGGCGTAGCCGCCTGGACAGAGGAGGCAATACCGGATGGCCTTGCAGTACACTGTTGTTGGGGTTGAAGTCGCTTATTCAAGAGTTCGAGTTGTTTAGTTAAAAGAGAATTTTGCTTTTGAAGTGCCGCAACTTGCTGGCGAAGGGCCGCAAGTTCGGGAGAAGGAGGATCGACAGAAATGGCGAGAGAGGCTTAGAAGCAGCTTTCCCTGCCCAACTGCTCACCTGAGGTACCGCCGCTGGTGCTTCGAGCGGTGGGAATGCTTGAGAGTCGGCGTGGAGTGGTGGAGCCGAATGATGCAGGTTTGTGCTGCTGTCTGGCTGTGACGAACATGAGGTGGTTCCTCGAGGAGATGTTGAGGGCTGCTTGCGTTTCCGATATTTTCGGTATTTTGCCGTGCAGCCACTGGTCCCAGTCTCATGGGCTCCGTGGCAGAGGAGGCACTTGGGGTGGCAGTCGTGGGCATTGAGACCTGCAGGTGCGGGGGTTCCACATTTGGCACACTGGGTTGGAGCGGCGTGAGGGCACTGAGGTGGTCGATGACCGATGGTACCGCACTTGGTGCATACAGGGACCGTTTTCTTGTAGGCGCGGATATACGTCGCCACGCAGTGGTAGAAGAGGAAGCGGGGTAACTTCGTGCCCTCGAAAGTCACCACCGCCGCCGCGGAATCTCCGAGTTTGCGGACCGCAAGGATAGTACCTCGAGGCCAATACAGTTCAGACTTTATCTTTTCCGGGCTTTCAGCAGGGTTTACATTAATGACGCCCTTGCATGTATCCCCTGGTGCCTTGGCGTGGCCTCGAACGGGCAGCTGCTGATCCCCCACTTGCAGCTGGAAGTCCCCGAGGAGTCGCTGTGCCATAGGCAAAATGGTGGTGCTACAGACCAAGATGTTCTGTTCCCAGATTGGCCACACTTGAATTTGCGTGGTAGTCCGCTCGCCGAGG